>NC_064628.1:79509238-79816307 GCF_023864275.1 Schistocerca cancellata
GTATGACGCGACATTCCCCCTCGGCGTCACATCTGCAGCCACAGATGCTCGCCGCAGCACATGACAAGTGGCGGGCCGTTTCCATTTCCTCTCATCCTTCCGCGCAACAACTTATCATCGAGTCTGTCTCGTGCTGCGGCTCCCTCGGGTCCTTTATATACAACTCAAGCCACTACACCCGAGAGACAAAACGCAGGAAGGATGGCGAGGGGCGACTTGGGCGGACGTGCAGACAGCTGCTGGCCGCTGAGACGGTAAAGTGGGTGGGGGTGGGGGGTGGGGGGTATGGAGTGAGTCAGAAGCGCCCTCGCTGGGCATTCTGCCGCCGCGCGTCATCCCACTGCCTTCTGTGCTCCAGGCGTTTGCCACGACCACGTTGGTTCTCTCTCTCTCTCACCTTCACCTCTTCCCTCTTGCTCCTCTCCTCGTTTCTCTATCACCAGCCAGTTTCCATTAATCGCATCCTCACTCCACCTCCCGTACTTAAATTACAGCCACTTGAAGGTAAAGTGGAAGTTCTTCCAGCCGTTCTTTCCACAGTGTCGTCATCTATCGGGAGTCTGCTTTTAGAGTCGCTAAGGTCTTTTGAAGGATGTGAAAGCTGACCTGGACAGCTTCGAGATAGCTCTCTTGACTGTTAAACGTCCCTCTTTGTACAAAAATTTTATTGGCAAGAAAATATGCCTTTAGTGCGTTTACGTATAAGGGTCAGTGAACTTGATTCTTCTCAGAAATACTTCAGATGCACAGCTACATTTAAGAGAAACCATATTGTTATAGAAAGACTACAACATTCTTTTAGAACTGACGTATTGTAAAATGGAAGAATGATAACTTCATAAATATTTGTATAATAATTTAATATGTCAGAATCGGTTAGTTACTATAACATTCACATTACCAGTTTCGAGATTTTATTGCCATCTTCAGATGTAATGGTTCATATGGCTCTGAACGCTATATGACTTAACATCTGATGTCATCAGTCCCCTAGAACTTAGAACTACTTAAACCTAACTAAGGACATCACACACTTCCATGCCCGAGGCAGGATTCGAACCTGCGACTGTAGCAGTCGCGCGGTTCCGGACTGAAGCTCCTAGAACCGCTTGGCCACCGCAGCGGGCTCAGATGTAATAAGTAGTAAACAAACAGTTTCGTCATACGGTATAAATAAACTCAAATTCTATGCATTCCGAAGGTCTTAAAATTATATAGCCTATGCTAGTGAAATATGCATCATCTCATCACATGCTAAGATACTAATTTTAACTGTTTATCTGGCAATTTTGCTCCCAAGCAACAGCACAATTGCACACTATTTTCTGCAGCGTGTTTCACGTTTCGTCCTTTGATAGACAATGGTTGTTGCAAGAAACTTTAAGCTTTCATATACAGCGATATTCTATTGTCTATGGTGAAACATTTCCGAATATTATGCATCTCTAGAAGACATGGCGCGAGGTCATATGAGCATCACCCCGTGAGGCAGTTTCTTTTGATTTTGTGCAGCTGTTTTACTGTTGTGCGACGAAAACTGCTTGTAAACATAAAGAGGAAGTCTTGAAGATGAGTTATTATATGAACATGTTAGCGAATTCTTACCTGGGACATTGAAAATGCACTTATATATTTCTGGGAAGAGCAAACCTGTCTGAATATTCTGCATCTACATCTACATTTATACTCCGCAAGCCACCCAACGATGTGTGGCGGTGGAGGGCACTTTACGTGCGTCATTACCTCCCTTTCCTGTTCCAGTCGCGTATGGTTCGCGGGATGAACGAATGCCGGAAAGCCTCCGTGCGCTCTCGAATCTCTCTAATTTTACATTCGTGATCTCCTCGGGAGGTATAATTAGGGGGAAGCAATATATTCGATACCTCATCCAGAAACGCACCCTCTCGAAACCTGGACAGCAAGCTACACCGCGATGCAGAGCGCGTCTCTTGCAGAGTCTGCCACTTGAGTTTGCTAAACATCTCCGTAACGCTTACCAAATAACCCTGTGACGAAACGCGCCGCTCTTCTTTGGATCTTCTCTATCTCCTCTGTCAACCCTACCTGGTACTGATCCCACACTGATGAGCAATACTCAAGTATAGGTCGAATGAGTGTTTTGTAGGCCACCTCCTTTGTTGATGGACTACATTTTCTAAGGACTCTCCCAATGAGTCTCAACCTGGCACCCGCCTTACCAACAATTAATTTTATATGATCATTCCACTTCAAATCGTTCCGAACGCATACTACCAGATATTTTATAGAAGTAACTGCTACCAGTGTTTGTTCCGCTATCATATAATCATACAATAAAGGATCCCTCTTTCTACGTATTCGCGATACATTACATTTGTCTATGTTAAGGGTCAGTTACCACTCCCTGCACCAAGTGCGTATCCGCTGCAGATCTTCATGCATTTCGCTGCAATTTTCTAATGCTGCAACTTCTCTGTATACTCCAGCATCATCCGCGAAAAGCCGCAGGAAACTTCCGACACAATCTACTAGGTCATTTATATATATATTGTGAAAAGCAATGGTCCCATAGCACTCCCCTGTGGCACGCCAGAGGTTACTTTAACGTCTGTAGACGTCTCTCCATTGATAACAACATGCTGTGTTCTTCAATTCTCCATTGAGAACAACATGCAATTCTCCATTGAGAACAACATGCTGTGTTCTTCAATTCAGCCACACAGCTGGTCCAATATTCCATAGGCTCTTACTTTGTTTATCAGGCGACAGTGCGGAACTGTATCGAACGCCTTCCGAAAGTCAAGGAAAATGGCATCCACCAGGGAGCCTGTATCTAATATTTTCTGGGTCTCATGAACAAATAAAGCGAGTGGGATCTCACACGATCACTGTTGCCGGAATCCATGTTGATTCCTACAGAGTAGATTCTGGGTTTCCAGAAATGACATGATACGCGATCAAAAAACATCTTCTAAAATTCTACAACAGATCGATGTCAAAGATTCAGGCCTATAGCTTTGCGCATCTGCTCGACGACCCTTCTTGAAAACTGGAACTACCTGTGCTCCTTTCCAATCATTTGGAACCTCTAGAGACTTGCGGTACACGGATGTTAGATGGGGGGCAAGTTCTTTCGCGTACTCCGTCTAGAATCGAAATGGTATCCCGTCAGGTCCAGTGTACTTCTCTCTGTAGAGTGATTTCAGTTGCTTTTCTATTCCTTGGACACTTATTTCGATGTCAGCCATTTTTTTCGTTCGTGGCTACTGAATAATACGCTATTGAGAGTTTTGGTCACTGGCCTCATTACGGACTTAAGGTGAAGATATAAGCTTTGCGATCAGGGACAGTCATCTGTAAAATGCGAAAATTGTGGAATTTTTCTGTGCTTTTTACCAAAATTTAATTGTTTTAAGACACTGCATATGCAACAGTGCAAACTATAACATTTTTTAGCCACAGAACAACATTGTAATACTTTCACTGTAGCATGTATGTACCTTTTTTTTGGGCAGTGATACAATGTCTGTTGAAACAGCGTATGCAAAACCCAGTGTGTCTCAGGAACATAAGATGTAGCAAAAGTGTTCACATGACGATATACATCTAATTTTTACTTTTTTTTACTTTTTCTTCAAAATACCTTTGTGTGTGTGAAATAAAGGGTTAAAACTAGCATGTAACAGACGCAGGTGGATATACAGTTCGCCTCCCACGATTCCTCGTGCCCTTCTCTTCCATAGGCGGCCGTGGTCGTCTCGTTGGTAGAGTGCTAGGATCAAACCCTGAAGATCTCGGGATCAATTCCAAGTAGGGGCAGCGCTCTTCCTTGCTCTGGTCCCCCCAGGTCCACTCGGCCTGAGTATGAGGGATTTATTTATTTATTTGTGCCAGAAGACAAACACAATGCACGTTAATTGTCATTACAAGCAAAGGAAAGAGAATTATGAAATTACACTGCTATCGATCAAAATCGTACAACTTCAATTACAGCCGGTGTCGCAAGCAGAACGTCTTCTTCTGCGCAGATACGGTGCATAGTTGACAATCCAGTAGGTGTTCCATGGTATGTGGTTCTCTGCAGTCACAACGGGTGGTATCCGCAGAAAAGTGCCATTTCTGGAGATTACTCCTGTAACTTCCCACTCCAGAATGAAGACGGTTGAGTGACCTGCACACGATGCAATTTTGTTCACGCTCAAGTGGGAGGGTTTCCGAAGAGAGGGGTCAGGGAGAGGCATTCTCGAGTCGAGTGATCCGAAATTGTTTTCTTACTGTAATTGCTGTTACCTACACGGCTGAAGTGGTCATGAATAAATTTTTTCTGGATCGCAACCCTGGGGCCGTTCGAACATGCACGTGTGGTGCAAGGTTTTCCTGATGAGCTTAATTTGTTCTCTACACGTTGGCAGCTACATCACGACTGATATCTGGTCGTGAAGTGCCTCTACATCAGTTCTCCAGAAACAGTTCCGTGATGAACATAGTACCAAGGACCTTTATCAGTGGTAAAAGGCGGCCGAGGCAAGGGACGCACGAGCCCTCCCCCTCTTAGTGCCGCGGCGTATAGAACGTCTGCACTCTTCATTTGGTCAGGTCGATAGTCCAGCCCGGGCTTGAGCTTTAGGCTTTACTTTACCTTTACCTCTTCCATAAGCCCTGTATCAAAGAAGACAAAGCAATATTTTAATATCAGTCTCTTTTGCCATGTAATGGTATGACCCATATTACATTGACATATTTTTACTCTTTTATGACGTTCGGAATGCATATTATATGAGTTTATTTGTCATGTCAGAACTGAGTGTAGATTAATTGCCACATGAAAATATGACAATACATTTTCAAAACTTGTTATTTAAATAGTGTAGTAATTAGGTGACTCTGACGCAGCAAACTAATATAGAAGACTACAACAACTTATGCAGTCTGAGAGTACCGTCCGTAATGTTAACATGGAAGGACATTGCATAGAATGGAAGACCACTATGTTTGGTGTTTTATTTGATGCCACAGCTGCTTTCCCGGCCTACGTTTATCACCAAGTGATACGAACAAAATAAAATTAAAGCAATAACAGCCCTCGGTCGAAAAAATGAAGTCTTTTTGACCTAGGTTTCGGTCACTACTAAGAGTACCTTCATCAGAAATAAATCATTTAACTTGCATGTCACGTGTAAAATAAATATCAAGCGTTCAAGCTTTAGTCACAGAATTTTAAAATAGAAAACACAGAAGGCAAGCCACTATGGGCTTCTCACGCATGTCGACCTGTCGTAGGAAGGTCGTTCACTCTAAATCTGTTAACGTTAAGATGGTGAACTGTGGAAATATTATGGTCTTCAGTGTATTAAAAAAATTATACCAAGAAATATTAAAAGAGCATGTCAAAAATGGTTCAAATGGCTCGGAGCACTATGGGACTTAACATCTATGGTCATCAGTCCCCTAGAACTTAGAACTACTCAAACCTAACTAGCCTAAGAACAGCACACAACACCCAGCCATCACGAGGCAGAGAAAACCCCTGACCCCGCCGGGAATCGAACCCGGGTACCCGGGCGTGGGAAGCGAGAACGCTACCGCACAGCCACGAGATGCGGGCAAAAGAGCATGTCAATTGATAAACAACAGATTTTTGTCAATGAACATGTGAATTACTGGAAGTCTGGATTAACGGAGAATAGTCGGCAGCTGTTATGATGCTAGGTTAGTGCTCAGTAGTAGGTAGCTGCTGTAGTGTTTAAGCGACTGTAGTAGTTGGCTGCAGTGAGTTACCGGTAAACGACAGCATGCGTGAAGTGACTGTTTGATTTATCAAGTGCCATATAGGCCACCAGGGGCGCGACATGAGGCGAACACAGTGCGACTGTTATTGTCGAAAACGATGCCATAATGTTTTTATGTTTTCATGTTGGCAAGAGGTCCAGTGGAATGGGACATCGCATGAGTCACGGGACTGACGTCTTTGATTACCTTATTCACTCAATGTATACACAAAACCGTGTTGCACACGATTAAAAGTACCTGACATTTCTAGCTGCCATGCCTACAACAACGCATTTTCGTTGGTGGTGTAGATGCAACAACTCACAACTTCAAGCCGCGCGGGAAAGCCGCGTCGTCCGAGGCGCCTTGTCACGGCTCGTGAAGCTCCCCCGTCGGAGGTTCGAGTCCTCCATCGGGCATGGGGTGTTTGTAGTTCTTAGCGTAAGTTAGATTAAGTAGTGGGTAAGCCTAGGTCCGAGGACCTCAGCAGTTTGGTCCAGTAGGAACTTACCACAAATTTATGATTTCATTGCTTGAATGAATAGTGTAAACGCGTGTCCTTTCTACTCAACGTATAGGCAGTGTTTTAAAAGCTGAGCTAATAGTGTTAACGACAATTATTTTTTATATTCTTTCTAGCCCCCAGCGGCATGGATGTCTCAGCCCAGTGCTACAACAAACAGTGTGACTGTGTGTGACGTAGGCAAAGTGTTAAGAACAGAGGATGCGTTTTCGATTATTCAGTGTTTCATGATGTATCAAGAAACCGAATTTTGGTCACATGCCTGTGAATAGACAAATACAGTATCTACATCGATATCTACATACACACTCCACAAGCTGCCGTACGGTGCGCGGCGGGGGGTATCATTGTCGTTGTGGTCTTCAGTCCTGCGACTGGTTTGATGCAGCTCTCCATGCTACTCTATCCTGTGCAAGCTTCTTCATCTCCCAGTACCTACTGCAGCCTACATCCTTCTGAATCTGCTTAATGTATTCATTTATTGGTCTCCCTCTACGATTTTTACCCTCCACGCTGCCCTCCAGTACTAAATTGGTGATCCCTTGATGCCTCAGAACATGTCCTACCAACCGATCCCTTCTTCTAGTCAAGTTGTGCCACAAAATCCTCTTCTCCCCAATTCTATTCAATACCTCCTCATCTACCCATCCAATCTTCAGCATTCTTCTGTAGCACCACATTTCGAAAGCTTCTATTCTCTTCTTGTCTAAACTATTTATCGTCCATGTTTCACTTACATACATGGCTACACTCCATACAAATACTTTCAGAAACGACTGCCAGACGCTTCAGTAAATACTCGAACAAATTTCTCTTCTTCAGAAACGCTTTTCTTGCCATTGCCGTTCTACATTTTATAACCTCTCTACTTCGACCATCATCAGCTATTTTGCTCCCCAAATAGCAAAACTCCTTTACTACTTTAAGTGTCTCATTTCCTAATCTAATTCCCTCAGCATCATCCGACTTAATTCGACAACTTTCCATTATCCTCGTTTTGCTTTTGTTGAAGTTCATATACCCGCCTATCAAGACACTATCCATTCCGTTCAACTGCTCTTGCAAGTCCTTTGCTGTCTCTGGTAGAATTACAATGTCATCGGCGAACCTCAGAGTTTTTATTTCTTCTCCATGGATTTTAATACCTACTCCGAATACTTCTTTTGTTTCCTTTACTGCTTGCTCAATATACAGATTGAATAGCATCGGGGAAAGGCTACAACCCTGTCTTACTCTCTTCCCAACCACTGCTTCTCTTTCATGTCCCCCGACTCTTATAACTGTCATCTGGTTTCTGTACAAATTGTAAATAGCCTTTCGCTCCCTGTATTTTAGCCCTACCACATTCAGAGTTTGAAAGAGAGTATTCCAGTCGACATTGTCAAAAGCTTTCTCTAAGTCTCCAAATGCTAGAAACGTATTTTTTGCCTTTCCTTCGTAGGGCCAGTATTGCGTCACGTGTTCCAACATTTCTACGGAGTCCAAACTGATCTTCCCCGAGGTAGGCTTCTACCCGTTTTTCCATTCGTCTGTAAAGAATTCGCGTTAGTGTTTTGCAGCTGTGACTTATTAAACTGATAGTTCGGTAATTTTCACATCTGTCAACACCTGCTTTCTTTGGGATTGGAATTATTATATTCTTCTTGAAGTCTGAGGGTATTTCGCCTGTCTCATACATCTTGCTCACCAGATGGTAGAGTTTTGTCAGGACTGGCTCTCCCAAGGCCGTCAGTAGTTCTAATGGCACGTTGTCTACTTCCGGGGCCTTGTATCGGCTCAGGTCTTTCAGTGCTCTGTCAAACTCTTCACGCAGTATCGCATCTCGCATTTCATCTTCATCTACATCGTCTTCCATTTCTATAATATTGCCCTCAAGAACTTCGCCCCTGTACAGACCCTCTATATACTCCTTCCACCTTCCTGCTTTCCCTTCTTTGCGTAGAACTTGGTTTCCATCTGAGTCTTGATATTCATACAATTGGTTGTCTTTTCCCCAAAGGTCTCTTTAATATTCATGTAGGCAGTATCTATCTTAACCCTCGTGAGATAAGCCTCTACATCTTTACATTTGTCCTCTAGCCATCCCTGCTTAGCCATTTTACATTTCCTGTCGATCTCATTTTTGAGACGTTTGTATTCCTTTATGCCTGCTTCATTTACTGCATTTTTGTATTTTCTCCTTTCATCAATTAAATTCAATATTTCTTCTGTTACCCAAGGATTTCTACTAGCCCTCGTCTTTTTACCTACTTGATCCTCTGCTGCCTTCACTATCTCATCCCTCAAAGCTACCCATTCTTCTTCTACTGTATTTCTTTCCCCCATTCCCGTCAATTGTTCCTTATGCTCTCCCTGAAACTCTGTACAACCTCTCGTTCTTTCAGTTTATCTAGGTCCCATCTCCTTAAATTCCCACCTTATAGCAATTTCTTCAGTTTTAATCTACAGTTCATAACCAGTAGATTGTGGTCAGATTCCACATCTGCCCCTGGAAATGTCTTACGATTTAATACCTGGTTCCTAAATCTCTGTCTTCTCATTATATAACCTATCTAAAACCTTCTAGTATCTCCAGGGTTCTTCCATGTATACAACCTTCTTTCATGATTCTTGAACCAAGTGTTAGCTATGATTAAGTTATGCTCTGTGCAAAATTCTACCAGGCGGCTTCCTTTTTCATTTCTTAGCCCTAATCCATATTCTCCCATTGCGTTTCCTTCTCTTCCTTTTCCTACTGTTGAATTCCAGTCACCAATGACTATTAAATTTTCGTCTCCCTTCACTACCTGAATAATTTCTTTTCTCTCATCATATTAGTCATTTCTTCACCTATTCTGCTCACAAACAGAGCGATAGGAAAACGACTGTCTGTATGCCTACATAGAGCCCTAATCTCTCTGGTTTTCTTATTGTCCCTAGGGGAAAGGTACGTTGGCGGTAGCCGAATCGTTCTGCAATCAGCCTCTTTAATACAACCCGGTACGGATCCCAAACACACGAACAGTACTGAGCAATGGGTTGCGCTAGTGTCAGATGAACCACACTTTCCTAAAATTCTCTCAATAAACCAAAGTCGACCATTCACCTTACACTTTCATTCCATTTCATGCTACTTTGCGCCGTTAAGCCAAGATGTTTAATCGACGTGATTGTGCCAAGCAGAACTCTGCTAATGCTCTACTTGAACATTATAGGTTTGTTTTTCCTAATCTGCGTTACTTTCCATTTTTATACATTTAGAGCTACCTGCCATTCACCACGCCAACTATAAATTTTGTCTAAGTCATTTTGTATACTCGTCTAGTCCCTAACGACGACCCCTTCCCAACACCACAGCGTCATCAGCGAACAACCGCAGACAGCTGTTTATCTTGTCCCTCAGATCATATATGTACGAGTATATAGAAAATAACACCTGTTCTATCACACTTCCCTGGGGCACTCCTGATGATACCCCTGTGGCTGATGAACACTCGTCTCGCCGTCGAGGACAACCTACTGGGTTCTATCACTTAAGAAATGTGCGAGCCACCTGGAAACCTACTCCACAGCCGGCCGTAGTGGCCGTGCTGTTCTGGCGCTGCAGTCCAGAACCGCGGGACTACTACGGTCGCAGGTTCGAATCCTGCCTCGGGCATTTGTGTGTGTGATGTCCTTAGGTTAGTTAGGTTTAAGTAGTTCTAAGTTCTAGGGGACTTATGACATAAGATGTTGAGTCTCATAGTGCTCAGAGCCATTTGAACCATTTGAACCTACTCCACATGCTTGTGCTTTCGGTAACAGTCGGTAGCGAGGCACAGTGTCAAATTCCTTACAAAAAGCTAGGAGTATGGAATCCGCCTGTCGTCCTTCATCCATAATGAGAAGAGGACAAACTGAGTTTTGGACGAGCGATGCATTCTAAGACCGTACTGAGTTCGGGGCAGAAGCTTCTCCCTCTCAAGGAAATTTGCTGTATTCTAACGGAGAATATGTTCAAGGATTCTGCACCAAACCGATGTTAAAGATACTGGTCTGTCGTTTCTGTCCTTTCTTTTACCTTTCTTTAGTATTGGAGTTACCTGCGCTTTTTCCAGTCGCTTGGGACTTTGCGCTGGACGAGAGATTCGCGATAAATGCAAGCTGAGTAAGGGGTCAATGCTCTAGAGTACTCTTTGTAAAACCGTTTTGGGATTCCACCGGGACCTGGGGACTTATTTGTTTTCAACTCTTCAGTTGCTTTTGTACACCAGCGATGCGTATAACCATGTCCTCCATACGGGAGTCTGTACGATGGTCAAATGAAGGTACGCTTGTATGATTCTCCAGCATCGACGATCTCTTAAATACGAAATTTAAAACTTGGGCTTTACTTTTACTATCGTCTGCCGCAACAGAAGACTGGTCAATGAGTGACTGGGTATAATTCTTATACCCACTTAGAAATTTTATGTAGGATCAGAATATTCTCGGGTTCTCGTCAAGATCTTTTGCAAGGTATTTCAGTGGTAATTGTTGCAAGCTTCGTGCATTGTTTTTTTTTCCCCAGACGTATGAATTTCTACTAACTTCGCTGTTGTCATTTGCGTGTTCTCTTTTGAACTGAGAGTGCAACAGTCTTTGTTTCCTCAGCATTTTTCAAATTTTGTTGTTAAACAACAGTGGGTCATTTCCTATGTAGATAAATGTATATGTTACCATATAATTAGAATTTAAAATGTGAGCCAATATTGTTAAATTTTCTTCAGATGTAATTTTTAAATAATCATTAAACTGTATACAGCGCTATGATACTTTTTTGATATAGTGTCATAAATACATGTAGAAACATGAATCTGGTTGCCAGTAAAATTTTTCTTGAACGGTTATACAATACGAGAATTACGTATGATTCTTGATTAGGGCTACCTTTTTGACATGTTGCATTTCTTACAAATACTGTGTATCCATTGCTCTTACTTACATGATTAAAAAACTGCTTATGTGATTACGATGGAATCTGATGTTTTTGCTATCTTTTGATGATTGTGACCCTTGTTCAGTACACAGATGTCAGTTTTACTGTTTCTCAATCTTACTTCTTCAGTCGTCTGTTTAAATGAAGGCATGAACATACTTTAGTTGGTTTATATAATATCTCATCTTTTCAGTGTAAATACTTATATAACTTAGTCAAAGTCAAATTTCATGATGATACGTTTTGCCAACTTTGCATCTCCAATCAATCATTGCAACACGGAGTCGATAATGCATTATTTTCATAACATAACACTAGAGAAAGCTACCAATGTGCAATTTATTTGATCTCTTTTGCCACTTTTGTTTAAAACAAGTGCTTCGCTAGTAATAAAAGGTCCTGTGCATAATTTTTATGTAAATTATCTCCTTTTGCAGACATGCTTATGTACAATCTTGCACTCTGAGTCAAGCTACGTTGAATCGTCTGTACTAATTTTGTACTGTACTTTCGCCTTTTTTTGATATAAAAATTATGGTACTATTAATACAGTTTGTGTAGAAGTGAACATTATTTTTGTCAAGTGAGTATTTCGCTTCACTAGGGTAACAGATCTTCCTTATAAATGTTATGGTGGTATCTGCGCCAATGATTAATGCCTTTATGTGACACATTTGTGCAATTTCCTTATAATTACTCAATTACATACACAATTATGACATTTAACATCTGAATGTCAATTATGTAATTCATTCACAGTAATTACTTGTCAATTGCAGAAATAATTAATAACTAATTGTGTCATTAATTAATAGTCAGTGACTAACTAACATAATTATCATGCTTCTTTTTTCGTGCTGATTAGTTTGAACTTTTAATCCAAATTTCATGATACCATAAAATTTTGTACCAAAAGTTTTAATTTTGATGGCGATATAAAAGTGCACAGTACTCTTGCATGTTGAATACAATAATCTCTCTGACGCTGATCCTATTTAGTAGCAGGTTTGGCAGACAGAGAGAAATTGGAGTCTGATTTCGCTGTCTGCTCGAAACAAGACGATTTTCACGTTTGGTTTTGTGGCATACAGTATTAGCAACGAGTCTCTATACAATTGAGAGTTACATAACAAATAAAAAGTGTTAAAATTCAATTCAAATGTGAATTTCGTAATTTAATAATGATTGATACGTCATTCTCAGTACCCAGAAATGTATGCCATGATAGAAATGAACAGAAGTTTGGGAATCGATGGACCTAATGAAACATAAAAAGAAGAATAATCACTACAGTCATCAAGAAAGGAAATCGTTACGAGATCGTAAACTCTAACCTCCTTCCTTCGGTGACAGCCAACGCAGCAGAATATTTTTTCTTCTTTTCGATAGCTGAGATCATTTTTCCTATGTCACATAACGTAATTTTCTCATTTTAAAAATGGGAAAATTACATGCACGGAAGTAACTGCTGCAGTAAGACGGCGCGCCTCTGCGGACCCTGGCTGCCGAGGCTTCAACGTCAGTTCTAATAAATTCTCGACAGGCCGGTGAAAAATTACTCTGCAGTGGCCGCTAATTGGACAGGAAATGAGGTCTGCCCGTGCAGAGCCACTGCGCCTCACGATCGGCAACTGTCCGTCGGTCGACCAGGGGTGCGAGAGAACTGCTCGCGTTCTATCGCTACGTGCTCTTGGTAAGGTATGTTAATTCCGTTGTGCCATTCAGCGGTCATATCCAGTGTCTTTTAACCACATACTATATGTATTATCTCTCGCCAATGGTTTCACACGAAGAACGAAGTACTGAATTCAGTTTTCCTGAATTGTTTCACTAAAGAATATCACCAGTATGGTAAATAAAAAAATAAGCATCCACGCGATAGAAAACTATCAAAAATCACTCATCGGGAGAAATCGAAGTTCATCTGATCGAAAAACTTTACGATGCTACTTAATGTGAAAGACCTTGCTCCTCTTCCAGCAGTAATCCAATTAATTTGGGCCATAGGGTTGAGTCTCTACCAAAATGCAAAGAAGTTTTCCAAGAGAATGTTTCTGTCAGTTTGGGATATTCTTGTTAGAAGTATTTCATGTTGGGGGTAGAAGGCTGCATACCCGGAAATTATTAGAAGAAGGCTTCTTTTTTACCGCCTTTACGAGTGAGGGTTGGGGCATATGCACTGATAACTGCAACACGTTGGTTATTGGTAATTTTGAGGTGTAGGCACATGAGTCCTACGCTTATGACAGAAGGCAGTTCATCAAGGTGAGCAACAAGTTCGTTTGTGATAGCAAAGTCAGCACCATGAATGCGGGGTTCGTGAATTTCTTTTCCTTTCCAAACGAAAGTGAACTCATCTCCTTCTTCTTTGATTTGTCCCCGCCCGGTATTCTAGTTTCAATCATCTGGTCGCCTTTATGATCGATTTACCGCATCATTATCCATTAGAGTTCGGATGTTACAAATAGGAAAGTTCATCTTTATGTTCTGTTGACCCTCCGAGTGCCGCTTGCCAGTCGGGTTAAAATTTAGGCTGACTATGTTTAGGGCACATTTTATAGCCCCGCCAACCCCCTTCGGGATGAGCAGAGAGGTTCCTGAGTAGATCCGCTCAGTCACAAATGCAACACAATAGTTGCTTTAAAGCCTTTCCTCAAGCAAATCGGCGATTACACATTTGTCGACTACGTGCCAGTTCGTTACTAGGAGCGCCCAAACTACACAATCCTGCTCCCGTCACAACTTCCCTATCGCCACAGGACTTGTAGTGTTGTGCTCTCTTCTTCAGAAGACGCGTGTACTTTATCATTTAGTATGGGAGTGCTGCAATGACACATTTCTTGACAGACTCGACAGTTACGACCACTGGAGTTCCGAACATGCTCCGGCTTTCGTCCGCTTTTCGAGCCGCTGGGGAAACTTTGGTTGCCCCTGCGCCTGGTCTGCCGCTGGCCCCTGCCAGCTCGTCTGCCTTTCTAGGAAGCCATTGGTGTGGCAGAGGGGACTTTTATACCGAGAGTATATCGAAGATTTTCTGTTCCTTAGCCTTCGAGAATCCCTCCTCATGCCACAAGACAGTGGATCCCCACCTGTATTACCCCCGGCCTAGAGGGATAGGCTGCCTCTTCCGACAGCTCCCTCGATCTGAATTCCACATTCCCCGTCTTCTCCGACACTGATGTCTTTACCGTACCCCCCATGAACCATGGACCTTGCCGTTGGTGGGGAGGCTTGCGTGCCTCAGCGATACAGATAGCCGTACCGTAGGTACAACCACAACGGAGGGGTATCTGTTGAGAGGCCAGACAAGCGTGTGGTTCCTGAAGAGGGGCAGCAGCCTTTTCAGTAGTTGCAGGGGCAACAGTCTGGATGATTGACTGATCTGACCTTGTAACAATAACCAAAACGGCCTTGCTCTTCTGGTACTGCGAACGGCTGAAAGCAAGGGGAAACTACGGCCGTAATTTTTCCCGAGGGCATGCAGCTTTACTGTATGATTAATTGATGATAGCGTCTTCTTGGGTAAAATATTCCGGAGGTAAAATAGTCCCCCATTCGGATCTCCGGGCGGGGACTACTCAAGAGGATGTCGTTATCAGGAGAAAGAAAGTATTTGTATGGAGTGTAGCCATGTATGGAAGTGAAACATGGACGGTAAATAGTTTGGACAAGAAGAGAATAGAAGCTTTTGAAATGTGGTGCTACAGAAGAATGCTGAACATTAGATGGGTAGATCACATAACTAATGAGGAAGTATTGAATAGGATTGGGGAGAAGAGAAGTTTGTGGCACAACTTGACCAGAAGAAGGGATCGGTTGGTAGGACATGTTCTGAGGCATCAAGGGATCACCAATTTAGTATTGGAAGGCAGCGTGGAGGGTAAAAATCGTAGGGGGAGACCAAGAGATGAATACACTAAGCAGATTCAGAAGGATGTAGGTTGCAGTAGGTACTGGGAGATGAAGAAGCTTGCACAGGATAGAGTAGCATGGAGAGCTGCATCAAACCAGTCTCAGTACTGAAGACAACAACAACAACAACAACTCCTCCACTCCTATTTGCTCAACTGGGCTCTGTTCAGCTTACGATATTTGCTGAAGAACTGAAGTAATGACTTATTTTAGAAGCAGATTTACGTTCTTCATCAGTAAAACTTACCTTCAATATTTAGCAGATTTTTGCTTTACCTATGCGAAAATACTACTGCATTTTTGTCATCGTTGTGATTCCCAGGCTTTATGAGTGTCCGCCCATGGTAGCTGAGTGGTCAGCGCGACGGAATGTCATACCTAACGGCTCGGATTCGATTCCCGGCTGGGTCGGAGATTTTCTCCGCTCAGAGACTGGGTGTTATGTTGTCATTATCATCATCATTTCATCCCCATCGACATGCAAGTCATCGAAGTGGCGCCAACTCGAAAGACTTGCACTAGGCGAACGGTCTACCCGACAGGAGGCCCTAGCCACAAGGCATTTTCATTTATTTATTAGTATGAGTAACCGACTCTAGTTCTAGTTCAGTAATCATATAGTTGAAGAGTGGTACATATCTACGCTTCGTGAATCAAATGGAAGGTATACGTATCTGGTTAAATTTTGTTAAGCTCCGACTGAATATAGGTAAAACTCTTATCAGATAGCTCCTCCTCGTACATAACTGCATTATATGTTGTTTACCTGACGTTGCAACTAGCACTATCTAATAAGTATACTCTTGTATCGAGCCAGAAGTCATTTCGTGTTTGCCCGTATCAATAACAAGGACACTACGATGCCATCCTGGGCGGGCCGGCCGCGGTGGTCTAGCGGTTCTAGGCGCGCAGTCCGGAATCGCGCAACTGCTACGGTCGCAGGTTCGAATCCTGCCTCGGGCATGGATGTGTGTGATGTCCCTAGGTTAGTTAGGTTTAAGTAGTTATAAGTTCTAGGGACCACAGCTGTTAAGTCCCATAGTGCTCAGAGCCATTTTGAACCATCCTGGGCAGAAGTAATAAACACAGCTCTAGTTACGGTAAGCTTTGACCTCAACAAATTGGCCACCCTCCGGACATAAACAAGCGTATAGCTCGTGCTATCAACAACCACAATACAAGAAATGCTGAATAGAATTGGAGAGAAAAATATTTTATGGCGCAATTTGGCTAAAAAGTTGATTCGTGCGACAGGACGCTTCCTCAGGCGACAGGGAATCGCCAATTTGGCAATGTAAGGGTGGAATAAAAACTATAGAAGGAGACCTGACTACAGTAATCAAACTGAAATTGATGTAGAATGCAGTAGTGATGCACAATGGAAGGGCCTTTTAGAAGATAAGACGAGCGTGGATAGCGTCATGAAAATCAGTCTTCAGAGTGGAGACCACAACAACACCGAAGGTGTTGCTGATTCTTCTGCTACCCACTTGACGCCACCGCTGCGCCGTTTGCAATATCACTGGGTCGAGTCTCTCATGGTGTAAGACCAACGAGGCCGCTATTGACCCTCTAAATAGTACCAATTGCATCAAGTACGGTTCATCATCTCATCGCGTTGTTTCATCGACAGGAGCAAACTTGCAAAAAATGGTTCAAATGGCTCTGAGCACTATGGGACTTAGCTTCTGAGGTCACCAGTCCCCTAGAACTTAGAAATACTTAAACCTAACTAACCTAAGGACATCACACACACCCATGTCCGAGGCAGGATTCGAACCTGCGACCGTAGCGGTCTCGCGGTTCCAGACTATAGCGCCTAGAACCGCTCGGCCACCCCGGCCGGCAGCAAACTTGCACTCTGCAGCCCTGTTGGATGTGCGGATCTATCACAAGGACACTCGTTGGTTCCTTCTTTTGGACCCTTGCTGACAGTGTACAACTGATATGTAACTGAAATTTTATTACGATCGATACTTTAGGAAATAGTTATTACGTAACATCAATAATAATGGCTCTTTCACACTTTAAGTACTTCTACGACTGCCAATGTCCATCCAGTGTTGTGCTAATCTGGAATAATCAATACAGTCGCTAACTCTTTTAAATATTGAACACGAACGATATTATTTTAGTGGCCGTAACTACAGAATGCAATAGAATTGCTGTGATTCATTGGATATAATGCGTGAAGCGAATGAAATGGAGTTCAGTGGCGCAACAGGTAGTGGAATATGTTGCTGTGAAGCCGCTGCTTTCCTGAATAGCTACTTATTGATGTTAGTTGCAAATGCGGTTCCAAAAGGCGTAAGGTGTTCTGCCACTGTTGTTTCAGCTACAACGCCCTTGCTGCTGCAGTCTTGGACCATTTAACAAAGGTGACACGTTGTGTACTCTGACGCTAATAAGAGTTACAGTACGGCTACGTCGTTGTTTCCATGTGACAGCTTACTGTCTGCTCCACATGGTTGGTGTTCAGCAATATTTACATTAAATGAGACACACTTATTTCTTGAACTATCAATAGATTTAGGGAAGTATACACACAGTCACCACTTTACTGCCATCACCTACATCGACGATGTCATAGAATAATTTGTAAATTGTTTCGGTCTTTAGAAATGTTTTATTTTAAGCTTACTTTTAGTGTTTGTTTCCACAAATAAAATAGGTGTGTAAGAAAGATTCTTTGTTTGTGCAGTGTTATGCCTGCTTGTTTTCATAAAGGGAGATTTCTTTAATTGTGGAGCGCACATTTGTGGAATATAATGCTTTGTGATATAATACTCGGACATCATCATAGCCGCGGGATCTATGGCATCTTGTCACAGTCCGCGTGGCTCCCCCCGTCGGAGATTCGAGTCCTCCCTCAGGCATCGGTGCATGTATTGTCCATAGAGTTCATTAGTTGTTGAAAGTTAGATTAAGTAGTGTGTAAGCTTAGGGACCGATGACCTAAGCAGTTTGGTCCCATAAGATCTTACCACAAATTTACAATTTTTACATCGTCATAGAATGTAGGCTTTCACTGTAATATTACAGTAATGCTGATATTTGTATTACTGCCATAAGGCCATTATTCAAGCCATGATTCGCTACCCTACGTTTCGTCTTTCAGTGTTGGAGACATCATCAGAGGCTTTAACACGGAAAGCAGTTATAGACTCATACAAGCTCAGCGAGCCCAACTGTTTATTTGTGTGCACGCTAGTTGCCTTGGATCACGGCTTAATGCCCGTAATACATTATTTATTTATTTTATTTAATCGTATGGCTAGGGCTCCCTGTCGGGCAGACCGTTCGCCGGGTGCCGGTCTTTCAATTTGACGCCACTTTGGCGACCTGCAGTCGATGAGGATGATAGGATGATGATAAGGACAGCACAACAACGAGTCCCTGGGTGGAGAAAATTCCCCGACCCAGCCGGGAATCGAACCCGGGCCCAGAGGATTGACAATCCGTCACGCTCACCATTCAGCTGCCGGCGGCGGACACCACAATACAGATATCAGCGATATGGTAAATTCACCGCCAGTCCTGTCATTGAAACCTATTTCGTACAGACTACCCAAAAGTGTCAGCTTCAATCCAGTTTTTTCGTTTTGGGAATCTCTCTGCTTCGTGGCTTTTTAGTTGCTCGTTCCCTCAGTGACTTCCCCGCAAAGAATTTACAAATGTCTAGCAGTGCCATGGCTGCAATGAAGTACACAGTAGTGGTGGCAAGGCACACGAGCATCTGACGAAATATTCCGTATATTGTGGTTTTAACAGTCACTTACCAATGCATTGCTCATTTTGTCCCTCACATATCTGCCTATATTTTAGAATGAGTTCTTATACAGCTGTAGTAACCTTTTGTCGAGATCTGAAGATGGTAATCATGCTTACAGAAACCGGTAGTCGACGATTAAGGTTGTTTACAAGCGCTCTTGGCTAAGAAGTTCACCCTCTCTCAACTACTTACAAAATGGCCTTGCCTCCTGTTTACACCAGAGGACGCTCGGGCACCTCTGCACCTGCAGACTAGCCACTAACGGTTTTGCTAAAGTTCATATTAACGCTAGTTTGACACAGAGCGAGTTCCGTTAGTTAACCCGGCAAGATGAGGCAGGAAATGGCCCGGCAACTTCCTTAGCAAGTTGGCGCAGCGTCGCAGCCGAGAGTTATAAGCGGCCCGCGCCTTCCCCGTATCTCCCGTGCCACAGCCACGGCGCGCGACGGCAGACGAACAAAGCCGAACCGGGCCGAGGCGGCTGTAGGCTTTCTGTCGCGGAACTCCATTTCGGCGGGGGCGGAGTGGGATACCTCCGGGCGCAGATTTCATTTGGCTGCAAGCTGCAGGCCGGCCGACATCAAAGACGCCACGCCGGAAGAAATTCTCTCTGCTGCGGTATTGGCAGCCTATTGTGACGTCACAGGCCGGATATAGGCCCACCGCCTCCGGCGCCGCGGCCGTATTTACAGTCGAGCTCGTTTCGAGTCGTAAAAGGTGTTTTATTACACTTCCAGCGATTCGGAATCGGTGGGGCTGCCTTGAGGCTAACGTTACATTGGTCTCAGAGAACCGTACGTTATACTACGCAAATTGTATTCTATGGATCACAAGAAGATATTCTGATACGTGTAAAGACGCTAAAGGGTATGTTTTGTCCAAGAGTGTGACTTAAAGTTATGGAACGTTATAGTAGGACAGTTATGGTCTGAAATGCGTTCAAATAAGGATATGTATTTACTACAATTTGTGCAAAAATTAACTTCACTGAAGTTGAATATGTAGTGATACAATTTCATAACTGATTACCGAAGCAAAGTCAATCGTTACACATAACAACAGCCGCTTTGACACAAACCTAAATTTACATCAAGTGAATTGCAACTTCCTGGCAGATTAAAAGTGTGTGCCGGATCGAGAGTCGAACTCGGGACCTTTGCCTTTCGCGTGCAAGTGCTCTACCATATGAGCTACCCAAGCACGACGCAGGCCCCGTCCTCAGAACAGTACTTCTGCCAGTACCTCGTCTCCTAGTTTCCAAACTTTACAGCGCACACTCCGCTGCAGGGTGAAAATCTCATTCTGGAAACATCCCCTAGGCTGTGGCTAAGCCATGTCTCCGCAATGTCCTTTCTTTCAGGAGTGCTAGTTCTGCACGGTTCGCAGAAGAGCTTCTGTAAAGTTTGGAAAGTAGGAGAGTAGGAGAGGAGGTACTGGCAGAAGTATAGTTGTGAGGGCGGCGCGTGAGTCGTACTTGGGTAACTCAAATGGTTGCCGGCACGGTAGCTCAGCGTGTTCGGTCAGAGGGTAATGTGTGATGTGTGATGGGCCCTCTGTAATAAAAAAAAAAAAACTGAGTTAACAGAACAGCAACGAAGTTAAATGGATGTCTTACGACGTCCGCCCCGAACAGATGCAATGAATTTAAAAAAAAAAGATGGTTAGCACTTGCCCGCGAAAGGCAAAGGTGCCGAGTTCGAGTCTCGGTCTGGCACACAGTTTTAATCTGCCAGGAAGTTTCATATCAGCGCACACTCCGCTGCAGAGTGAATATCTCGTTCTGAAAGTGATTTTTGGCTTTCACATAAGATATATTTAGGGCAATAGGACAACATTGGTGACCGCTTCCTGGTTCTTTAGATACCGTACAGTTCTTCCAAAACTGTATTTTACGGCTCCTGTAAGGCAACTATGTTTCGCATGTTGAAATCAGTTAATTCATCAACTTATAGTTTCGTACCATGGCTTGATGACCTATAACAACTAAACAATAAGAGCGAAACAGGTTTCGCAGGGGAATAAGTCACTTTTTTTTTAAATTCCGAAATTGTATCACACATTAACAAAAGGCCGGCCGGAGTGGCCGAGCGGTTCTAGGCGCTACAGCCTGGAACCGCGCGACCGCTACGGTCGCAGGTTCGAATCCTGCCTCGGGCATGGATGTGTGTGATGTCCTTAGGTTAGTTAGGTTTAAGTAGTTCTAAGTTCTTGGGGACTGATGACCTCAGCAGTTAAGTCCCATAGTGCTCAGAGCCATTTGAACCATTAACAAAACAAACTGTTGCACAAGACTAAAATTCAATTCAGCGACTGCTTTAGAACGCAACATCTGTTCATCAGGAGCCGGATGACGGAAGATTATTTTTTATGCATAAAACAATAATCCACACGCAACAGCTCACTTAATATTGCTAAAATAAAAATCATTGTATTAAATTCTCTGTTACTTTAGAAATATTACAGACTCGCTAAAACTAAGACCAGTTTTGGAATCTGTAGGAAAAGAGACATTCTACACATAAATTCTCAGTCGTTTTAAATTTTTTGAAAATTGGACCAATTTGGATTATCTGGTTTCTGGAATTAACTGATGGCTCAGGTATGGTTGATTCCACATTAATATACGTATGTCTCAACAACTTTAATATGGAACAGAAAAACTCTTTTACGTTAACAAAGTAAACAACCACAGGCCCTGGCGCGCCCTTCGGTACAGAGGAACCTCCATGTCATCCTTTGCCAAAAGCGTCATTGGATATGGTATGGAGGAATGTGAGGTCATCAAACCACTCTCGTATCCGTTGTTAGTTTTAGTGATCTGAAGTCGCTGTCACTCTGTCGAGTAGCTGTTCAGCTGGCCTCACGACGTTGAAACCGCACCGTTTCAGACCTCCCACCAAGGAAATATCACTGGCACTACCGGGAATCGAACACGTGTCCTCCGCATGGCAATCATCGGCAGACCTACGGTGGCAGACCTTTTAAGTTAACTCCAATCTAAATTCTGGCTGCCTAATTAAATTATTAAATTGTACATAATGAAATAATAAGCAACAAGTTGTATAAAAGAAATTTAATTTCTTTACCGGTTTCGGGCACTTAGTGGCCTTCTTCAGAAGGTTATGCCTATCGCATTATTTACGAGTGTCAATGATGAAGTGCATACAGCAAAATGCCGTTGTCCTAAAAATATGCAGGGCCATGTTATTTTTCTGTGTGCACTTTATCACTGGCACTAGCAAATAATGCGATAGGGACAACCTTCTGAAGGGCACCAAGTGACCGAAATCAGAAAAGAAATCAAATTTCTTTTATGCAGCTGGTTGCTTATTATTTCATTACGTACGACTACAGTTTCTGAAGATGGATAAAATATAAAACTGTATGTTTATACTTCGTTTTGTGATACCACATCCCTTAAACTGGTGGGGTAAGGGATATCTTTAAACAGATTTTAGAGAAACGCCATATATCTTTTGATAGTGACTTGATGTTGTGATAGGCAACGAAGACTTTCAATATTTTCAATTTTTGTGAATCAAAAGCAAATGTAGGCTGACACCAAAGTAAAAACATTTCAAATGTCAAACATAAGTGACTTCCAGGAGCTGTTTACAAAATAAATTCTCGCCTAAGAAGACATATTTTGATTTATCAATATTTACGACGCACATGGTTACAAAAACGTAGATTCGACTGCACTCATGAAATTCACTACATTACATTGTCGAAATCCACACGTTGGAATACTGACAAAATATGTCGAATTACGAAGTTGATCAAATAATCGATACTTTGTATATTACTCACAAATCACCAAAAAATGTTCTGGCTCGTTGTTAAGCAGACGTGTACACATCTGTCTGACTGTTTTCTCTACTAATGTTTATCCCTTTGCAGTGTCTACAAAGATTATTTACTGTGCTGTCATTGTCATAATACGTTTCACTGTTTGAGGTAACGACAAAGGGCATTGTGAGGGCGTAGGTGTATATAGTGAAGCAATTTGAAATATTTTTGTGTAGGATATTTCATATATAAAACTTTTTATGTCATATAATTGGTACAAGTAGTCAGGAAAGTCGAATTTCTACAAATGGAAGATCCTCTTACTCATTAGTAAATGAAAATATGCTGAAAAAACTGGTTTCTTTATGTTGATATAATCAGTTCCTCTAATTACAGATAGTTCATTGTTCGTAGATGAACTTGGAAATTAAGTCTAAGTTTTCCAATTGAAATTTTTGTCCGTTTGCAATCTCAAAGCTATACGGTCAGTGTCTCTTTGATTTCATTGTTCGAATATCTTACAGTTATAGGTTCTGAGGTTACGTGAGAAATACTGAACTGTTGATATTTATCTTGTACCATAAGCTGATATTACTAATTCTTTATTGGCTGACATTTCATTAATAATACTAATTTTCGTTTTGTTCTTGTATCACACAGTTCTTACGAAGCTGACAAGCACGGTATGTCCACGTTTTAAGAGACTGTATTCGACAAAAAACCTGTTTACAATACTTTTAATTATACCGACCCATCTGTATAACAACAGCTGACTGGAACTAGTGAGATATCTATACGATTCCACAAAGAGTATAACAAAGAAGTTGCTCCTCTTTAGCAACAGTGCAGCTGCCCACTGTTTGGAAAAATGCGCTGGTCATTCCCGTTTTCAAGAAGGGTGTTCCATTAGACAAACATAACAAATATATCTCGGACTTCAGTTTGTTACAGAATATTGAAACAGCTCTAATGCTCGCATATGACATTTCTGGAGACCAGTTATCTCTTCTGAAGGAATAAACATGGATTCCACAAACAACGATCTTGTGGAACCCAGCCCGCTCTCTTCGTCCACGAGACCCAGAGAGCAGTACGTACCGGTACCCTTATTGATGCCGTGTTCCTTGACTTCCAGAAGGCGTTGTATACCGTCCCGCACTCTCGCCTAATGAATAAAATACGAGGGCACGAAAAGGAAGCTGTTGGGTGCCCCTTAATGGATCAGGCGTCTCTTCAGAAAAGAAGCTGCAGGTATCTGACTGCATGTGGGGCATATACACAAGGGTTTTTTAGTTTAGTGTACTCTCCATTATTATGATAAATGTAGAAGGTTATGATAAATCTAGAAGGTCATTTAAGTATCACTGCAAGTTTCAAAACAATGTCCTCCTCTGACGAGAGTATTCACTGCTGAAGCATTCGCAACACATTACCAGAAGCACTCCTAGAAGGCAGTGGAGCCCACATAATATAAGAGGCGATCAAAAAGATTGCGATTGATGTCCGTACCGTCCTGACCCGGTATGTCAATCAGGCAAAATGAAGCCAATCACGCCAATCAGGCAAATGCATCGAGCTGATCTTCCTGCCGACACACCCGGCTAGAGACAGTCAACACCGTGTCTTATTGAGTGAAGAAGTCCTTAACAGCCTGCTGCACATCCTCGTCCGACATGAATTGTGGAGATGTCAGTGCCTTTTTTAAGGGGAGCCGGAGGTGGTCAAATCCAAAAAATTACGATTTTTTTTTGCTACCGAAAATTAATTCGAACATTCCTCTTTAATGTAAACTTTGAATTATTGTTCTACTCGCCCTAGAAGTGGAGTTATTACCATTTTCCCCCACGCCTGCAGAGGAAATGGGCGGCCGCTGAATGCATCTAACACCCTCTCGTGACTTCCTGACGAACTGCTTGGGATTTTCTCGGCCTGTTACGGATACAGCGCCTTATGTTACGCATACAGCGAGTGTGTAAGGGTTGGCTACATTGTTTTCTGTGACAAATGAAGCGCTAAGAGCGCCGAACATCGTCTCTATGCTGTTTACCGTTTCGAATTAGTTCAGTGTTGCGCCTGTTGTTGGTAGTATTATACTTCTTGTGTAAAGCGTTGTTCTGGTTACGATGCCACGTTTTAGTAACCGTGTATATAAGAAAAGGAAAAACGTAGGGAAAAGAAAATTAACACTAATACCAAGTTGCAATACTACAATTACTGAAACAGTGCGTTCTTCTGCTAAGCAACACATGGCCGGCCATAGCCCTGTGACATCTTCTAGCAAATATTACCTTGGGGATGGTGACTCCAAAGGTTTCAAGACTATAGAGGAACTGAAACCATATGGAAATGAATTTGTAGTTGAAAAGTTGGAATGCATTAGGGACGTGCAAAAGTGTATGGGTGCACGGCTTCGAAGGCTCAAACAAACTTTGGGTTCAAGTAAGCTCAGTGATGGAAAGACAATAGGAGGGAGAGGCAGGCTTACTGATGAGGTGATTGAACGTCTACATAGATACTATTGGTATGCTATAAGACAAAATACTAGTAATGTTAGTGACATGCGAAAAGCAGTGTGGGCATTGTTCCTTCATACTGCCTCTTCCAATGAATACCCTCAACACAGCCTTTGCCCAAAAGATGCTTGGTGCAAATATAATGCAAAAAAGGACTATGATCACAAACATGGTTTGCCAGCAGCTGTGATAAATGCAATAAAACCAATTTTTCATGACTTAGCACAGCCAGAATTGTTACACAAATGTCTACACGGAAAGACACAGAATCCTAATGATAGCGTAAACAATTTGATTTGGAAAGTGATTCCTAAAAGGGTGTTTATAAGCATAAAAACACTGCACTTTGGCATTTATGATGCAATAGCAACCTACAACCAAGGGAACAGTGTGAAGTGTGAAGTTCTGAAGGCATTAGGATTTACAGCTGGGGTGAACACTGTACGAGCACTAAGAAAGATTGACAGAGAAAGGATAAGAGGAGCAGAAAGAAGAGAAAAGCATATGAAGTATGATGGAACAATAGGCCAGAAAAGAAGACAGAAGAGGAATCTTTTGGAGGATGAAGAAGAAGACCCTGATAATCCATCCTATAGAGCAGGAATGTATTGAGAAACTTCGATAGCCATTTCCCGTAAATTAGAATTTTTCGAATATAAGGAACATTTTCTCAAAATCCACTCACGCTAGAGAGATGAAATTTTTATACAGCACTTCTAGTGGTCAAACTTACATTATAACACAGCCATTTGGCAATATGATCAGTAGTTTCATTTCAGTTTAATTATAAAGCAATTATTTGTAAAAAAATTGGGTCATTAACAAAAAAAATAATTGGAAGGAAACTAGAAAAGGTAATTCAAAATCCCTCCGTTATAACTGCAATACTAAACCACTCTATATGTAAAAAAAATCAAATTTTTCTATTTGGTAGTTTATTCATAAATGTTCCTCAAACTTAGTGATTTTAACATGGACAGCATAGGCACCTCCGGCTCCCCTTAAGGGACGAAAGGCGTGATAGTCAAATGGGGAGAGATAAGGGCCATGGGGCGTGTGCTCGAGGGTCTCCCACTTGAGTTGACGTTATGCATTTGCGATGTGTGGACGTGCATTATCACTCCTTGCCGCAATTGTCCAGGACGCCTTAAATGCACACCTGATTTCTCCAGCGGTGTGCAGTAACGTTCCCCCTGATGGCTATACCAGGTTCCTTGACATCAATAAGTAATGGACTCCGGTAATCAAAGAACGGGGTAACCATTACCTTTCCAGTAGATGGCTGGCATCTGAACTTCTTAAGACTAGAGAACTATGGATGACATCTACATCTACATGGGTACTCTGCAAATCACATTTAAGTGCCTGGCAGAGGGTTCATCGAACCACCTTCACAATTCTCTATTATTCCAATCTCGTATAGAGCGCGGAAAGAATGAACACGTGTATCTTACCGTACGAGCTCTGATTTCCCTTATATTATCTTGGTGGTCGTTCCTACCTATGTAGGTCGGTGTCAACAAAGTATTTGGTGATTGGAATTTCGTGACAAGATTCCGTCGCAACAAAAAACGCCTTTCTTTTAATGGTGTCCAGCCCAAATCCTGTATCATTTCTGTGACACTCTCTCCCATATTTCGCGATAATACAAGACGTACTGCCTTTCTTTGAACTTTTTCGATGTACTCCGTCACTCCTATCTGGTAAGGATCCCACACCCCGCAGCAGTATTCTAAACGAGGACGGACAAGCGTAGTGTAGGCAGTATCCTTAGTAGGTCTGTAACATTTTATAAGCGTCCTTCCAATAAAACGCAGTCTTTGGTTAGCCTTCCCCACAACATTTTCTATGAGTTCCTTCCAATTGAAGTTGATCGTAATTGTAACTCCTAGGTATTTAGTTGAATTTACGGCTTTTAGATTAGACTGATTTATCGTGTAACCGAAATTTAACAAGTTCCTTTGAGAACTCATCTGGATGACTTCACACTTTTCGTTATTTAGGGCCAACTGCCACTTTTCGCACCATTCAGATATCTTTTCTAAATCGTTTTGCAGTTGCTTTGATCTTCTGATGACTTTATTAGTCTATAAATGACAGCGTCATCTGCAAACAACCGAAGACGGCTGCTCAGATTGCCACCCAAATCGTTTATGTAGATGAAATGAAATGTCGTGTGGCTAGGGCCTCCAGTCGGGTAGACCGTTCGCCTGGTGCAGGTCTTTCGAATTGACGCCACTTCGGCGACCTGCGTGTCGATGGGGATGAAATGATGATGATTAGGACAACACAACACCCAGTCCCTGAGCGGAGAAAATCTGCGACCAAGCCGTGAATCGAACCCGGGCCGTTAGGATTGACATCCTGTCACGCTGACCACTCAGCTACCGGGGGCGGACGTTGATGTAGATAAGGAACAGCAACGAGCCTCTGACACTACCTTGGGGAACGCCACAAATCACTTCTATTTCACTCGATGACTTTCCGTCAGTTACTACGAACTATGGCCTCTCTGACAGGAAATCACAAATGCAGTCACATAACTGAGACGATATTCCACAAGCACGCAATTTCACTACGACCTGCTTGTGTGGTACAGTGTCAAGAGCCTTCAGGAAATCCAGAAATACGGAATCGATCTGAAATCTCTTGTCAATAGGACTCAACACTTCATGTGAATAAAGTGCTAGTTGTGTTTCAAAGGAACGATGTTTTCTAAACCCATGTTGACTGTGTGTCAATAGACCGTTTACTTCGAGGTAATTCATGATGTTGGAACACAGAATATGCTCCAAAATCCTGCTGCATATCGACGCTAACGATATGGACCTGTAATTTAGCGTATTACTCCTACTACCTTTCGTGAATATTGGTGTTACCTGTGCAACTTTTCAGTCTTTGAGTACGGATGTTCCGTCGATCGAACGGTTCTATGTGATTAAGTATGTAGCTAATGCATCAGCATACTCCGAAAGGAACCTAATTGGTATAACTCTGAAGATATTTACTTCTACGTTACTCGTATTGGCAGCTGTTCTCTATTCGAATTCTGGAATACTTACTTCGTCTTCTTTTGTGAAGCGATTGCGGAAAGCTGTGTTTAGTAACTCTGCTTTGGCAGCACTGTCTTCGATAGTATCTCCATTGCTATCGCGCAGAGAGGGCATTGATTGTTTCTTGCCGTTAACATACTTCACATACGAACAAAATCTCTTTGGATTTTCTGCTAGGTCTCGAGACAAAGTTTCGTTGTGGAAACTATTATAGGCATGGCGGACTGAAGGCCGCACTAAATTTCGAGCTTCTGTAAAAGATCGCCAATTGTGGGGATTTTGCGTGTGTTTAAATTTGGGATGTTTTTGCGTTGTTTCTGCGACAGTGCTCTAATCCGTTTTGTGTACCAAGGAGGATCAGCTCCGTCATTTGTTGATTTATTTGGTATAAATCTCTCAAATGCTGCCGATACCATTTCTTTGAATTATAGCCACATCTGGTCTTCACTTATATTATTAATTTGGAGTGAGTGGAGATTGTCTCTCAGGAAGGCGTCAAGTGAATTTTTACCTGCTTTTGTGAATAGGTATATTTTTCTATTATTTTTCGAGGATTTGGGGATTATAATATTCAATCTCGCTGCTACAACCCTTTGTTCACTAATCCCTGAATCGGTTTTGATGCTCGTTATTAACTCAGCATTATTTGTTGCTAAGAAAATGGTTCAAACGACTCTGAGCACTATGGGACGTAACATACACTCCTGGAAATTGAAATAAGAACACCGTGAATTCATTGTCCCAGGAAGGGGAAACTTTATTGACACATTCCTGGGGTCAGATACATCACATGATCACACTGACAGAACCATAGGCACATAGACACAGGCAACAGAGCATGCACAATGTCGGCACTAGTACAGTGTATATCCACCTTTCGCAGCAATGCAGGCTGCTATTCTCCCATGGAGACGATCGTAGAGATGCTGGATGTAGTCCTGTGGAACGGCTTGCCATGCCATTTCCACCTGGCGCCTCAGTTGGACCAGCGTTCGTGCTGGACGTGCAGACCGCGTGAGACGACGCTTCATCCAGTCCCAAACATGCTCAATGGGGGGACAGATCCGGAGATCTTGCTGGCCAGGGTAGTTGACTTACACCTTCTAGAGCACGTTGGGTGGCACGGGATACATGCGGACGTGCATTGTCCTGTTGGAACAGCAAGTTCCCTTGCCGGTCTAGGAATGGTAGAACGATGGGTTCGATGACGGTTTGGATGTACCGTGCACTATTCAGTGTCCCCTCGACGATCACCAGTGGTGTACGGCCAGTGTAGGAGATCGCTCCCCACACCATGATGCCGGGTGTTGGCCCTGTGTGCCTCGGTCGTATGCAGTCCTGATTGTGGCGCTCACCTGCACGGCGCCAAACACGCATACGACCATCATTGGCACCAAGGCAGAAGCGGCTCTCATCGCTGAAGACGACACGTCTCCATTCGTCCCTCCATTCACGCCTGTCGCGACACCACTGGAGGCTGGCTGCACGATGTTGGGGCGTGAGCGGAAGACGGCCTAACGGTGTGCGGGACCGTAGCCCAGCTTCATGGAGACGGTTGCGAATGGTCCTCGCCGATACTCCAGGAGCAACAGTGTCCCTAATTTGCTGGGAAGTGGCGGTGCGGTCCCCTACGGCACTGCGTAGGATCCTACGGTCTTGGCGTGCATCCATGCGTCACTGCGGTCCGGTCCCAGGTCGACGGGCACGTGCACCTTCCGCCGACCACTGGCGACAACATCGATGTACTGTGAAGACCTCACGCCCCACGTGTTGAGCAATTCAGCGGTACGTCCACCCGGCCTCCCGCATGCCCACTATACGCCGTCGCTCAAAGTCCGTCAACTGCACATACGGTTCACGTCCACGCTGTCGCGGCATGCTACCAGTGTTAAAGACTGCGATGGAGCTCCGTATGCCACGGCAAACTGGCTGACACTGACGGCGGCGGTGCACAAATGCTGCGCAGCTAGCGCCATTCGACGGCCAACACCGCGGTTCCTGGTGTGTCCGCTGTGCCGTGCGTGTGATCATTGCTTGTACAGCCCTCTCTCAGTGTCCGGAGCAAGTATGGTGGGTCTGACACACCGGTGTCAATGTGTTCTTTTTTTCCATTTCCAGGAGTGTATAAGGTCATCAGTCCCCTAGAACTTAGAACTACTTAAACGTAACTAAGTTAAGGACATCACACACATCCACGCCCGAGGGAGGATTCGAACCTGCAACCGTAGCGGTCGCGCGGTTCCGGACTGAAGCGCCTAGAACCGCTCGGCCACATAGGCCGGCCTGTTGCTAACAAGGGAACCTCCCCATGGCACCCCCCTCAGATTTAGTTATAAGTTGGCACAGTGGATAGGCATTGAAAAACTGAACACAGATCAATCGAAAAAACAGGAAGAAGTTGTGTGGAAATATGAAAAAATAAGAAAAATATACAAACTGAGTAGTCCATGTGCAAGATATGCAACATCAAGGATATTGTGAGCTGAAGAGTACCGTGGTCCCGTGGTTAGCGTGAGCAGCAGCGGAACGAAAGGACCTTGGTTCAAGCCTTCCCTCGAGTGACTGGTTTAATTTTTTATTTTCAGACAATTGTAATTATCTGTCCGATGCGCGGTATCTGCGCCGTAGTATGGGGACGCTACACATAAACAAACATCGAAACACACGACGTCAGTCGACTACAGCGCAAGGATGAGAGAGTATTCCTGCTAACGAGGCTCCCTGGCTGGCAGTTGACTGTTCGCTACTTTGGACGAGAGTGCATTAAATACGTGAGATGTATTCCGTGGGCAATATCAATCCAGCAAATATAGCTCGCGACTTCAATAACAATCGCACGGTTTTGCGGTGCGGTCGCAAAACACAGACACTAAACTTACTACAGTGAACAGAGACCTCAATGAACAAACGGACAGATCATAACTTTGCGAAAATAAACAAAGTAAACTTTTCACTCGAGGGAAGACTTGAACCAAGTACCTCTTGTTCTACAGCTGCTCACGCTAACCACGAGACCATGGCGCTCCTGAGCTTACATTCTCCTTGATGTTGCCTATCTTGTGCATGGACTACTCAGTTTGTATATTTTGCTTATTTTTTTCATAGTTCCACACAACGTCTTCCTGTTTTCTCGATTGATCTGTGTTCAGTTTATCAAGGCGTATCCGCTGTGCCAACTTATAATTAAATCAGAGGGGGGTGCGATGGGGAGGTTCCCTTGTAAGAGGTCAAGTGTGTTTTCACAACCGTTTACTATTCACATAGGCTCACGCATTAACTGCTAAAAATAATTTACAGAGAATGCGTTTAGCACAATTTCGACAACACTGCATTGTCGACTGTTCGATTCTGGTTACCCCTGTGGTACCAGTTTCTGTCGCCTGTAACAATAAGCTCAAGGAACATGTTGCCTTCAGCATTGAAACGCATCAAGTGTTTCAGGCAAACATCCATCCGTGTTTGCTTCTTATTCGGCTTTCAACGCACGGGGTACGCACTGGCTGCATACCTTATGACAGCCTAACTCCTGCCGGATAATGTACTGCACGCAATCAAGCTGCTTTCGAGATCCTATGCTAGCAGAAGAATGGTTATGCACCGATCCGCCGTAATCGCACAACACCTGCCCGCTTGTTGTTGTTTGTAATAGATGAGGCTGGCCGCCCAGACCGACCGGCGCATTCTGTCTAAACCCGACCAGCACGGAATTAAAGTCACTTTGTTTAACAGAGGTTTTCCAAATGTTTCACATTATCATCGTAACGCGAAGAGCATGATTCTAGTTAATCACTTTCTGAAACTTCCTGGCAGATTAAAACTGTGTGCCCGACCGAGACTCGAACTCGGGACCTTTGCCTTTCGCGGGCAAGTGCTCTATCATCTGAGCTACCGAAGCACGACTCACGCCCGGTAGACACAGCTTTACTTCTGCCAGTATCTCGTCTTCTACCTTCCGAACTTTACAGATGCTCTCCTGGGAACCCTGCAGAACTAGCACTCCTGAAAGAAAGGATAAGGCAACGGTCCCGAGTGCAGAACTAGCAGAACCTTGCGGAACTAGCACTCCTGAAAGAAAGGATAAGGCAAAGGTCCCCCAGAGTGAAAATCTCATTATGGTAATCACTTTCTGGCTTTAAGCAATTACAGAAGAGTCACGTGTTTCGCCGTGATGCTCGCAAGCCTACGCTATATGGAGTTACGGTAGACGATCGAATCTGCAGCACTTAATCACCGGATAGCCGTGCAGCGGGTAGGACCAGTATTACGCCGGCAGATAGCAGAGTGGTCGCCCCCCTCCCCCCCCCCCCCCCCTCCTCGCTCCATCACCAACGGCCACCGAGACCGACTGCCGCTGGAGGCTCACTGCGCTGCGTCGTTGATTATTCTGACAAATGGCAGCAGTCCTGCGCTCCAGCTAGCCGACATCGCCTTCCTTCCGCGTCCAGTGGCACAGACGGAGTGCGCGTAACGGCCAGACTTTCGTCTTTACGGGAGACTTGAGGAAGAAAGTGCACCTAGTGTATCTACCTGAATTTCACCGCTAGAGGGGAGGCACTTCGGTTCTTTATTTACATTTGGTAGTGTGGGATGGCCGTTTGTAGGACGTCTTCTCCTGATGGCGGAACAGTTGTTAGCTACGCTGTTACCTTGTTTCTGTTTGATCAAGTTCGACGTGTGTCGAAATTTCCTTAGAATGCTCTCCACAATGCGCAAACAAATACACTCCTGGAAATTGAAATAAGAACACCGTGAATTCATTGTCCCAGGAAGGGGAAACTTTATTGACACATTCCTGGGGTCAGATACATCACATGATCACACTGACAGAACCACAGGCACATAGACACAGGCAACAGAGCATGCACAATGTCGGCACTAGTACAGTGTATATCCACCTTTCGCAGCAATGCAGGCTGCTATTCTCCCATGGAGACGATCGTAGAGATGCTGGATGTAGTCCTGTGGAACGGCTTGCCATGCCATTTCCACCTGGCGCCTCAGTTGGACCAGCGTTCGTGCTGGACGTGCAGACCGCGTGAGACGACGCTTCATCCAGTCCCAAACATGCTCAATGGGGGACAGATCCGGAGATCTTGCTGGCCAGGGTAGTTGACTTACACCTTCTAGAGCACGTTGGGTGGCACGGGATACGTGCGGACGTGCATTGTCCTGTTGGAACAGCAAGTTCTCTTGCCGGTCTAGGAATGGTAGAACGATGGGTTCGATGACGGTTTGGATGTACCGTGCACTATTCAGTGTCCCCTCGACGATCACCAGTGGTGTACGGCCAGTGTAGGAGATCGCTCCCCACACCATAATGCCGGGTGTTGGCCCTGTGTGCCTCGGTCGTATGCAGTCCTGATTGTGGCGCTCACCTGCACGGCGCCAAACACGCATGCGACCATCATTGGCACCAAGGCAGAAGCGACTCTCATCGCTGAAGACGACACGTCTCCATTCGTCCCTCCATTCACGCCTGTCGCGACACCACTGGAGGCGGGCTGCACGATGTTGGGGCGTGAGCGGAAGACGGCCTAACGGTGTGCGGGACCGTAGCCCAGCTTCATGGAGACGGTTGCGAATGGTCCTCGCCGATACCCCAGGAGCAACAGTGTCCCTAATTTGCTGGGAAGTGGCGGTGCGGTCCCCTACGGCACTGCGTAGGATCCTACGGTCTTGGCGTGCATCCGTGCGTCGCTGCGGTCCGGTCCCAGGTCGACGGGCACGTGCACCTTCCGCCGACCACTGGCGACAACATCGATGTACTGTGGAGACCTCACGCCCCACGTGTTGAGCAATTCGGCGGTACGTCCACCCGGCCTCCCGCATGCCCACTATACGCCCTCGCTCAAAGTCCGTCAACTGCACATACGGTTCACGTCCACGCTGTCGCGGCATGCTACCAGTGTTAAAGACTGCGATGGAGCTCCGTATGCCACGGCAAACTGGCTGACACTGACGTCGGCGGTGCACAAATGCTGCGCAGCTAGCGCCATTCGACGGCCAACACCGCGGTTCCTGGTGTGTCCGCTGTGCCGTGCGTGTGATCATTGCTTGTACAGCCCTTTCGCAGTGTCCGGAGCAAGTATGGTGGGTCTGACACGCCGGTGTCAATGTGTTCTTTTTTCCATTTCCAGGAGTGTATGTCGGCCCACGGAAAAAAGTCTGTGATATAAAAGTTAAAAAAATCACTTTCGAATCTCAGGAAACTCGCCACATTGTCCGCTACACCTCAACAAAGACCTCATTTCGATATACATTGACGGAAAAAATCGCAACATAAAAAAAATGAAATTTCAGGAATACATCCGACTAGGTAACATATTTAAGTTATTAACATTGCAAGACTACTGGTTACTGTAACGGCCAGGTAAGCCATGGAAAATGTGAAATGCTCGTAAAAATTACCCGTGAAACCACCAGAATGCTAAAAGCAAGCGTGCACCGTGAATGCATTGTGTTGTATCATTGCCTGACATCAGTTTGTGGGATGCACGTCAATGCCTGATGAACTTGGTCGGTGAATCCAGGGACAGTTAATGCTGTTTGTGGATAAAGCGGGAGTCCAATTTTCCGTATGTGCTCGATTGGATACAGATACGGTGAACGAGCAGGCCAAGGCAACATGTCGATATCTGAAGAACACGGTAGGTTACAAAAGCGGTAGGTGAGCCTGCGTTTTCCTCTTGGAAAATACTCCCCTGAAATCTGTTCACGAATGGCAGCACAACAGGTAGAATGAACAGATTGACGTACAAGTTGCAGTAAGGCTGCATTGGATGACCAAGAGAGTGCAACTGATATCATACTAAATCGCACACCAGTCCATAAATCTAGGTGTAATTTCCCCTCATAGACGCTTTCAGTGTACTCTTTCCACCTATCCGCTCTCTCGTCTGCATTTAACAGTGGCATTCACGTTGCGCTATTAATATTACTACCCTTGCTTTTAACTTCATCGAAGGTTGTTTTGACTTTCCTATGTGCTGAGTCTGTCCTTCCAACAACCATTTCTTACTCGATTTCTTCACATTTTCATGCAGCCATTTCATCTTAGCTTCAGTGAACTTCCTATTTATTTCATTTCTCAGCGACTTATAGTTCTGTATTCCTGAGTTTCCTGAACATTTTTGTTCGTTCTTCTTTCATCGATCAACTGAAGTATTTCTTCTGTTACCCACGGCTTCTTCGCAGTTACCTCCTTTTTACCTGTATTTTTCTTTCTAACTTCTGTGATTGCCCTTTTTAGAGGCGTCTATTCCCGCTCAACTGTACTTCCTACTGGGCTCTTCTTTGTTGCTGCATCTGCAGCCTTAGAGAACTTCAACAGTGTCTCGTTGATTCTTTGTGACCAATCTCTTAAACTTCAGCCGACTTTTCATCACTACTACATTGTGATCTGAGCCTATATCTGCTCCTGGGTAGGTCTTACAACCCAGTGTCTGTTTTCGGAATCTCTGTCTGACCATGATGTAATCTAACTGAAATATTCCCGTATCACCCGGCCTTTTCCAAGTATACCTCCTTCTTTTGTGATTCTTGAACAGGGTATTCGCTATTACTAGCTGAAATTTATTACAGAACTCAGTCTTTTTCGTCTCTCATTACTTGTCCCAAGCCCGTATTCCCCTATAATCTTTTCTTCTACTCCTTCCCCTGCGACTGTATTCCAGTCTCCCATGACTATTAGATTTTCATCTCCCTTTCAGTACTCTAATATACTTTCTCTATCTCTTCATCTTCAGCCTGCGATGTCACCATGTATACCTGAACTATCATTGTCGACGTTGGTTTGCTGTCGATTCTGATAAGAACAGCTCTATCACTGAACTGTTCACAGTAACACAATCGCTGCCCTACTTGCTATTCATAACGAATCTTAATCCCGTTATTTTGTTTTCTGTTACTCTATACTCATCTGACCACATATCGTTGTCTTCTTTCTATTTCACCTCATTGCCCCGTACTATATGTACATTGAGCCTTTGCATTTCCATTTTCAAATTTCTTATCTTCCCACTCACTTTCAAGTCTCTGACATTCCATGTCCCGACTCGTGGAACGTTATCCTTCCGTTGGTTATTCAACCTTTCTCTCATGGTCACCTTCCCCTTGGCAGACCCCTCCCGGAGATTCTAGTGGGGTACTATTTAGAAATCTTTTGCCAATGGAGAGATTATCACGACAGTTTTAAATTACAGGCCGCATGTCTTGTGGGTACACGTTATGTGTCTTTAATGCAGCTGTTTCCATTGCCTTATGCATCTTCATGCCGTTGATCACTGCTGATTCTTCCGCCTTTAGGGGCAGTTTTCCACCCCAAGATGTTAATCGACGTTAGTGGTAACTACAACTCATTGTAACTGAGACATATCCTTACACCTGAAGGCAATGTGCCTTTGAGAACTGTGATATGTTAATACTTAAATGTGGAACTGGGAGGATAGAACGACGACAGTAGCTGAGACGTTACAGTAGACAACACCAGTCCGTCGATGCTATCCTATCAGAAATTCTTACATATGTAGACAGTGTAACTGATGACACATCATGAAAATATTTAGATTAGTTCTTGTAGCGTGGCAGTGACACTAGTTTCTTGTTATTAATAATACATATAACAACCTAAGCATTAAGATGATCAGATGGAGCCAGGATGTAACCCAGTAGCTAAAAAGCACCGGTATACGACATCGAGAAATTCGTGATGACTTTCAAGCGTAGATGATGTATATATCATTTACGGTGCTTTCAGGGCGTGTTGCATCAAACTTGAGCATAAATTCATCTACAGTAACTTAATTCAAAAGTATCCTAAAACCAAAAAGCAAGTACACTGCTTTACAGCTAAGAAAGAACAGTTATTTGCAAGAACTGAAATAATGCTTCCGTTATCATCAAAGAGAATGATCCCACTGGTTTTCACTTTCGCTATTTTGTTCTCAGTTCTAATCACGTCTTACCTTCAAAGATAGCAGGTTTGTCGTTTATGTTCTGACGCATTCATTTTTGTGAACACGGTTATTGTCATCTTGGTAGACTTTCGTGTTCAAAGCGCAATCATGCTGAAGCTGTAGAAGCAAAAACAACACTTGGTCACTGAGAATGCTTAAATAAAAATATTTGTTTATGCACACAGGAATCTTAGTGAGTGAGGCAAAGTCATAGCAAGGAGAGCACTACCAAAACATCAGAAATCGTCTCTAGCCTCCACACATTTCGGTTTAAACGTCTCATGGGGCCGCTGGTGGACTCAACGTCTTATCTTTGAAAAGAGGCAAATTCACCATTCACCATACGATACCAAAGGCCACCAGTTGGCTACTACCCACTTTTGTATCGTATGTAGGCAACTGAAGAAGTGTTGCTATGTTTATCGCTGTAATCAATGGGATTTTTCCAGATACCCGCTTCCAAATGTCCACCGCATGTAGTCCTCTTCGTAATATTGTCACCGATTCTGGTTGAACTGCATCTGTATTTAGTTACTGCAGCAATTCCTGTCATACTTGAAAACGATTGTTATGGGGAGGACTTCCTTTAGCTACGTTACGTAGATGCGAGTATTTCCTCTAAATATATCGTTCAATCCACGTTGATCAAGCAACTCGGGCAACTTCATTTACGGTATGGCCATTTGCACGTGCAGATGTGATAATTCCCTTCTTCCATTCCATTGCATTTCGATGGCCACACGTCTTACTGTGTTTATTCCACACTACCGACTAGCCCATACACACCACTTCACTGCCGTGACCTTCGCGAGCTGTGAAGTGCCGCATCGCCACATGGTAACCGTTTTACCTTATTCGCTGCGTTCCAAAGCGACCAGGGTGGCCTTTTAAGGGGATAACTATAATATTGTCTGGTGAGCGTATAATAAGTATTCTGTTTAATTCGTTTACTAATTATAAAAAAAACAAAATTTGATTTATTTGTATTAATATCAATTTAGTTAGGATGTTCCTTTCTTGTGGCTATTGCATTGATGTGTTGTTTTAACTGCGCCGCGGGTCTGTGAAAATTTAACCTTAAAAGTGTGGACAGATCATATTACATAGATGTGTTTGTAGATACCGCTTGAATGCGCAATATGGCTATCTTTGATTTAATTGTTTGCGGGCGACTGAAATTAATTCATACGCTTTGATAAATGAAATAGCAGGACAGGCTCGATATAATCACTGGATTAATAATGATATGCTTCTGTTCGTTTTGTGCTCTAAATAATCACGCAAATGAAGGCCTAACTTCAATATGGACGTAATTCGTCGGGTTTTAGCTACTTTTTTAGAACTTTGAAATGCATTCTGAAAGATTTCTTAGCCGAGTGCGACGCATATTTATATTTCTAATTACTTCACTGTTTTTTTTTTCACAATTGTGATGTCATGGGGTGATGCTTCAATGTTTCCTAAGCCCAGTGCGCACGAGGATAAAAATTTTGCGTCTCTGATACAAAAGTGCATCTAGGGTGTTTCTAGGCAGTGTCCAAGACGTTGTTTGGTCCATTGACGTACAGAGTTAGCAATGCCACCTGATGTGGGATTTTTACAAGTATGGCAACAGTTTCAGTGGCAAGCGACAGCTACATCCTGCTGTGTGCATATCTGTACGTTAAGCGCAATTAGTCGACGTCCAAGGTAAGTGACCATTTGTAACTTTGTTGTTTGTACGTGAGATGTCCCTTGGACAACGCATATATAGAAAGGAAAAAGGTAAGCTCTGGCCACGTTGATAAAAAAAAATAGATGCCCCACCATTGACGTGAGTAGCAACCCACACTTTAAAAGCCGAATATTAGATAACGTTTATTAACTTGTCCTGGAGTGATGTCGAGGTCTCTTACTACTGTTAAAAGGCTACGACCACTCGATCGACGTTAAGTTGCAGATTTGGCAAATAATAATTTCCTGCATTACTCTACGGCTCAGCCTCCACTATATCATCTTTCACCTTCTTAGCATTGAACTGAAAAAAAAAATTAAAAATAAGGTGTTCCTAAATACCGCTGCAAATCAGTTTACCACCAGAGTAAACATTAGGAGACAATTCGAGCAATCATCTCACCATGATATCATCGCTAAGATATCAAGTGGACTCTTAAAGATCTCAATTTTCGCCTCACCTGATCAGAACTCAATTGACCAGAAATTTCTATCTGCTAAATTCGACTTTCATGAGATACTAAAGGACATAGGGCATACACACACTCTTCTTCACACACACACACACACACACACACACACACACACACACACACACACACAAACACACAGACACACAAAACATCACTATTTGTTCTTAATATCTAGCACTTTTCATAGTGACTGGTTGCTGTTTCTCGTTGTTTTCGAAAATTAATCCCTTGTTTTGTAGCCACAGTCTCACAATGTCAGTTTTCGACGAAACTGGAAGCTACTGCGGTTATAGGATCAACTAAGAGTTGAGCTGGAACGTCTGCCTATACGGAGTTGTACTGGTGTGCCATGTGTTTCACATGTTCCAGTATGCTACTGTCACAGTCACACCAAAATGAAGCTCTTCTGACTCACTAAGATAGCTTGACCTATGGCCAGCAATACATTTGCTTCTTTAATTTGGATAGCATCTCCAACTAGTGAAAGTATGTCACAGTTAACAAAAAGTGCAATACCTTATTTTGATAACAGTAATGTAAATAGTGCCTCTGGAATTTGGAAGCGAATAATTCGTGAGAACTAGAAACTGTTTCTCGTCAACTGTTTCTATTGCGAAAGCGTTCCCATGAACGCTTATACAGTGTAAGCCATGAAGTATGCATATATTCCAACCAGCATTGCGTAGCGGCGTAATGAGTTGTGGGAGATCAAAACGCGGTAACAGGTAGTTTGGACAAAATGACCGCTGTAGCAGGCGAATTTACACGCTACTGCAGAAAACCTAAAGTCGATAGGACCTACATCAGGATGTGATCGATTGATACATCAGGATGTGTCCGATCAACCTACGTAACTTTTTAGTCAAGTTACACAATAATGCTGTTTTCTCCTCAAGTCGATTCAGCACTTCTTCATTATTTTCTCGATGTACCCACCTGTTCTTCCGCATTCTGTGTTTCCAACATCGCAGAGGCTTCTGTTCACTTCCTGTCTGCACTCAGTGTGTTCCAAATTATACAGTCACAGCCATATTTAAAGAATCCCCCCCCCCCCCCCGCGCCCCCTTTTTTTATTCGAGTTATCACAATTGTAATGAACACGAAGTTAAATAATAATTAATATGTGAAATATTTATCTTATCTTTAAAAAGCGGCGACCGTCATAAATATTGTACTAAGACCACTGTAAAGTAAAAGAAAAGGAGCAAAGATCGTCAGGTGTGCTCTGTTATCGGCCTTTCCATTTTCATTCGCGTTCGGTGATATGACGAGATTTTACGTGAGATGTTGCACTGTTTTCTAGATACTTGTGTGGAACAATTGAAAGTGAAAGAGTTTAGTTTTAACCTGATTTTATCCTTCAGATTTTCCTTCCCAATTACTTAAAGATGAAAGCTTAACTACTAAAACATGTAAGATGATTAAATATGGAAGCTTTTGAATATAGTGTTTAATTCCATTCCTAATTACATCAGGAGTAAGTTTCATTCATTAAATACGATAGAATCTGTAGTCGACTTCATTTGTTCAGAAGTCTGATCGTCTTTTTGTCCTTTAAGATTCATACAGTTAAATTCAGTGTTAAAGCGGTCACACATTAAGGGGCTCCGGAACGCCCTATACTTGCAATGTTAAAATAACGCATATAAATTACATCTTTCCTCACAAAGTATTTGAGGTAGGAAGTCGAACTTTTACAGATTATTTATTGGAATATGGGCTACAACTTAACACAGGGATTTTACAAAATTTTAGTTCAATTATTAAAGATGATTTTTTTCAATTGTAATGAAAATTCACAACATTTTTTTGCAATTTTTTATTTATATATTCAAAAATATACAGTTTTTTTGGAAAAAGGCTGTGTTAAATTATGCAGAAGGTACTGTGTAACATTTACTGAAAGTTTGAAACAAATATCTTTGGAAGATCCTTAGAAAACATGTAATTAGTATGAGAAAATAAAAGTTTTGGGAATCGAGCGACAAAGATTGGATTAACTTTTTAGTGCATTCCAGGTCCATAGGATGGATTATCTTCATCCTCTGCAAACTCCTCCTCCAGCTTCCTCTTGTTCCTCCTCCTGTTTACTCTTGCTTTTATTTCTAGACTCTTTACAGCCCTGTCTGCAGCCCGAAGGTGTTCCTTGTCTAAAGCAAGCATCGCTCGTACCATGTTAGAACCTATCTTCATTCCCATATTTCTAAATACCTTGCACCTTACAATGTTGCCATCATTGAAAGTCGCAACAGTAACTTTACTTTTACTCATTATTATACTTCAACAAAACAGAGACTCAAGAAACAGAATTAATTACGAATATCTTCGAGATAACGACAGAGTAAATAAACATGAAACAATCGACAATCACACCAGCGATATATATTGAACCATCACAGGTTAGCCACAACACATACTTTATCTCACTTCACTAAAATGTATCTGATGAACACGGACGTTAATAATAACACCATTTGACAGCAGTTTAACAGCGCCACAGTGGGTCACGCCCATGTTGAACACATTTCAAAAAAAATTTAAAAATAGTTGTAGTCTTCGGATTTGAATAAATTATATATCTATTAAAAGGTAATAGTCTGCAGATTCAGAAAAAGCAAAAAAGTAAAAATTGAACTTTTCATGATTTTGAGCCTTTCCGGAACCCCTTAAACCAAACGAATTGTTTCTGGAACAATTAAAGTGAAAGATTAGGGCGTTTCTATTCTGAAAGTAATAGCAAAGTATTGCTAAGGTTTTTTATTAACTTGAAATTTTTTTACAGACAAAATTCTGTGAATAAGTCAAAGGTAATTTTTGGGCCCCCAGTTATTACGTTTATCAATGGCACAAGTGAAGTAAATAGCAAGCAGCTGTATTTTAGGTGCCAATTAAGTTCTGAATTAATTAAATCCCAATTAAAAACAGGAAGACAAGTTCAAATTAAAAGCGGTGACGGGAAAAAGTTTCATTTTATTTTCATGTTCTGTTCGAGACTGCACTGTTAAAAACAATGAAGTAACCATGGATTTATACTTATTTATAGAAACAGTGAAGAAATAAGTGTCCGAAAATTAAAAATTATGCGTTAAGTACATTAATCAGCCAAAACAACATACCACCTGCTAAACACCGTGTTGGCCCAGTTTTGTAACACAGTGCAGCTGCGATTCTCCGTGCCATAGATTCGTGAAGTCTTTGGTAGGTTTCCGGAGATATGCGACACCAGACGTCACCGCAAAGCTCACGCAATTCCCGAAAATCATTGTACGCAGTCTTAGCTGGCACCTGATAGCGTCCCAGACGTGTTGCATCGGTTACAGACTAGGCGAATCTGGTGGCTAAAACATCAACGTGAGTTTACTAACGCGCTGATCAAACCACTGTAGCACGATTCTGGTCTTATCCAGCTTGAAGATGCCTTCCCAGGTGGAGAAGACATCAGACACGCAGTGATGCAGCTGGTCCTCAATGGTGATCCCGTAGTCCACAGCTACTGTGGTGCCTTCGATTAGTGCCAGAGGACCCTTGGAGGCCCAGCGGAACATCCCTCATGGCATACTGCTGTTTCCATCGGCCTCTGTCTCAGGTTTGGTGAATGTCTGGAGCAGCCGCTCGCCTTGATGACGCCGTAACCGGGCACATCCATCGACATTATGTATTAAGAAGCGTGATTCATCTGAGCATGAATGTACACTCCTGAAAATGGAAAAAAGAACACATTGACACCGGTGTGTCAGACCCACCATACTTGCTCCGGACACTGCGAGAGGGCTGTACAAGCAATGATCACACGCACGGCACAGCGGACACACCAGGAACCGCGGTGTTGGCCGTCGAATGGCGCTAGCTGCGCAGCAATTGTGCACCGCCGCCGTCAGTGTCAGCCAGTTTGCCGTGGCATACGGAGCTCCATCGCAGTCTTCAACACTAGTAGCATGCCGCGACAGCGTGGACGTGAACCGTATGTGCAGTTGACGGACTTTGAGCGAGGGCGTATAGTGGGCATGCGGGAGGCCGGGTGGAAGTACCGCCGAATTTCTCAACACGTGGGGCGTGAGGTCTCCACAGTACAACGATGTTGTCGCCAGTGGTCGGCGGAAGGTGCACGTGCCCGTCGACCTGGGACCAGACCGCAGCGACGCACGGATGCACGCCAAGACCGTAGGATCCTACGCAGTGCCGTAGGGGACCGCACCGCCACTTCCCAGCAAATTAGGGACACTGTTGCTCCTGGGGTATCGGCGAGGACCATTCGCAACCGTCTCCATGAAGCTGGGCTACGGTCCCGCACACCGTTAGGCCGTCTTCCGCTCACGCCCCAACATCGTGCAGCCCGCCTCGAGTGGTGTCGTGACAGGCGTGAATGGAGGGACGAATGGAGACGTGTCGTCTTCAGCGATGAGAGTCGCTTCTGCCTTGGTGCCAATGATGGTCGTATGCGTGTTTGGCGCCGTGCAGGTGAGCGCCACAATCAGGACTGCATACGACCGAGGCACACAGGGCCAACACCCGGCATCATGGTGTGGGGAGCGATCTCCTACACTGGCCGTACACCACTGGTGATCGTCGAGGGGACACTGAATAGTGCACGGTACATCCAAACCGTCATCGAACCCATCGTTCTACCATTCCTAGACCGGCAAGGGAACTTGCTGTTCCAACAGGACAATGCACGTCCGCATGTATCCCGTGCCACCCAACGTGCTCTAGAAGGTGTAAGTCAACTACCCTGGCCAGCAAGATCTCCGGATCTGTCCCCTATTGAGCATGTTTGGGACTGGATGAAGCGTCGTCTCACGCGGTCTGTACGTCCAGCACGAACGCTGGTCCAACTGAGGCGCCAGGTGGAAATGGCATGGCAAGCCGTTCCACAGGACTACATCCAGCATCTCTACGATCGCCTGCATGGGAGAATAGCAGCCTGCATTGCTGCGAAAGGTGGATATACACTGTACTAGTGCCGACATTGTGCATGCTCTGTTGCCTGTGTCTATGTGCCTGTGGTTCTGTCAGTGTGATCATGTGATGTATCTGACCCCAGGAATGTGTCAATAAAGTTTCCCCTTCCTGGGACAATGAATTCACGGTGTTCTTATTTCAATTTCCAGGAGTGTATTTACAGGTCCCTCTATACGAACCCATGCTCAGTGTCGTTGGATCCGTCAGAGAACACACAGAAGTCATCTGCTGTGGAACTTTCAACAACGTGCGCTGCACGGCGTACCTCTGAAACGAGCCTGCATCAGCCCTGTGCTCTGGCATCAGATATCACTGATCGCCGCTTATCCTAGTTTCCAGAGCGGTAAGGGCTCCGAACCCCACGTTCTGTGATGAGACATGCACGTCCAATACTTTGACGCCTGCTCTTGTCTTCACCATCCTTGAGTGGCTTTCCGTTGGTTCGATGGCAGCACGCGAACAGGCATCAAGCTTGGCTGTTTCCGAGATATTCGTTGATAGGAGCCGGGCCATAACAGTCTATCCTTCGCTGAAATCTCTTATTTCAGTGGATTTCCCCATTCGTGGCCTGTATCGTCCTAGAATCGTTGCCCAATCCGCTTATATGCTTTCCTTACCGCCTTACGTCCCTGTAATTCCACCAGGCAGCATTCAAAATCGCGGTGTGCAATAGTCACTACGTTTTGATTCACCGGTTTATGTGATTCATAGACGAGAAATAATCGCGAAAGAATGGTAAGTGTAAAGTACTTATGGATTAAAATAACATTTCCTTCTACACATCGTGGCTAAACTGAAATCCGTATCACCAACTCCAATTCCACTATACAGCCTAAACAACGCGTGTTCTAATTTCCTTGGTTACTATCCTACAATTGTGTCTGACCCATGCGAGTGCTCGGGATCGATAATGTGCGTGTGACTGTATCTTTGCTAGACTCTCGAAAACGTGTTTACCTTTCTTGCCAAAGGGGGCAACCAGCGTATGCCGACGTAAGCGGAGCAGTCTGGCTCGCCGAGGCAGTCGTGTGCAGGTGAAATGCGGGCAGCGTCTCCATTCATAGGTTATACACAGATCACCCAGAAAATTATGACCACTGACCTACTGTCGAGATAAGCCCGTCCAGGCGCCACCTGGCGAGGAATGACTGCTGGTCAGACACACGCACGTGTAGTATCAGGGAGCGTGCTGTACGTGTCTAAAATGGGGAAGGCTGACTTTAACCTGACTTTAACCGAGGGCAGATTGTGAGTACGCAGAGGCTCGGCACGAGCATTTCTGATACTGCACAACTTGTCGGGTGTTCGAGGAGTGCTGTAGTGAATTTCCTCAACACGTGGCGAAACCAAGGTGAAACCACGTACAGAAGTCGTGGGGTTAGGCGGCCACCCCTCATAGCAGACGTCGGACGTCGTAGGCTGCGCAGACTTGCAAAATAGGACAGGTGGCGAACTGTGGCGGAACTAACATCAGACTTTAAAGCTGGGCAGAGCCCAAGTGTGTCTGAACACACAATGGACCGAACACTCCTCACGATGAGCCTCCGCAGCCGACGACACATGCATGTGCCGATGTTAACACCGCGACTCCGGCAACTGCGACTGGAATGGACACGTGACCATTGGCACTGGACCTTGGCGGATTTGCAGAGTGTTGCATGGGCTCATGAATCGCGACACCTTCTTCATCATGTCTTAGGCATGAGTGAATCTCTCACTTTCCAGAGCAACGCCTCGTTGACACCTCCCCCGCAGGACGGAGATAAGCTGGCTGTGGAGGGGGGGGGGGACATTCATGTGGACATCCACGGGTCAAATGGAGCCCTTACAAGACGCCATGGCGGCCAAGCTGCATCGTACACTGGTTGCAGACCACGTACACCCCTTCATGACGATCATGATTCCTGACGGCGGTGGCACAAGATGATGAACTATGTCACAAGGCCAGGAGTGTGATAGAATGGTTCGAGGAACAGAGTGGCGAGTTCCAATTGATGTTCTGGTCACCCAGCTCGCCAGATCTGAACCCAATCGAACACGTATGGGATGTAATCGGTCATGGCGTCAGAACTCATAGCCCCCTCCCCGGAATTAATGCGAATTAGGTGACTTGTGTGTGCAGATGTGGTGCTAACTCCCTCCAGCGGCCTACAAAGCCATTACTACTACCAATGCAACGACGCGTCGCCGCTGCTATCCGTGCCAATGGTGGACATCTGGCTATTGCGTAGGTGGTCATAATCTTCTGTCTCATCAATGTATACGCTACTTGGTCATATCGCTCCCCTTTGTGGCCGAGTGGGTGACTTCTGCTTGGGGTCGTGGCTTCTGTTGCGTTTCCTGCTGTCTACGCCTGGCTGCTAGCTCCGAGAAGCGCCTTAAGAAGAAAGTGAGCCCCAGTGCATTAACATTACAGCACTACGCTGACAGGTATGGAATCGTTGTTCCTGGACAGTCACAGAGGAAAATTATTTTTGTGAGCACGTTATGTTAACATTATTCTTTCAGATCTTACCAGAGACTGGCTTTGAACTCCAATTTGTTGCTTTCAACCATGGTGGACAGTTTGGGTTTGTTGTCACCGATGTCATTCAGTCTGAGTGACGCATATCCTGATATTACTCTCAGTCACATGAAATGTTGAGTGCCATTGACAAGGGATTTCAGATCCATTCCGTATTTCTGGATTTCCGGAAGGCTTTTGACCTGTACCACACAAGCGGCTCGTAGTGAAATTGCGTGCTTATGGAATATCGTCTCAGTTATGTGACTGGATTTGTGATTTCCTGTCACAGAGGTCACAGTTCGTAGCAACTGACGGAAAGTCATCGAGTAAAACAGAAGTGATTTCTGGCGTTCTCCAAGGTAGTGGTGCAGGCCCTTTGCTGTTCCTTATCTATATAAACGATTTGGGAGACATCTGAGCAGCAGTCTTCGGTTGTTTGCTGATGACGCTGTCGTTTATCGACTAATAAAGTCATCAGAGGATCAAAACAAATTACTAAACTATTTAGAAAAGATATCTGAATGGTGCGAAAGTTGGCAGTTGACCCTAAATAACGAAAAGTGTGAGGTTATCCACATGAGTGTTAAAAGGAACTCGTTAAACTTCGGTCACACGATAAATCAGTCTAATCTAAAAGCCGTAAATTCAACTAAATACCTAGGTATTACAATTACGAAGAACTTCAATTCGAAGGAACACATAGAAAATGTTATGGGGAAGGCTAACCAAAGACTGCGTTTACTTGGCAGGACACTGAAAAAATGTAACAGACTTAGTAAGGAGACTACCTTCACAACGCTTGTCCGTCTTCTTTTAGAATACTGCTGCGCGGTGTGAGATCCTTACCAGGTAGGACTGACGGAGCACATCGAAAAGTTCAAAGAAAGGCAGCACGTTTTGTACTATCGCGAAATGTGGGAGAGAGTGTTACAGAAATAATACAGGATTTGGGCTGGAAATCATTAAAAGAAAGGCGTTTTTCGTTGCGACGGAATCTTCCACGAACTTTCTCCTCCGAATGAGAAAATATTTTGTTGACACCGACGTACATAGGGCGGAACGATCATCAAGATAAAATAAGGGAAATCAGAGCTCGTGCGGAAAGATAGAGGTGTTCATTCTTTCCGCGCGCTATACGAGATTGGAATAATAGGGAATTGTGAAGGTGGTTCGATGAACCCTCTGCCAGGCACTTGAATGTGATTTTCAGAGTATCCATGTAGATTTAAATGTACATGTAGATGGCAGTTGAAGATAGTGTTGGTTCTGGGAATACGAAAGCAGAATATAGCTGTTAACAGCATTCAATCGTAACTATCTTTTATGCATATTATTCTGTAATTTTAAATGTTTCAGATTTTTAGTGAAGTATGTGTATTCATCTCCCGTTCTTTTTATATCCAGTTTTGACTCATGTTGAAATTGATGTTTTAACTGTCTAAATGCTATTCATAATTACGCTGAATTATATCTGTTATTGTATTTCTTTGTTTGTTGTCTTGTCCATTTGTTGTAATCATTGCAAGACACCAGTCAGCTGGTTATGCCAACGCCAGGAGTACACTTCATTTATTGTTTGGGAACAAGAATGATTAATTATTACAGCTATTTGTTTTATTGTGTTTATTTGGTTAATAATCTCACTGTTATTTATGGTAAAGGTTGTTAATCAGTTCAGCTAGCTGAAGTTTTTACTTGTTATTTTTCGTGGACATTTCTTTTCACTAATATACACAGTAAGTGTTCTTTTATGATGAAACGTGAAAATTTGTTTGCAGAAAAATACGTTTGTTAGAAATTAATGAAAATTTTAAGCTAATATCCTGGTTAAAATTATCCCCGTCGCCTTACCACTTCCTAAACGCCTCCCCTAGAAAACAGTTTGATTAGTGTTTCAAATAGACAGAAAGTATAAGGACAGAAAAACATCAGGAGTCTACTATATTGACATTATAGGTTAGAGAAAAACTATGGTTCTACACAAGCCAGTTTTAAATTTGAATTATATTCACAGCATAATGCTGATAATTATTACTTATTACTTCTGTAAAATAATAATTATGAACATTAATATTAAACGCAACTGAGGACGACAGGACAAGAAATAGTTATCGGTGTTCGTATCACTTCATTATCGACAGTAAAAAATCGATTAGTCCTGTGCACGCTCTTCTTCGTCAATTACCCCAGTAAACATTTTTCGAGAATAATAGAACCTTCCTTCTGAAATAACATAACCTTTTATTTGCGTTACTTGGATATATTTTTGATGCACGCCAGTACGGAGACATGTCAGCTGTAACCAATGACATTTTATTACTTTGATGTAGTGTACAAGAAGCGAACATCCAATAACGTGTTCATACTTTGAGTTAAAACGTAATTTTAAAAATGTTAGCTACAAAATCAGAATTGTAATTAAGAAGAAAATCCACATCTCATATGTTTTGCTTTATTGGATCCTACATATAACACTGTTTTGTACAGAAAATTACAAAATCCATGATAATCATTATTATATGTTAATTTGGTATTTTATTCCATGTAAAACCACGCTAACAGAAACTTATGGTATTCAGATCTTAGACTGTAAATATATATCATATTTTCGTATATCGCCAAAACCTGTTCATTTCACAGAAAACTGGCTTAAAAAGTATACAAAGAAGTATGTCGGTAATGCATGGAAGTATTATCTACAAAAGTCGAATTATAATTAAGAAGAAAATCAATGTTTTATATTTTCTATTAATGGATTCGTTATAAAAGATTTTTTTGCAGTATAGATCATGAAATTCGCAGTTACAATCATTATATAAAGCACTCCGTCTGCAGGCCACAAGTGGCCCATCGCGCCCATCCGACCTCCGTGTCATCCTCAGTTGAGGATGCGGATAGGAGGGGCGTGTGGTCAGCACACCGCTCTCCCGGTCGATTTGATGGTTATCTTTGACCGGAGCCGCTACTATTCGACCGAGTAGCTCCTCAATTGGCATCACGAGGCTAAGTGCACCCCGAAAAATGGCAACAGCACATGGCGGCCGGGATGGTGACCCATCCAAGTGCCGGCCACACTCGATAGCGCTTAACTTCGGTGATCTCCCGGGAACCGGTGTATCCATTGCGGCAAGGCCGTTGCCACAGTCATTATATAGCAATCTGGAAATTTATTTCATATAAAACTACTGGAGGAAGGATGTTTGTAATTAATTTTTTAACTGCAAGTCATGTAATTGACAATTGGAATTATCAATGTTTTGTTTAACTGATTGTTATATATATATATATATATATATATATATATATATATATATATATATATATATATGCAATCTGCAGAAGTTAATTAGTAGTTATTGAAGGAACAGAAGTTGTTGTGAGCACAGTGGAATAAATACACAATAAATACCAACAAGATGTAAAGTGACGTTAATTTTTAAAAAACCTGCGTCCCATAAATTATGATTACTCAGGTTGCGATGGTAGATTTATATCCTGGATTTTAAGTGGAGAACTAAGGAACAGGAGACGAGTACCCCAGTTCACTAAAATTATTCGTAGTGACAAACAGTTGTTTGAAAGTTTGTCGTTGGTCGTATTTAAAGTACACTCCTGGAAATTGAAATAAGAACACCGTGAATTCATTGTCACAGGAAGGGGAAACTTTATTGACACATTCTTGGGGTCAAATACATCACATGATCACACTGACAGAACCACAGGCACATAGACACAGGCAACAGAGCATGCACAATGTCGGCACTAGTACAGTGTATATCCACCTTTCGCAGCAATGCAGGCTGCTATTCTCCCATGCAGGCGATCGTAGAGATGCTGGATGTAGTCCTGTGGAACGGCTTGCCATGCCATTTCCACCTGGCGCCTCAGTTGGACCAGCGTTCGTGCTGGACGTGCAGACCGCGTGAGACGACGCTTCATCCAGTCCCAAACATGCTCAATGGGGGACAGATCCGGAGATCTTGCTGGCCAGGGTAGTTGACTTACACCTTCTAGAGCACGTTGGGTGGCACGGGATACATGCGGACGTGCATTGTCCTGTTGGAACAGCAAGTTCCCTTGCCGGTCTAGGAATGGTAGAACGATGGGTTCAATGACGGTTTGGATGTACCGTGTACTATTCAGTGTCCCCTCGACGATCACCAGTGGTGTACGGCCAGTGTAGGAGATCGCTCCCCACACCATGATGCCGGGTGTTGGCCCTGTGTGCCTCGGTCGTATGCAGTCCTGATTGTGGCGCTCACCTGAACGGCGCCAAACACGCATACGACCATCATTGGCACCAAGGCAGAAGCGACTCTCATCGCTGAAGACGACACGTCTCCATTCGTCCCTCCATTCACGCCTGTCGCGACACCACTGGAGGCGGGCTGCACGATGTTGGGGCGTGAGCGGAAGACGGCCTAACGGTGTGCGGGACCGTAGCCCAGCTTCATGGAGACGGTTGCGAATGGTCCTCGCCGATACCCCAGGAGCAACAGTGTCCCTAATTTGCTGGGAAGTGGCGGTGCGGTCCCCTACGGCACTGCGTAGGATCCTACGGTCTTGGCGTGCATCCGTGCGTCGCTGCGGTCCGGTCCCAGGTCGACGGGCACGTGCACCTTCCGCCGACCACTGGCGACAACATCGTTGTACTGTGGAGACCTCACGCCCCACGTGATGAGCAATTCGGCGGTACGTCCACCCGGCCTCCCGCATGCCCACTATACGCCCTCGCTCAAAGTCCGTCAACTGCACATACGGTTCACGTCCACGCTGTCGCGGCATGCTACCAGTGTTAAAGACTGCGATGGAGCTCCGTATGCCACGGTAAACTGGCTGACACTGACGGCGGCGGTGCACAAATGCTGCGCAGCTAGCGCCATTCGACGGCCAACACCGCGGTTCCTGGTGTGTCCGCTGTGCCGTGCGTGTGATCATTGCTTGTATAGCCCTCTCGCAGTGTCCGGAGCAAGTATGGTGGGTCTGACACACCGGTGTCAATGTGTTCTTTTTTCCATTTCCAGGAGTGTATAAATATTCAAACATCAATAGTAGACGGTACTTCTAGTGTTCAGTGTACATTTGAGGTATTGAAATACCACTTGGCGCCAAATACTCAGGTCGGTTGCAACGTCTTCTTCAAAGGGGGTACGACTCGGCTCTCTGAGCGGATCCTCCACCGCCTGGACGGTATAAAAGAGTAACTTGCCGGGGTTTACTAGCTCCGGGCACTCAGACGCAGTGAGCGACGTGTGTGAGCCACGGCTTCCGAATACGCATTCTGTGCAGGCATTCAGCCCGTCCTGACGTGGCGCGCTGCCGGCTGTCCTAGGATTAGCATTAACACCGGATTTAGCCAGCCACGGCCGCATTATGCATTATGCAGTTGCAGCGCGCATGTAAATTCGTTAACGCATTGCCATTATCACAGGTGCATCCAGCACGCTGCACTAATGCCCGGACCGGGCTCTGTATGCTCTCTACGTGCATACTACGCATGCTGTCAATTACAGCATCGTTTCCCTTTCTTTTGATGTTACCACAGACATATAACAGTGAAAATGATTTGCCTGCACTTAGCACGCAGTAACCAAACCTCGTCACGTCTGTCATACTGCTGACGATTTACGTTTGAAAGCCAAAATTTTCGGAGAGGATGTGTAACTTTTCTGTTTAAAATAAATAATAAGTTGAATGCTGTGAATTATAACTGTGCTGAACTCGATTTCCTACCTTTAACTTATTGTGAGTTTCTGTTGCAATCCTCAACAATGCAAGCGGTGTAATTATGGAAATGCTGTCTGATTAATGGAATTGCCAAAACTATCAGAAACCGTATAACAGTATTTGAAATAACTTTTTCCAGTATAATAACAAAACGTAGAGCGGTGTGTTAAATAAGCTATCCTGTTAAACTCTGTGCTGTGCAGTGCAGTGGACAGTGCGACGATGGGTGACCTCTCAGTACATGACGCACTTTTGACTCACAAAACTAACAGAAGAATTCTACATAAAATTACAAATGGAATTTCGAAACAATAAATGACCAATATTTCTTTGTGGAAGCGTCCTCTGGTTTTACGACTACAGACTCACTAAACAAATTACCAAACACTGAATGTTAAACACGCGATTTTAAAATTGCACTGTAAGAAAGTGTCTGTCTCATATAGTAAGTGAAACCTGCACTGAACGTCCCCTGAACTAGACAATAATTTTGAAATGCGACTCTTAACTGAGTGATCTTACTATGTTATGATTGATTGATTTAGGAGGAGGCGACCAAGCAGTGACGTCATCGGTCCCATCTGATTAGGAAACGATGTCGGCCGTGACATTTCAGAGGAACCGTCCCTGCATTTACCTGAAGTGATGTAGAGAAATAACGGAAAACCTAAATCCCGATGTTCGCTCTCGGTATTGGACCTTCGTCCTCCCGAATGCGAGTCCAGTGTGCTAACCTCGTTCGGTTCTATGTTCTGACTATGATGTAAAACTGGTCCTAACTAATTTTCATTGATTACCTCTGGCAGTGGAAACCCGGTACAGCTCGAGAGTGATGGATATTAAAGAACAGCGCAGCAGCAAACCAGCTGATGAAAGAAATTCTTGCGCTGTGCATTGCAAGGACGTGCATCTATACTAAGCAGATGGTGTTTCACTTTTAAGCAACCGTGTTCCGCTCAGTGCAATGTGACGAAACACGAACCAAAAAATGAAATTCGTGAGGAGACAGTGGAAGATACCGTATTTGTTTAATAATATAAAAGAGACAAGCATAAAAAACAACATTGAAACTCTGACTTCTTAACACTTGCAATCATCTTTACAAAAAACACGCAAAAATACATTATTATGGTAAGAAACGTCGCCGAAATGATGGAGTGGTGCATCTACAACTTTGAGTGCAGGCTACGTGACCAGTTAACTTTTACTTATCTCGTCTCAATAATCGAACAAACTGATCCATACAAATAAAAGAAAGTCTTATTAAAAGTTGCTGTTTTTCGAAAACATCATAAATTATGCGCAAGTAAGCAATGCAGCATTAACATCATCTGAAGATCTTCGCACTTCTCAGATTAATTTTTACCAAATCATATTCTCAGACTCAGTGCCATTTGCCTTTATGTCATTGTGCTCTATTAGCAATTATCAGACCGCTCACTATTTTATCACAGAATGCTACTGCGACGAAAATGCTGCCAACAACCAAAGATCACATTACTTGAACTCCAAACCTCTGTTGATCAACATATCGGCTATTGGAGACTACTATTCGAAAAATTTCCAGAGTACAGATATGAAGTATGACATATTAAATGAAACTACAGAGCTCACATAGCATTGGGAAAAAAAATTACAGACGTTCGTTCAAAACTACAATCCATTAAGTTAATAAGTTATGGTACTGATCCCCCAAGCTGCACAAAACGGGTCAGGTCGTTGTTGCAGAAGCAACGAAAAAATCATGCCAAGTTTAAAAGAACGCAAAATCCCAGAGATTAGCAAAGTTTTACACAATTTCGAAATATGGCGCATACTTCAATGCGAGACGCTTTTAAGATTTTCCACAACGAAATTCTGTCTCGAAATCTGGCAGAAAACCCAATGAGATTCTGGTAACACATAAAGCACACACCAGTGGCAAGACGCAATCAATACCTTCACTGCGCTATAACAACGGTGAAGTCACTGATGACAGTGCCACTAAAGCAGAGTTATTAATCACTGTTTTCCGAAACTCCTTTACCAAAGAAGACGAAGTAAATATTCCTGAATTCCAATCAAGAACAACTGCCAAGATGAGAAACATAGAAGTAGATATCCTCGGTGTAACGAAGCAGCTTAAATCACTTAATAAAGGCAAGGCCTCCGGTCTAGATTCTATACCAGTCAGGTTCCTCTCAGAGTATGCTGATAAAATAGCTCCATATTTAGGAATTATATACAACCACTCGCTCACAGAAATATCCGTACCTAAAGACTGGAAAATTGCTCAAGTCACACCAACACTCAAAAAGGGAAGTAGGAGTAATCCGATGAAATACAGGCCTATATCACTAACGTTGATTTGCAGTAGAGTTTTGGAACATATACTGTATTCGAACGTACGAAGTACCTCAAAGAAAACGAATTATTGACACATTGTCACCACGGTTTCAGAAAATATCGTTCTTGTGGAACACAACTAACTCTTTGTGGCCGACTCATGAAGTAATAAGTGCTATCGACAGGGGATGTCAAATTGATTCCATGCTTTTAGATTTCCAGATGGCTTTTGACACCGTTCCTCACAAGCGTCTTCTAGCCAAACTGCATACCTACGGAGTATCGCCTCAGTTGTGCGACTGGATTAGTGATTTCCTGTCAGAAAGGTCACAGTTCGTAGTAATAGACAGAAAGTCATCGAGTAAAATAGAAGTAATATCCGGCGTTCGCCAAGGAAGTGTCATAGGCCCTTTGTTGTTCCTGATCTATATTAACGACATAGGAGACAATATGAGTAGCCGTCTTAGATTGTTTGCAGATGATGCTGTCATTTACCATCTTGTTAAGTCATCAGATGATCAAAACGACTTGTAAAATGATTTAGATAGGATATCTGTATGGTGCGAAAAGTGGCAATTGACCCTGAATAAACTGCTACGGTCGCAGGTTCGAATCCTGCCTCGGGCATGGATGTGTGTGTTGTCCTTAGGTTAGTTAGGTTTAAGTAGTTCTAAGTTATAGGGGACTGATGACCACAGAAGTTAAATCCCATAGTGCTCAGAGCCATTTGAACCATTTTTGAACCCTGAATAAAGAAAAGCGTGAAGTTATTCACATGAGTACTAAAAGAAATCAGCTAAATTTCTATTGCGCGATAAGTCACACAAATCTGAAGGCTGTAATTTCAGCTAAATACTTAGGGAATACAATTACAAACAACCTAAATTGGAACGATCATATAGATAATATTGTGGGTAGAGCAAACGAAAGACTGCGATTCATTGGCAGAATACTTAGAAGCTGGAACAGGTCTACACCACGCTTGTCCGCCCTATTATGGAGTATTGCTGTGCGGTGTGGGATCCGCATCAGGTGGGACTGACGGATGACATCGAAAAAGTACAAATAAGGGCAGCTCGTTTTCTATTATCGCGAAATAGTGGAGATAGTGTCACAGACATGATACGTGAATTGGAGTGGCAATTATTAAAACAAAGGCGGTTTTCGTTGCGATGGGATTTTCTCAAGAAATTTCAATCACCAGTTTTCTCCTCCGATTACGAAAACATTCTGTTGGCACCCAACTACATAGGGAGAGATGGTTGTCACGATAAAATAAGAGAAATCAGGGCTCGAACAGAAAAATTTAAGTGCTCGTTTTTCCCGCGCTCCGTTAGAGAGCTGAGCTGTAGAGAGACAGCATGAAGGTGGTTCATTGAACCCTCTGCCGGGTTCTTTATTGTGAATAGCAGAGTAATCACGTATATGTAGATGTAGATTAACCTGTTAATATTTTACGTACAAGTATTGTAAGCATGTCCAATATTCTGAGTTTTATTTCTTAATCATTTCTAAAGTAAAAATGTTATGGTTAGGTATGTAAGAGCTCCTCGTCCAGGACGTGAAGGCTCAAGGTATATCTTCCGGCCACCGTGTTATCCTCTGCCTTGTAGTGTCATACAGAAGCGATATAGAGGGGCACGTCGTCAGTACGCTGCTCTCTCGGCCGTTTGTCGAACTTTCCAGACCGTGGAGCTGCAACTACACGTTCGAGCAGCTCCTCAGTTGATATCACGAGGCTGAGTGCACCTGGTACCAGTCCTCCCAACAAGAAAAAAATCCTTTCCACAGGAATCGAACCTGAGTCCTCTCCGCATGGTAGACATCTATGCTCACGACTCAGTTCCGGCGGCGGACAGGTATATGCCCCCCCGCCCCCCCCCCCCCCCCCCGGACAAAAGAAGAGAAGCCGCTAGAACGGGACCGAGTAACCACGTGAAACTTCAAAGGGTTGAGAGTCAATGTGATGTTATCTCGGTGATTGTAAAATCTGGTCAAATTTACAAAGAACTTGCCAGTATGAGCCCTCTTACCACCGTGATGAAGTACTCCTCTTGCCTGACACGGATGGTTGTATCGTCTCCTGAGGCCAGCTGGCCCTTAACGGTTGTAACGTGTCCTTGTTATGGTGGTAATGGCACTGGGACAAGAAGTCAGAGCTGGTCGCACAGATGTTTCATGGCGAACATGTGTTCCTGGCCACACCAGAACATGCAGACATCTCAGACGCACACGTGCCATATATGGACGAGCACCGTCGTGTTCAAAGATGGCACCACGGTAATGAGAGGTAACACATGAGGACGCAAGATGTTGACGACATACTGTTTATTCATCAAAGTACCCTCTACCACTACCAACCGTGACCAGAAGTCACACCTGAAACCTGGTTATCAAGGGAAGGCAGGATTTGGTTACGATTGTGGTCGGGGCTGTAATCAGTTACTATTGGTTGCCTTTTACAGGTACATTTATTTTTAAAAAAAGTAATTCCACACTCAACAATAAATAAAAAAGTACCACACGTTATTGGTTCAAATGGCTCTGAGCACTATGGGACTCAACATCTTAGGTCATAAGTCCCCTAGAACTTAGAACTACTTAAACCTAACTAACCTAAGGACATCACACACACCCACGCCCGAGGCAGGATTCGAACCTGCGACCGTAGCAGTCCTGCGGTTCCGGACTGCAGCGCCAGAACCGCTAGACCACCGCGGCCGGCCACACGTTATTAATGAAGGAATAAACAACTGCGTGAATAATAGCGATTTCAGTGCGTTACAATTTAGCAAATCACCATAAAATACAGATACATATAATGTTAAAAAATTTTTAAAAAGCCACTGTGATCACGGCTGAAAGCCTTACACGCTAAGAATGGCAATAAATTAAGAATGTTTAAGAACTCGCTGCAATTACAACTTACAGATATTAAAATATTAAAAGGTAATTGGCCACAAACTCAGTATGAAACGCTAGGAATGGCAGTCAATAAGGTTTTAAGGCTTACTGCTAAAATACAAATTTCGAACAATTTTTTTTAAAGCAAGTGAATACAATCACGGTTGAAGGCCTTACACGCCAGGAACGGCAATTATATAAAAAAATTTAGAAACCTGCTGTAAAACAGCAAATACAAACAAAGGTTAATTAAAAGAAACAAGCAACTGACCACCAAAAAGGTGAAATAAAATGATGGTAACCTTGTAACACAACCCTTATACTGCTAGATTTGTTCCAGAAGGTGACCAGAACTATTAACTAGACCCACATAACCCTTACTGTAATCATTACAGGGTATGGTAATAAAAAACAGCCGGCCGAGGTGGCCGAGCGGTTCTAGGCGCTACAGTCTGGAACTGCACGACCGCTACGATCGCAAGTTCGAATCCTGCCTCGGGCATGGATGTGTGGATGTGCTTAGGTTAGTTAGGTTTAAGTAGTTCTAAGTTCTAGGGGACTGATGACCACAGAATTTATGTCCCATAGTGCTCAGAGCCATTTGAACCATTTTGTAATAAATAACACAATAATAAAACACAAGGACCAGTCACAGACGGTGCTCCAGGAATCGACCTCTAAGAAAGTCCGGCAGCAAACACATTCACGAGCGACGAGATAGGCAGCCAAGAGTTGCATTCACTTCACTTCACAACATGGTTACTGAGACTAGTGGCAGTCTGACGAATGACTAATGATAATCTTGCTGAAGCTACCTGACGTCCATTAAACCAAACGCAAGAATGGAACAATACTCCAAAGCCGGAACCGGCGGACTGCACTACGCCCCCAGAATACTGTGCTTAAAGCGCCCGGAACGAGAAACGAATCACTACCACCAGAGTAGAAGGATCACTAACCGGCCTACAATCAAGAAAGCTGTCAAAAGTACAAGCCTTACCGGACAGTAGCGGCAAGGCGAGGAAACGTACACAGCCGTTACATACACTAACCCGCAGGGCAGGTAACTGGGGCGTTAGCGGCCACCAGGCAGGAAAAGTGCCGCTGGTTGAACTTAACAAACTGTAATAAGCTGAATGCAGTAAATAGTAATAAGAAGTCGAGGAAAGCCAATCAGATCCGCCTTCCTCCAGCACTCCACTCGCTGCTCTTCGCCTCGGCGACACTATGAGCAGCAACACGAACCCAAGTCACTGGAGAATCGCGAGATGTCACAATGGTGGATGTTTCTCAACTTGAATTGAAATGCATTCACCTTAAAGCCTGTAGTATCTGGTTTACGACGAGGTCGTGCAACCTCGTGACCATAGCCCTTCAATCCGGCAGTCCTTGCCCGCATCTCGTGGTCGTGCGGTAGCGTTCTCGCTTCCCACGCCCGGGTTCCCGGGTTCGATTCCCGGCGGGGTCAGGGATTTTCTCTGCCTCGTGGTGGCTGGGTGTTGTGTGATGTCCTTAGGTTAGTTAGGTTTAACTAGTTCTAAGTTCTAGGGGACTGATGACCATAGATGTTAAGTCCCATAGTGCTCAGAGCCATTTTTTTTTTTGAACCGACAGTGTAACCGCGCCGCCAGCAGTCCTGGCGTGTTCTCCACTGCGCTGACCTGGCTCCTCCTGAGTCCCAAACCGAAATGCCACTCACACAACCCTGCGAAACAACAACGTCGCCCCAAAGATAGGGCAACAGTTACCACATATGGATAACCGCGGCTGGTGCCACTAGCGCACAGGCAACGCTTGTGAAACCGAGTGGCGCCAGTCAACATGAGAAGACAAACAACCGCAACCATGCCAACTGAACGATACCGTCTGGCCTCCAACAGAGGGCGGAAACCTACAAACAGCACCAACGCGAGCCGCAACACGGCTCTACAACCTAAGGTTTACCAACTATGACACCAGTGGTAACACCGCTGCGTTTCTCCAGATTATTGGATAAATGGGACATCTACCAGATTGCTGCCATACTGGCCAATGATGGTCGTACGTGGGAGTGCGGAAGCGCGCCTCATCAGTGAACACAATGCGACGACATTAATCAGCAGTCCTTTCTTCCCGCTCACGGCACCACTCCAAACGAAGGCCTTTGTGTTAACGGCAGCCGGCGCACGGGACGCTGGTCGCCGACTAATGGTGCGGGTTGATACCAAATATTGCAGGTAGTCCAATACGTGTTTTCGGATGGCAGACGTAGATGTGAAGGGGTTTCGATATGCTTGGTGAAAAATACCAGTGCACCCTTGTCGTGGGATGGCGTCGTCGTCCGGGACCTTAACGGCGGGTTTGCCTGCCCTAACTTTCCCATGCAATCCACCAAGGTGCCACTCATAATGACATCCGACCATTTCTTCCAGGTGTTTCACTAATTTTGCCAGTCCGTGTATTTTATGAATAAAAACGCATCGACTGCCTGTACTTCAGTTTTTCTAAAGCGCTATTTCCGATACGTATTTCAGAACGAAAATTCACCCAATACCGTTTCCAAGTGGCCCTGTAAACTACACTACGCAATACAGCATGGCGTGCGACACGTGCGATGGAGGTAAGAACCGCGCCCCCTGCATTGAAATCACACAGTTTCCTTATGGAAGGTCTAGGAAAACATTTCAGACGCACCGAATTCGACACTCAAAGGTCTTGAGGTGGCATGAAGGGCGTCAGTGACAGCACCCTTCCCCCTGGGGTGTTAACTCCCACATGACTCGTAATCGAGAACGAGAGTTCGCAGTATGATGAGCATCAGGACGACGTTCTCGACAAAGTTCGACACTGAATATACCCCCCCGACCATGCAGCCATTATTTAAGGATATCACGGGAATACAGCCCCACTGAAAATGATGTGAGCTCTTTGGAGTGTAGTGAGGCAGCAGTTTGTGCTCTGGTATACAAACCACTAGGGAACATTCAGACCCATTCAGTGAAATTTGATAGTGATACGAAGCAACAAAGGATGTTTTTGGTTTTTCAGCGCTGCTGTTTCACGTCCTCTTGTGGCGTGCTCGAGGGGGTGCAACATTGACACATGCGTGAATAAACGATAAAGTATCCATCTAAATACGCCCAGTTTGGCAACACCCTAAATGCTATCCATGCACATTTCAGAGCACTCTAAAACTGTACCTCTACAGAGATTTCGACACCATTTCAGCTGAGGCGGCTCCAATGCTGCTCTAGCGCCTGTATGTGGGCACGCAGAATATTACAGGTGTGAAGGGGTTGCCTGCCCTCAGGCGATAGAGCAGGTGAGTGAGTGTTTTGGTCTCTGTACATTTTTAAACTGCTCAACAGAGGTGTGCGTGTGGAACGGAGGGTTCTTCCAAACTGGGCGCTCTTACAGAGATCATTTTTCCATTTTATTGACACACATGTCAGTGTTGTCACACCACAGGAAGATGTGGAACAATAGGGGTGGGAAAGCATAAACACTTTTGCTGCTTTGGACCACGTTCAGATTTCGTTGAATGCTTCTCATCGGTGCCCAGTGATTCTAGCCTATATGCCAGAGCAAGAAATGAGGTTACACTACTTCCAAATGATGCATTTCACATTGAATAGAGTTGCAGCCCAATGATGTTCTTATAAAAGGTCTGAATCGTCTTTAAATTGTACGCCACTTAGGCGTCTTGCGTGTTCCTGACCCAACCAGTTTATCGAACTGGGGAAAGGGCGTCTACAATTTAAATCGGAATCCTATCCATGTGTCGTCTCTGGCAAATCTTGAACCCCAGAGGTAAAGGCTAGTTGAGTGTAGCCTGAAAAAAAAAAAGTAGAACGACTGCAGTTGGATCCTACTACATTTTGTTTCCCAGGCTTGCACGAAGCACGACAACACAGTTGCTGACCACGAAAATAGTATGGCTATCTGTGAACATACATCGATGTTGTTGTTGTTGTTGTTGTGGTCTTCAGTCCTGAGACTGGTTTGATGCAGCTCTCCATGCTACTCTATCCTGTGCAAGTTTCTTCATCTCCCAGTACCTACTGCAACCTACATCCTTCTGAATCTGCTTAGTGTATTCATCTCTTGGTCTCCCCCTACGATTTTTACCCTCCACGCTGCCCTCCAATACTAAATTGGTGATCCTTTGATGTCTCAGAACATGTCCTACCAACCGATCTCTCCTTCTGGTCAAGTTGTGCCACAAACTTCTCTTCTCCCCAATCCTATTCAACACTTCCTCATTAGTTATGTGATCTACCCATCTAATCTTCAGCATTCTTCTGTAGCACCACATTTCGAAAGCTTCTATTCTTTTCTTGTCCAAACTATTTACCGTCCATGTTTCACTTCCATACATGGCTACACTCCATACAAATACTTTCAGAAATGACTTCCTGACACTTAAATCTATACTCGATGTTAACAAATTTCTCTTCTTCAGAAACGCTTTCCTTGCCATTGCCAGTCTACATTTTATATCCTCTCTACTTCGACCATCATCAGTTATTTTGCTCCCCAAGTAGCAAAACTCCTTTACTACTTTAAGTGTCCCATTTCCTAATCTAATACCCTCAACATCACCCGACTTAATTCGACTACATTCCATTATCCTCGTTTTGCTTTTGTTGATGTTCATCTTATATCCTCCTTTCAAGACACAATCCATTTCGTTCAACTGCTCTTCCAAGTCCTTTGCTGTCTCTGATAGAATTACAATGTCATCGGCGAACCTCAAAGTTTTTATTTCTTCTCCATGGATTTTAATACCTACGCCGAATTTTTCTTTTGTTTCCTTTACTGCTTGCTCAATACACAGATTGAATAAAATCGGGGAGAGGCGACAACCCTGTCTTACTCCCTTCCCAACCACTGCTTCCCTTCAATGTCCCTCGACTCTTATAACTGCCATCTGGTTTCTGTACAAATTGTAAATAGCCTTTCGCTCCCTGTATTTTACCCCTGCCACCTTTAGAATTTGAAAGAGAGTATTCCAGTCAACATTGTCAAAAGCCTTCTCCAAGTCTACAAATGCTAGAAACGTAGGTTTGCCTTTCCTTAATCTTTCTTCTAAGATAAGTCGTAAGGTCAGTATTGCCTCACGTGTTCCCATTTTTCTACGGAATCCAAACTGACCTTCCCCGAAGTCGGCTTCTACTAGTTTTTCCATTCGTCTGTAAAAAATTCGTGTTAGTATTTTGCAGCTGTGGCTTATTAAACTGATTGTTCGGTAATTTTCACATCTGTCAACACCCGCTTTCTTTGGGACTGGAATTATTATATTCTTCCCGAAGTCTGAGGGTACCTCGCCTGTTTCATACATCCTGCTCACCAGAAGGTAGAGTTTTGTCAGGACTGGCTCTCCCAAGGCCGTCAGTAGTTCCAATGGAATGTTGTCTACTCTGGGGGCCTTGTTTCGACTCAGCTCTTTCAGTGCTCTGTCAAACTCTTCACGCAGTATCGTATCTCCCATTTCATCTTCATCTACATCCTCTTCCATTTCCATAATATTGTCCTCAAGTACATCACCCTTGTATAGACCCTGTATATACTCCTTCCACCTTTCTGCTTTCCCTTCTTTGCTTAGAACTGGGTTTCCATCTGAGCTCTTGATGTTCATGCAAGTGGTTCTCTTATCTCCAAAGGTCTCTTTAATTTTCCTGTAGGCAGTATCTATCTTACCCCTAGTGAGATAAGCCTCTACATCCTTACATTTGTCCTCTACCCATCCCTGCATAGCCATTTTGCACTTCCTGTCGATCTCATTTTTGAGACGTTTGTATTCCATTTTGCCTGCTTCATTTACTGCATTTTTATATTTTCTCCTTTCATCAATTAAATTCAATATTTCTTCTGTTACCCAAGGATTTCTACTAGCCCTCGTCTCTGTACCTACTTGATCCTCTGCTGCCTTCACTACTTCATCCCTCAGAGCTTCAGAGCTACCCATTCTTCTTCTACTGTATTTATTTCCCCCCATTCCTGTCAATTGTTCCCTTATGCTCTCCCTGAAACTCTGTACAACCTCTGGTTCTTTCAGTTTATCCAGGTCCCATCTCCTTAAATTCCCACCTTTTTGCTGTTTCTTCAGTTTTAATCTACAGGTCATAACCAATAGATTGTGGTCAGAGACCACATCTGCCCCTGGAAATGTCTTACAATTTAAAACCTGGTTCCTAAATCTCTGTCTTACCATTATATAATCTATCTGATACCTTTTAGTATTTCCAGGGTTCTTCCATGTATACAACCTTCTATCGTGATTCTTAAACCAAGTGATAGCTATGATTAAGTTGTGCTCTGTGCAAAATTCTACGAGGCGGCTTCCTCTTTCATTTCTTAGCCCCAATCCATATTCACCTACTACGTTTTCTTCTCTCCCTTTTCCTACACTCGAATTCCAGTCACCCATGACTATTAAATTTTCGTCTCCCTTCACTATCTGAATAATTTCTTTTATTTCATCATACATTTCTTCAATTTCTTCGTCATCTGCAGAGCTAGTTGGCATATAAACTTGTACTACTGTAGTAGGTGTGGGCTTCGTATCTATCTTGGCCACAATAATGCGTTCACTTTGCTGTTTGTAGTAGCTTACCCGCATTCCTGTTTTCCTGTTCATTATTAAACCTATTCCTGCATTACCCCTATTTGATTTTGTATTTATAACCCTGTATTCACCTGACCAAAAGTCTTGTTCCTCCTGCCACCGAACTTCACTAATTCCCACTATATCTAACTTTAACCTATCCATTTCCCTTTTTAAATTTTCTAACCTACCTGCCCGATTAAGTGATCTGACATTCCAGGTTCCGATCCGTAGAACGCCAGTTTTCTTTCTCCTGATAACGACGTCCTCCTGAGTAGTCCCCGCCCGGAGATCCGAATGGGGGACTATTTTACCTCCGGAATATTTTACCCAAGAGGACGCCATCATCATTTAATCATACAGTAAAGCTGCATGCCCTCGGGAAAAATTACGGCCGTAGTTTCCCCTTGCTTTCAGCCGTTCGCAGTACCAGCACAGCAAGGCCGTTTTGGTTATTGTTACAAGGCCAGATTAGTCAATCACCCAGACTGTTGCCCTTGCAACTACTGAAACGGCTGCTGCCCCTCTTCAGGAACCACACGTTTGTCTGGCCTCTCAACAGATACCCCTCCGTTGTGGTTGCACCTACGGTACAGCTATCTGTATCGCTGAGGCACGCAAGCCTCCCCACCAACGACAAGGTCCATGGTTCATGGGGGGGGGGGGGGAGGCATACATCGATGTGGCTCACATTTTCTATTTTTTATCCGTTTTCTCCTCCGTTTAAATTTTTTTTCTTCCAGTGTTTATTTTGGGCACAAGGAGGGTCTTCGTGCACAAGAGCCATGAGGTATTGCTTTGGCTGTCGCAGCCTATAAAAATGAAAAAAAAAAACTAGTTACCTTTTTGTTTGACAGGCTCGTCCATGTAACTTGCGTAGGACTTCCCTGGAAAGCAAACTCAGTACAGACTTAGTGATAATAGGTATAAAATAATACCGAGTGTTGAAAACACAAATTTCTTTAGAATCTGAAGGGCTGAAGTTAATACGCAGTCTACGGAACGCACTCAGGTGCACGCAGGGGCGTGCTGGCTCATGTTTATCGCACGCAGCGGCCTCGTCGCTTAGAAGACAGGGACGCACACCTCGCACGCACGCACGCACGCGTCGGCCCGCAGCGCAGCGCGGCGTGCCTGCTCGTTTTACGAGCGGCCAGGGCTTAGGGCGCTCTGCTCGGAAACAGAGCGTAAAATTATTTCGCCAAGTTAACAGCGTCACACATTATTCATCAGCAGCAGCAGCCACTGCCAGGTGGCCAACCGCGAAATGGCTGCCGCAGGTGTCTGGCAATCAGCGACTGCCGAAACACGGGGCCCGCTAACGAACCCCCGCCCGCTCCCGCACTCGCGTATCGTTCTCCCGCGGTAAATCTTATTCAAAATGTTTGTACTGTAGTAAACTACGCCGTATCGTTAACGCGATTCCGCTCCTATATGGAAAAAAAGGTCATGAAATACACTACTGGCCATTAAAATTGCTACACCAAGAAGAAATGTAGATGATAAACTGGTATTCATTGGATACATATATTATACGAGAACTGACATGTGTTTACATTTTCACGCAATTTGGGTGCATAGATACTGAGAAATCAGTACCCAGAACAACCAATGGCCTTGATACGCCTTGGCATTGAGTCAAACAGAGCTTGGATGGCGTGGACAGGTACAGCTGCCCATGCAGCTTTAACACGATACCACAGTTCATCAAGAGTAGTGACTGGCGTATTGTGACGAGCCAGTTGCTTGGCCACCATTGACCAGACGTTTTCAATTGGTGAGAGATCTGGAGAATGTGCTGGCCACGGCAGCACTCGAACATTTTCTGTATCCAGAAAGGCCCGTACAGGACCTGCAACAAGCGGTCGCGCATTATCCTGCTGCAATGTAGTGTTTCGCAGGGATCGAATGAAGGGTAGAGCCACGGGTAGTAACACATCTGAAATGTAACTCCACTGTTCAAAGCGCCGTCAGTGCGAACGAGAGGTGACCGAGACGTGTAACCAATGGCACCCCATACCATGACACCGGGTGATACGCTAGTATGGTGACGACGAATACACGCTTCCAATGTGCGTTCACCGCGATGTCGCCAAACACGGATGCGACCATCATGATGCTGCAAACAGAACCTGGATTCATGCGAAAAACTGTCGTTTTGCCATTCGTGCACCCAGGTTCGTCGTTGAGTGCACCATCGCAGGCGCTCCTGTCTGTGATGCAGCGTCAAGGGTAACCGCAGCCATAATCTCCGAGCTGATAGTCCATGCTGCTGCAAACGTCGTCGAACTGTTCGTGCAGATGGTTGTTGTCTTGCAAACGTCGCCATCTGTTGATTCAGGGAGCGAGACGTGGCTGCACGATCCGTTATAGCCATTTGGATAAGCTGCCTGTCATCTCGACTGCTAGTGATACGAGGCCGTTGGGATCAGCATGGCGTTCCGTATGACCCTCCTGAACCCACCTATTCCATATTCTGCTAACAGTCATTGGATATCGCGATACGATAAACCGCAATCGCTATAGGCTACAATCCGACCTTTATCAAAGTCGAAACGTGATGGTACACATTTCTTCTCCTTCTACGAGGCATCACAACAACGTTTCACCAGGCAACGCCGGTCAACTGCTGTTTGTGTATGAGAAATCGGTTGGAAACTTCCCTCATATCAGCACGTAGTAGGTGTCGCCACCGGCGTCAACCTTGAGTGAATGCTCTGAAAAGTTAATCATTTGCATATCACAGTATCTTCTTCCTGTCGGCTAAATTTCGCGTCTGTATAGCACGTCATCTTCGTGGTGTAGCAATTTTAATGGCCAGTAGTGTACCATCAAACTTCTGTCGGTGAAAGTTCGTTCTTTCGAGCACTCTAGAAATGTTTTGGGGAGTGTAATTTACCAGTAGCTTCTTAATTATCGCCGTACAATTATATACCAGCGCTGTTAAGTTTTTAAACAGCTCCGAAGTAGGGTACTCAGGTTGCACGTATAACTACACTGCGCAACGGGATTAAAGAATCACTATTTGGAAACCCAGTAACTGTCTTGCATTGCGACGCAGAAGTTTGACATTTGGTTCAAATGTGCCTTTAGCCTTTCTCTCTACTGGTGTAAAAGCGTGGTGCCCTGCAACGTCAACGTCGAACTCGCTGACGCTTCTTACAGCAAGGTGTCGACATACCCGAAAGCAAGGCCAAGGTTCAGAAGTTCGTGTTACGCCACCACGGACGCGTCACACGTGAGGAAGTTCGTCACGGCCGATGTTAACCACATTTCACTTCTTTCGAGAACTCTGCGATGGAGCTGAGAACGGTGACACACGCAGCTGAAATCATGCTGTTTTCTTAATGATGGTCGAGGAAAAGACTGCAGACACACAGTTGCTCAGAATCGACGTGAAAAGGCCTCACAGGATGGCATAAATCGCGTCGATTAAACCACACGTTGATTCCCGCACATTTCGCGTTCGAAAACAACACTTGTCAGTGCCACGAGCAACAGGCCGTCGTTCGTAACAACCTCTGACGACGATGGCAAACCCTGCCGTTTCATCCCCCCTCTAAAGTTATCGTGGTGCTGCAACCCCATTGAACGTGATCTGTCCGCTCTGGAGACCAGCGCGACCGCAATTTTAACTGTCGTCTACAGGATGGAACCACAATTTCCTGGTAGCTGAGTTGGTAGAGCACTTGCCCGCGAAAGGCAAAGGTCTCGAGTTGGAGTCTCGGTCCGGCACGCAGTTTTAATGAGCCAGGAAGTTTCATATCAGCGCACACTGCTCTGCAGAGTGAATATATCATTCTGGAAACGTCCCCCCAGGCTGTGGTTAAGCCATGTCTCCGCAATATCCTTTCTTCCAGGAGTGCTAGTTCTGAAAGATTCGCAGACGAGGTTCTATGAAGCTGGGAAGGTAGGAGACTAGGTACTTTCAGAATTGAAGCTGTAAGGACGGGTCGTGAATCGTGCTTGGGTAGTTCAGTTGGTAGAGCACTTGCCTGCGAAAGGCAAAGGTCCCGATTTCGAGTCTCGGTACCGCACACAATTTTAATCTGCCAGGAAGTTTCAGAGCGTGTTGTCTTTTAGCACAAACCGTTATATAGTTCCTTTTCGGCGTATCCATGCTTGCCGGTAGTTTGAATTTTCTTGTACAGCCTTCTCGTAAGTTGTTTGAACATTTTAAACCCCACGAGAAATTCGAATTTCAGATGAAAATCTGATTAATCCATTTGGTTATAAATTATAGGCTACTGTTATGTTTTGCGGCTCTACAAGTCATAATATGCTTTTAAGTAGACTTAACTATTATGGTTTTACTGGACGTACCGCGGAATGGTTCAAGTCATATCTATCAGGAAAGAAATGGCGCCAACAATTGAAATGTGTCAGCTTCACTTTTTCTTGTGTATATTGACGAGTTTTCGTCGGTAATATTACCTGGTACAATTTTTTTCAGCTATTAGCGACACTTTCTTCGACATTAAGGAGTGATTTCTAGTCATTAGCTACTCATTTTAAGATACTTCCATCGATCGCATATCTAAAATACGTTGTTGTCCAAGACTTAAGGAGATAAGCAACATTGGCATGATGTGTCATTGTGAAATAACATAGCTCGATGAAAGTTTGAGCACGCATAGAGTGTAGTACAGGAGGTAACTGAAAGAAGTGCGAGGAGAACGGAAATGGTACATTTTCAGTGAAGTCTTTAGTTTCTTATTTTGTTGAACATGTGAAAAGTGTGTTTCTGCGAAGAAAAGATATGACATTGTGCTGCATATATTAGCACGCGGCATAAGGAGATGCTTAAGAATAAAATTAAGTTAATCCATCAGCTGATTAAAAGAAGTGTTGGCGAACAATCGAGTTGTAGTGATGCATTTTTCAAAGACTCGCGCATAGCATTAGTGGGTTCCGACATTCCTTTGTGGAAACTGAATAATGTGCAGCTTCGTGTATTTTTAGAGAAAAACACTGACAAAAGGGTACCGGACGACTCTACATTGGGCAAGACTATAAGCCACAGTGTTCTGAAGAACTAATTTATAATATTCGGAATAAAACGAAGCACGAAAACATTAGGATTTCCGTCGACGAAAGTGTAGATGCCTCGGGTCAAGGCGTGTGTAGTGCTGTACTTGGTGGTATGAAAGCAGGAAGCAGATCATCTCTCCTTAATGTACAAATACTCGACCGGGTAAATCATTCCTGGGTTGCCAAGTTTTTCAATGACCTCTTAGCTTTTTTGTGGAGAGAAGGAACACGATATGACAGTAATTTTTTAGTCAGTTATGCTGCTCCATGTATCGTTGAAGCGCGAATTTGATTGAAAATTCTTTCTCCTCTGTTAGTTCAATAGGTGTGCCTTGCTCAACGTTTATACCGCTTCGCTGAAACTATCGTAAGTCAGTACAAAGACGTGTATCTTCTTGTTTGTGGTGTGAAGAAAGAGGTTGTCAAGTCACCATTTCGAATTCAAAAATTCCGAGAACTCGTTCCAAATTTGACTTTACCTCCGCAGCCGGTTTCAACGTGGTGTGGAACTTGGTTACGGGCTGTGTCATATTAGGCGGAACATTTCAGTGAAGCGAAACTTTTTTTGAATTCACTGAATGAAGAAGATGCAGCCAGTACTGCCACAGTCTAAGAATGTTTCGCAAAAAACGGCATGCAGAAAATATGCAGTACACCCTACGTCGTTTCTCCAAAATATTTTAAAACTGTTGGAAGCTTAAAAAAATTCCTTGGGACGTTCACTTTCTCTGACAGACGAAATTTCAGTAACATTGTAGTCGGAAACACATGGGGATGCAATACTTGCATTCTAAAGACTGAGTCAAGTGCTAGAGAAAAATTCCTCTGACGAAAGACTGTAAAATTTTTGAAAACCCTTTCTGATGAAGAAACAAATATCGGCCAGGAATTCACCAAAGATGTAGTGCTTTTTACAATCAGCTGTGACATCATGCGAATCGAAAGAAGATTTTCACTATAAAAATCATTTTCAGTCATAGATGCAGGAATTTTCATAGGGAAATCTCATGATGACCTTCCTTGGGTACTATAACAGTCTTCAGTAAGGTAGGATTTCTGTGACACTATCTTACACGTATGTATTCGTTTTTGTTTCTTTTCGAGCTTATTTTCATCGTTTTTTCCTCTTATTTTCTTACTTATTTTATTATTTTCTTCTGCTTTAGTAATGTCATATCATCTACACAACCAACTGACTAGATAGCCACGCGGGATTAGCCGAGCGATCTAAGGCGCTGCAGTCATGGACTGCGCGGCGGATCCAGGCGGAGGTTCGAGTCTTCCCTGGGGCATGGGTGTGCGTGTTTGCCATTAGGATAATTTAGATTAAGTAGTGTGTAAGCTTAGGGACTGATGACCTTAGCAGTTAAGTCCCATAAGATTTCACACACATTTTTTGAACTGACTAGATAACAGTACGAATTGGATAATGCTTCATCGCTACGTGTCATGTGATTACCTAGGCGTGTCAAATGGCGAGCGACTGAACTGTTTCGGTATCGGTTGGGGACCTGTTGGGTAAACACGGTATTCCTTAACTGGTGATTGGTGAGCCCCGCCAATACCTTGCGGTTGTATGTTTTCTGCTTACTTCAGTAACCTCTGTGCGGTATGTTTTGCTTCGCAGGGGTAGAGGAGCTTGGCTTAAGTGGTTGTATAGTGAGTACGGCACAATCCTCTAGATAAAAGCCTCCACTCTTAAGGGTGTCCTACTTGCCGGTGACGTGTATGGCAAGTCAAAACGGGTGTTACCGAGAAACCACAGGAGCACCTGATGGCCTGCAGTTGTTTTGCCCAGGTTTTAGAACTGGCTGCGCCCACACGGAATGCTTATACACCTAGCTTTTTGTGACATGCAAATTAAACCGATTGCTCGTCTTATAAATAGTGACAGAGATATGGCCAGGCCTGTTGGTAGTACTTACGGCGAAAAATACGAAGACCACCAGGTTCTATCGGGAGTTACAGCTGACAGGAAGGCCGTCAGTCACGTAAGTACTGTAATAGAGCCATCATGAGTTGCTTCAGGAGGTCCCTGCTTCACTGTCGTCTAATCGAGGAACTGGGAAAAAGGTGGCACATACGCACGTGTGCAGATTATCACAGAAAGGCTTTGGCATTACTTCAGTGTTTACCATTTTCTGTGTTGGCTAGCCACATTTATCTGAAACGGAGTTTATTATTGAATTTTTGTAGTTCATTAATGTTTTAACATATTCAAAGGAAAGATTTTTAAAGTAAGTTCGGTTGTCTTACAAGCAGATTTTACTGGCACTAATAACTTACTATTTGAACATCCTGAACTCCAACACGACAATACGAAATTATCATTCTCTCTTTAACGATCAGCGGTGGGACGTAACGCTTTGTCAAAGAAATTTCGTTTCGAGGGACAGCGGTCTTTCCATTTGTTATCGCAGTGCTCTATTGACTGTTTCATTTCAACATTTTCGTGACGTGTGGTTCACTCTGATCAAATCTATTGCTTTTCCGAATAGTTCTGCCATACCCAAATCGGTAAAGAATGAATTTACTCTTTGTTAACATATTGCAGAATTGTAACGATTTTTAAAGAAAAGTTATTTCCTTGTATAAAAACTTACATAATCTGAAGAACAGATGCAACACTTATATAAAAACTAGCTGAGTGCTCAGCATTGCTCAGATATGTATATTCAAATCTTCTTTTGATCCAGCTTCTCCTCTCTGCTCTCTCAGCCCATCTCTTCTGCCCTTCTGATCACTTCCTCCACAGCTCTATCTCCTCCTCCTACCTCTATCTCTCTTCGTCTCCTCTAAGTTCATCTCCTCCTCCTATTTGTCCATCTTTTCCTCCCTCTTCTCTCTATTAATCTCCTCCGTTTCCCTTTCTTTGTCCATTTCCTCATTTCCTCTTTCTGTCTGTCCATCTTCTCATCCTCGCTGCTCTCTCTACGTTGTCACCCGAGCAGGAGGTTTCTGGCTCTTACCCTCACAGTGTTTTTTTTTCCATCAAGTTTAGTTGAAGTTGATGCAGCGGATTAGGAAGAACTTTTTACCTGTTACTTTTTCCGTATACACATGTCTCATATTTCACATGTGTGTAACCTATTTCACACATATTTGTAGATATATTTCACCTGTACCTCTAGCGAATTTCACCATGGTTTTCGGTTTCACAAGAATCAATGTTTGTGATGTCATTTCTCCTACTTTATATGTCGTACAACGATACAATTTTGCAGGTACATCCAGTGGTGTATGTGGAAACTGTCCGCGAAATGTGTTGCGACTAGAAAAATTAGTAAAGAAATAACATAAACAAACCGTAATACTAAGTGTCGTACAGTGGCATACTTTTATAAGTGACACATGATAATATCGTCTGCAACATGTATAGTGAACAGAGTTAGTAGTAAAGAAGTAATAAATTAAAAGGTGTGGCAGTTTACTGCATGACCACCGAAAATTGAGTAAGCAATAAACTTTTTTCCTTTCATCTTTTTTTGGGTATCAGCGAGAAAAAGTCTCTTTAATGTTTTAAATTATTTGTAAAATTGATTGTAAGTCACTAAGTACTCTCATTCTCAAATACTGAATGACTGCAGTCTGGATATTTGCGCATCTTGAGACTACTCGATTGATATTTATGTATTAATATATGTGTCGTTGTAAATTATGCCGTGTTTGGTGGGCTCATGTCTTTCTGGAGAACTGAGATCTGGTGTTAGCCTGAGTTGGTTGTATCTTAAAGGAATGTATTACAGGGTAAACCGAACTCCACCGACGAAGTTTTAGAGATGGTAAGAAAGGAAAAAAAAAGAAAAAAAAGAAGAAATAATTTTGGAGGAAGATGGGCTCTAAAGTGAATATCTTAAGAGCAATGACCACTTGTTCATCTTTGCTACTGTGAAACACTTAGTTTCTACTGAACAAATGGTCATACATTTTCGAGCCCATGTTCATTGGACTTCGCCGGCCGGGATGGCCGAGCGGTTCTAGGGACTACAATCCGGAACTGCGCGACCGATACGGTCGCAGGTTCGAATCCTGCCTCGGGCATGGATGTGTGTGATGTTCTTAGGTTAGTTAGGTTTAAGTATTTCTAAGTTCTAGGGGACTGATGACCTCAGTAGTTAAGTCCCATAGTGCTCAGAGCCATTTGAACCATTTCATTGGACTTCTCTTTTGGTCCATACTACTTCCCCCCAAAACAAGTAAATCAAAGTGCTTGCAGTAGAAGGGATGTTTTTCACAACATCGAAGATGAACAAGTGCTGATAGCTCTTAAAGCATGGATTTCCGAGCCCATGTCCCCTGGACGTATTATTATTCCTTTGATCCATACAACGACACTGGTTCATCAGTTAAAATAAACACAATGTTTCTTGACATAACAAACTTTTAAATTGATTGTCACTTCCTGAAAACACCGGACCAACCAAATTATATAAAATTCACAACTGAAAACAAAAGAAAAAAAAAGACAACTGAGGAAACTGTTTGACAATCAGCAACAATGTGTCAACGATTGCTGCAAGGTTAAACAGATAAGCAAATTGAGTTATATTGTTTTCTCTCTTACATGTGCAAAGGATGCGTTATTTTGGAATAGCCATGTAGTAAAATATGTTAATTTTCTATAGTTACTTTAGGACAAATAATATAATATACAGCTCGTCTTGATATAGTCGCCATAAACTGTACTGTGAAAGACTAGAATGCAGGAAGGTAATAAAAGTAGCCAGACAATAGCCAGACAATAGTCTGTCCAGTGACTACAAATTTACAAACACTTCCCCGGATGGAGCGTTCTCTACCGGCAGTGTGTTCGCAGGCAACGTGTGCGCTTGAAATTTTTCGTTCCTAAAATTTCTTGATGCTGTTATCTAACCTATAATGGCCGTTGCCCTTGTACTGCGAGGCTGTAAAGGGACTTGCAGTACCTTGTCACATGTCAGTCGGCGCTGTAAGGTGAAAGGCACGGGGAACCCCTTTTTAGATAATCCAATCTCCTCTTTCTGCAAGCGTAAGAGCACTTAGCAGTAAACTTGTGTGGCGAGGTATGTTTTCCTTGGACTAAGGCTTAAAATGTTAAAAGCAGTCAGGAGACTATTCCTCATCGCTCAAGGAGCTCGGAAACAACTTGGATGCATCGTGTTTAACAGGAGTCGTTAGGAAAATGGAAGCAGCGGAGACGAGGCAACGAAATCACTTAGCGTCACAGAAGTAAACCCACAACCCGTATGCCACAGACTCTTGTGGCATTCTGGTACAAGAAAGACGAAGCAATGAAGATACGCGTCATGACTATGAAAGAAAACTGCGAGTCAGTTTTTTATTTTCTCTGTATTTATTTACTATTACGAAATATGTGCCAGTGCTATTTCCTGAAAGATCAAATTACTTTCTCTCCATGCTTAAAATTTTGCAGATTTCTTTTCCTTTTTAATGTTAATATAAAAATAACTAAAGCCAAATGCACGCGATTCACATTTTCAGAATATATGTATAATTATATTTACTATCCAAAAGAAACTAAAAGCAAATGGAACCTCTTGTCGGTAAAAGAACCAGTGGTATAAAGATGCTTCTGGAACGTGCAGGAAGAACATTATTCAAAAATAAAAACAATTTCTACAGTAACTTATTAGTGGTTGCAAAAAACAATAACTATTGTGCCTCTTATGCCACTGAATTTTATTTCATTTTCAAGCAAACCGTAATTTATAACTGTTTTAGGCTTATACAGTGCTCTCTGATGGAAATGTAAGTAATAACTGTTTCCTTAGCTATATTTTGTTGTGATACATGTAACGGTACATCGCAGCACTCTTAGGATGTATTAAAGTTCATATTGTTAACAGGTCAATGATTAGGGTTGAGAACCCATTTATTTCTCTTATGTTTCAGAGCTGAGCATTACACGAAAGAAGTCAGCTAATGTTAATAATATTATTTAATTGTATGCAATATGTGAATTGCTACATCTGTGAACTGCTACACTTCGTTTTCTCGCATCCATATTGCTTTCGCTTTGTTGAACAAAATTCCTGTATATTTGTTCCCTGTTAGTCCTCTCCTTTAACGGATGTAGACACGATACCCAGATGTAATTGTGCGAGTATTTCCTGTCAGTTAACACCGAGTAGTAATCCGCTGAAAAATTATTACAAACGAGTGGGCCCACATAAAAATAAAAGAATGCACAAAAAAATCAAAGGTAATACGCAAAATGTACTAACCTCGTCATAGCAATGGTAGGAAAAACGTCAGTGTAAACTTGAAATATTACCATATCAAAGCTTTTATGTACTTAAAGTAGATGTCTCCCTTAATGAAATTGGCGACAGAACCTCTTAAGGTAATATTCGTTTACGCAACTCGTGCATGTAATTGTATGTATTTTTGGAAACGGAGAATCTGCCGAGGATTTTTAGACGAAAGGCTATTACAGGCAAAATATATTCATTGATAACAGCACACTCTTTACTTCAGCATGGTAAGTACTGAAAATACAGATTGAAAAGAGAGGTATGCCAAACAGGAAATGAATATCTGAGATGTTGCATGTATATTCGTAATATCTGTAAGTAAACAATGTTGAATAAACAATGGTTCGTTATGGAAACCTTATCCCGAGTTGAAGGACTGTTTCACACTTCATTGAATAGTAGTTATAAAATAGACGAATATTGGCCAATTCTGCTACATCAGATAGTGGGAAACAAATACTTCTTACTTCTTGGACTCCGGTTGCGTCCTATTTTCGAGAATGTTTCAAGTGTGTGACGTGTTTATCAGCAGGCAATATGACTGAAATGAAATCTGACTTTGTGTCAACGATTCCCATTTCAGTCTCCAAAACGTTTCGCGACCACCTTCGAGTGAGACAGTCAGCCTCCGATACCATATTTTTTAATTATTTTACTCTCTGCCAGGAATATGACTTAGTGAGTTACACAAACATGGTCACTATTCAAGAACAGGAAATACTAAAACCCTGACTGCGACATGCTTTTGGATGCGTTTTTCAAGGAAATTATATTTCCAGTTGCCCTCCCTGCATTTGTTTGTTAGGCAATTCTGACGTTACGGCTAATAATGGAAGCAAGGCTAAAGAAAAATCAAGACACTTTCATAGGATTTGTCGACCTGGAAAAAGCGTTCGACAATATAAAATGGTGCAAGCTGTTCGAGATTCTGAAAAAAGTAGGGGTAAGCTATAGGGAGAGACGGGTCATATACAATATGTACAACAACCAAGAGGGAATAAAAAGAGTGGACGATCAAGAACGAAGTGCTCGTATTAAGAAGGGTGTAAGACAAGGCTGTAGCCTTTCACCCCTACTCTTCAATCTGTACATCGAGGAAGCAATGATAAAAATAAAAAGAAAGGGTCAGGAGTGGAATTAAAATGCAAGGTGAAAGGATATCAATGATACGATACGCTGATGACATTGCTATCCTGAGTGAAAGTGAATAAGAATTAAATGATCTGCTGAACGGAATGGTCTAATGAGTACACAGTATGGTTTGAGAGTAAATCGGAGAAAGACGAAGGTAATGAGAAGTAGTAGAAACGAGAACAGCGAGAAACTTAACATCAGGATTGATGGTCACGAAGTCAATGAAGTTAAGGAATTCTGCTACCTAGGCAGTAAAATAACCAAAATAACCAATGACGGATGGAGCAAGGAGGACATCAAAAGCAGACTCGCTATGGCAAAAATGGCATTTCTGGCCAAGAAAAGTCTACTAATATCAAATACCGGCCTTAATTTGAGGAAGAAATTTCCGAGGATATACGTCTGGAGTACAGCATTGTATGGTAGTGAAACATGGACTGTGGGAAAACCGGAACAGAAGAGAATCGAAGCATTTGAGATGTGGTGCTATAGACGAATGTTGAAAATTAGGTGGACTGATAAGGTAAGGAATGAGGAGGTTCTACGCAGAATCGGAGAGGAAAGGAATATATGGAAAACACTGATAAGGAGAAGGGACAGGATGATAGGACATCTGCTAAGACATGAGGGAATGACTTCCATTGGTACTAGAGGGAGCTGTAGAGGGCAAAAACTGTAGAGGAAGACAGAGATTGGAATACGTCAAGCAAATAATTGAGGACGTAGGTTGCAAGTGCTACTCTGAGACGAAGAGGTTAGCACAGGAAAGGAATTCGTGGCGGGCCGCATCAAACCAGTCAGTAGACTGAGGACAAAAAATTAAAAAAAAATTAACTGGTTTGAGTGCATCCAGTGACGTGGCATTAAGGTCTGTAGAAATGCTACAGGATTTTTCTTTCTGTACATGCGTGTTAGCTTATATTTATCCTCGTTTAGGTTCTTTAAGATAACCAGTTATATAATACACCAAGCGAGAAATTTATCGAAATTGTGAAAGTCTATAGTATTATTTAGCGAGGATTCTTCCCTGTCTGTAATAATGTTGCCAGAATGAAATCCAAAGGAACAATTTTTACTGTGTATCAAGTTATTTAGTGTTTGTTTTGCTCTGTTCACTGTTCCTGAGGACAGTTTCGACACTATCTTTGTCTCTGATGCGCTTGCCATCCACAATAACGAACTGAATTCTTTCACCCGAGCGGCACGGAAATGTAATTGCCAGCTGTGTAGCATGTCCAAGTTAGTGAAAGAAATACGCTGAGAATAATTCTGTTTGTGGAAAACAACTGCTTGTTTATCGTTTTCTGGTTTTGATTTTATAGATGTCATAAACAAAAGCAACAGAACATCTGCGGCATTTCAGTCAAAGCGAGATGAAGTTCTTCATTTTCAGCCATGGTGGTAATTATATCACGGAACAAAGAATTGACGTCATGGGTTCTGTACGTATTATAAAGTGCAGCGAAGTTTTGAAGGAAAGTGCTCTGACATCTGAACTTTGCCGGCAACTGTAATTGATTCTCAGAGTGTTTACTACTTCCATTTACAGACGCAAAGTTCGGCAAGAGGTCCAAAGAATTTCATAATCTTAGAGATCATTTACAAGGCGCTTCTTCTAATTAAAGACACGTGTTTTGGCTTGATAATGAACAGTAGTGGCTATGATATGAAAACTCCTACCACCAGTGTCCCGTAAGTCCGAATTTTCGGACTGAGGGCGAATGTTAACGGTCTGTGGAAGAGGAGAGGAAACGTCTTTTAGGAGGGCAGGGCGAATATGAGAGCTATCCATACAATTTAGAATTCTAACTCTTCTTCGGACGTTCTTTACATGCGAAAAAGAAACGAAAGAAATGAAGCAATGTCGTGATACTACAGTGAGAGCATTTGTCCAGAACAGACTTTCTTTCCTACTGCCAGCGGCTGGTACGAATGAGACTGGTTTTCGAAACGTTATGTAATAGTGATTTAATATATGAGATGACAGCTATGAACTAACTACAGGTACCTCAAAAAGCACACAACATAATACTAAATTATTGTGTTAAGGGCTGATGTGTAGCTCTCTTTACAGTTGGAATATCGTTTGGAAATAAAACAAAACTTAAAAAAAAAAAAGATTCGACATTATTTCATTGAGTTTTTTAGTCTGGTTTCCTGTAGTGAAGCTCTAATAGAAATAGGTCACATTGTTTCTTCGTGAACTCTGATTCAAGAAATGTTTATACATAACTCCTATTATACAAATGAAGGATATCAACTAGTTGGGAATCCGGCTTTCCTATTATTAATTTGCAAGGGGGAAAATTCTATGTATAAGATTTGGACGAACTTGACAAAAATTGCGAGTATTACGAAATAGACAAGAAATATCTCATCATGATCATGCACCTACACAATAAGGCTCTGAATCACTAATTGTCAGAATATCCATCTTATTCACCATCCTATTCGGGACTCATTGACTTTAATCTGTTTCCATATCTAAAAAAAATGGTGGCGGGAAAAGTGTTCAAGAGCAATGAAGAGGTAATGGCAGCCGTAGATGAGTATTTTAACGCTCATTCTGTTCCGGGTCTTGAGGGATATAATACAAAGTACTGTGAGGCAAAGCACATTTTCTGACAATCTTTTAGTTGTGCCTATCTGCGACTCACTATCTCCGCTATATGGTGAGTAGCAACTATTCTTTTCATAATATTGCTGGCAGACTGCTATCGGTTTTACTCTTTCCGGGGGTTATTCCTTACGCTCACAAGTAACGTCTTGAATGACATCCCAGCAGACGCTAAAGTACTTCAGTCCGAAAAGCAATGTGTTCCTCATGAAGGCTAATACTGAAGTGTCCTCGGGACAATCAAGTGTTCTACAGTAGGAGAATTTGTCCCCTAGCATTCTTCAAAGTTTCCTACGGGTATTTCTTGCACTACGTGATCAAAAGTATCCGGACAACCCCAAAAACATACGCTTTTTCATGTTAGGCTCATTGTGCTGCTACCTACTGTGAGGTTCCCCATATTAGCGACCTCAGTAGTCATTAGACATCGTGAGAGAGCAGAATGGGGCGCTCCGCGGAACTCACGGACTTCGAACGTGGTCAGATGATTGGGTGTCATACGTCTGTACGCGAGATTTCTACACTCCTGAACATCCCTAGGTCCACTGCCTCCGACGTGATAGTGAAGTGGAAACGTGAAGGAACACATATATCACAAAAGTGTACAGGCTGACCTCTTCTGTTGACTGACAGAGATAGCCGACAGTTGAAGAGGGTCGTAATGTGCAATAGGCAGACAATCATCCAGACCATCACACAGGAATTCCCAACTGCATCAGGATCCACTGCATATCTTATAACAGTTAGGCGGGATGAGATAAAACTTGTATTTCCTGGTCGAGCGGCTGCTTATAAGGCACACATCACGCCGGTAAATGGCAAACCACGCCTCGCTTGGTGTAAGTAGCGTAAACATTAGACAATTGAATAGTGGAAAAACGTTGTGTGAGCACGGTACTCAATGCTGTGATCCGATGGCTGGGTGTGGGTATGGCGAATGCCCGGTGAACATCATCTGCCAGCGTGTGTAGTGCCAACAGTGAAATTCGGAGGGGGTGGTCTTATGGTGTGGACGTGCTTTTCATGGAGGGGGCTTGCACCCCTTGCTGTTTCGCGTGGCACTATCACAGCACGGCTGACAGTGTTGATTTAAGCACCTTCTTGTTTACCACTGTTGAAGAGAAATTCTGGGATGGCGATTGCATGGAGCACCTATTCATAATGCACGGCCTATGGCGGAGTGGTTACACGACAGTAACATCCCTGTAATGAACTGGCCTGCATCGAGTCCTGACGTGAATCCTATAGAACACCTATGGGTTGTTTTGGTACGCCGACTTAGTGTGAGGCCTCACCGACCGACATCGATACCTCTCCTCAGTACAGCATTCGTGAAGAATGGGCTGCCCTTCCCCAAGAAACCTTCCAGCACCTGACTGAACGTATGCCTGTGAGAGTGGAAGCTGTCATCAAAGTTAAGGCGGGCCAACACCATACTGAAGTCGAGCATTACCGATGGAGGGCACCACGAACTTTTAAGTCGTTTTTAGCCAGGTGTTCGCTTACTTTTGACCTCATACTGTATATCTGATTGACCAGCTCCGACTTTTTCTTGTCGTCCTGCTGTACACTCCATTTGGCAAGGGCAGAGGACACAGATGTGCAGACGCTGAAAGCGACCACAGAAGGGCTCAAAGTGCCATTTGTTCGACTGGAGTGTACTTGGCTCGACACAGGGCTGCAGACTATTTTAAGAACTAAGGCGTTTTTGGAAGAATGGGTGAACTGTTCAGTTGTTCACAAAACGCAGAGCTTGCCCAGGCAACAGAATACGGCTTCGTGATATTGTTTATTTTACGTGGAGAAAGGCGGGTTACAGAGCAGCTACAAAAATTCCAGCTAATAAGACTGACGACAAGAAAAAATCGGAGCTGGTCAATTAGGTATAAGAAACATCCGTTGGAAACTTTGAAGAATGTTAGGGAACAAATTGTCCTGTCCTTCATGGGGAACACATTGCTTTTAGGATTGAAGTACTTTAGTATCTGTTGAGATGTCTTTCAAGACGTTGCTTGTGGGGCTTACGAATAACCCCCAGAAAAATTAAAAGCAGGTAGCCGTTTGCCAGCAGCCAGCTTCGTATAGAGCTTCCTCAGCAGAGCACACACACACACACACACACACACACACACACACACACACACACATATTTTCCTCTTACATTCACAGCTGTTAAAACAAAACAGCCAATCTCACCTTTCAAAACGAAGCAACTGATCAATATGTACTTCAGTGTTGGCCATCATGTTGTCTACACCCTGTGTGCCACTGGAATGTGACTCGAGTTCGATCTTTGTACCCCACATGGTGGAAGGAATAATGAATGCTCAAATTTAATATCACCATGTTATACCCATGTTTAGATTGTCTGAATTATAGTTGCATAACAGCACAAAATACATGTGGTTCACTTATTGGCACTACTGAGCTAACTTGCAGCTTTAGGTACATCTGACACATTTCTACGACTATGAACCATCAAATTAAGTGTACGATTGTCTTATTTATCAAAATACGTAAATAGATTAGTATCTCGATGTTTGACCTACTTGAGGTTAAATTACTGGTGGTTCAAAGATATAACTTTCATCACCTGATGATTGTAGTTTTCAGTAATGCGTCACCTCACCAAGCACCATTTTACTGAGGGTGAAAGGGGGTGGCTGACTAATATAGCTTTTTTCATCATTTTAGATTTTAGACCTCAATTGGGTTATATTCCGCTGCTAGTACAAAAACGAACTTTTGAGAAAGGTCGAAACAATTACCTATCACAACTATGGCGCGAAGTCTCTCTTTAGAGTTTATAGCCTGTATCTCCTATCCTTTTCATAAACAATTAAAAATAATAATAAGATCTACAGCATGTTTATTCATTAACATCACATGTCCAGACACATTAGTTTAATACAGTGAAATAAAAATAATACGTTCTGGGGAGATTTTTATTGCAGTATATCGCTTAAAATGCATATTTTATAACTACGAAAACATATTACCTCTGTGCACACTTATGACAACATGGCAGTTTTCCGGTTTAAGGCTTGTTCTGTTATGAGTCTCAGAAGTAATAATGGCTTTCGACAATATTCCACTGGGAGAAGAAGGGGGGGGGGGGGTTAGCACACGGGAGGTGGAGGAGGGAGAGAGTGCGTTAAGATGTGAGTGTATGCTATGTCAGCATGGTCTGAGTGAAGTCAAGACTTGCTACCGTGTTCAGACATACGCGTGTCTCACTTTTCAGAGATGTGACACGCACATGCATCAGGTTGATGCCAGAAGGAGTAGTTGACGAATCAAACGCTTTCCACATGTGCATCTAAATTGACTTGGCGAAATATGACATGCTTGCAGATTGCGCACAAACAGACTTCAACGAGTCTGAGACCTTGCTGATTAAGCAGGAAGACAGATATTAAAAGCAACCAGCCACTAATGGCTAGTGATTGATGCTGTTGTCGGCAGACTAAGCTGTTCCCTCTGCGTTTGTCATCGAGAGCTTTAGAATTACAAAATTGAAGTCTAACATGCAGTTAGTAACTACTTTTACTTTGCCTATTATTTAGTTGTTGTAATTAAAGAAAACAAAGAATCTTCCAAGTTTCGGAATTTGAAGCCAAAATGCACCGAAAGACAACTAGCGTAAGAGAAGGGAGAAGAGCACATGGCAATGACGTCTCCGATGTGGTCTATCTTTAATTCCCAAGAGAGTTTAGTTCCCATTTACTGAGTGATTCGTTTTGGATGTAATGTAATCGCCTTCTCGGAAGTAAATTGGAAAATAATACAGTTAGAAAATAATACAATCGCCCAAGAAAGACTGCATTATAGTACCTGAACAATTCGTTGCCTTGAATTGAACGATGAATATGAATCTATTTATTACACTTAACTGTTTCTGATTAAGAGTAACGAACCGATTAAGAGTGTCATTAAAGAACTATTATACATATTATATGCTTTTTGCCCACGAAACGTAGTTTAGTGTCAGTTCGGATTTATTAAGACAGATACACCTATTAAAACTTGGTTAGCTACTAGGGCTTCTTCACATATTTACTCAAATTGTAATAATTTACTGCTTGCAACACATAAGATTTTAAAAGATTCTAATATACAGGGTGATTCAAAAATGCATGTAAATATTTCAAGGGTGTATTTGTGAGGTAAATATAAGACAAAAATGTTCTATACAATTTTTTCCATACTTGGCTTATTACAGAGTTATGAACAAAACAGGATAATACATTCAATACAACGTAAGGTATTTAATTCCCAGAGTTCACAGTTTAATTACAGTGCATTTGGACTAACAACGCAAACTGATAAATAAACGTGACGTAACAAACTGAAACAATTCCTCGCGAACACTGTATTAATTTAGGCCCTGTTGATTGAACTACAGCAATGCACAATAACTAAGGAAAATTGAAGCATTTTACAGACTGTACTGTACTGTACTGTATTTGCACAAATCTTAATGCAATGCATGTTCAAAATGCTGTCCCTGAACTTGCAGACAGACCCGTGCTCGTCGCATCAATGATCTCTGCACATTACACAGTCCGTTCAACTCTCCACGAATAATTTCACAACCACCTTCAATTCTTTGTTGTAGCACTTCTCTGTTCGGTACTGCAGAAGAATACACCAATGTCTTTAGTCGGCCCCATAAATAAAAGTCTAAAGGGTTCAGGTCAGGTGATCTGGCTGGCCAAGCAATTGGTCCTCCGCGACCTATCCATCGATGTGGATACGCAGAATTGAGGTACGCCCTTACGTTGCGGCTGTAATGGGCGGGAGCACCATCGTGCATAAACCACATGGTGGCTCGTGTTGCAAGAGGGACATCCTGTAACAATCCAGGCAATTCTCCCTCCACAAATTCGCAGTACGCGTGCCCATTCAGCCTTGGAGGCAGAACATGAGGTCCGAGTAAGTAATTCCCCACAATACCACACCAAATGTTTATGGAGAATTGATGTTGATATCCACGCACAATTCTCGCGCCAGGATTCTCGACAGCCCACTGGTGAATATTATGCGAATTGATTACACCCGCACGAGTAAACATGGCCTCATCTGTGAATAATATCCGCCGAATGAACATTGGATCATTCAAATGACGCTCTTGTAACCACTGGCAGAATTGCTGACGGCGAGGATAGTCTTCAGGTGTCAATTCGTGCACTTTTTGCAGGTGAAATGGATGCAACTGTTGTCTCCGAAGCAGCCGCCATACAGTAGATTGTGGAAGTCGTACAGCTGCACTAATTTGTCTCGTACTGATAGATGGATCTTGGTCTACCAGGTCCAAAACATGTTCCTCGACGTTCACTGCATGCTCAAGTGGTCGACCTGAATGCGGCCCAGGACGAATGCCATACTCCCGCATACGTTTGTCCACAGATACAAACGTCTGATGACTTGGTAACCGTCTTCCTGGAAACAGCTCACTGTACCTTCGTCTTGCTGCAAGTGCATTTCCATCTGCTGCACCATACACAAGGTGCATATCAGCATACTCACTGTTTGAGTACATCATGTGCACGAAACCTTTGGCCTTCCCACGATGAATGAACGACAGGACGTACTTTTCCGTTACCAACAACATCAGCGCCATCTTCCGTACAGTAGGAGTAAACATCACGTGCAAACAAAAACAAACACTATTCATGCAGTTTCGAATCAACTGTTGGGAGATACGTATGTGAATTACGTACCAGAATATGGCATCCTGCTGCTTGCACTGCCGTCGTTTTGATACGGACATGACTTTCGTATTTAACGATAACTCTGGAATTAAACGTTTATGGAAAAACATTTATAGAACATTTTTGTCTTATATTTACCTCACAAATACACCCTTAAAATATTTACATGCATTTTTGAATCACCCTGTATATTAAATCCAGATGATGTTATTTCATCAAACTGTAATATAGCTTCCACTGTGCAACAATACAAGCTAACATTGTCAGCAGAACATGACAAACTATTTTTGCTGAAAGACAGAGTTGAAACTCGTGGGATCATTACAATGCTTGGCTGAGTATAGGAATGTGCAGTAAATTATAGTGTTAAAACTACTTTTCAGTTTTTATTTAATTAAACCTGGTTAGTATTAGGTTGCTAATGGCAGTAGATCAGGAAATGTTAGGAGTTGGAGACATGCAGTTTGAAAAAGTAAACACATTAAGTATCTAGGCGTGAACATCACTTCGAGAAATTAGATTGAATCCGAACTGAAGAAGAGATTACGGGCGGGAAATGCGTGCTACTTCTCACTGAATAGATTATTTTCATCACGGATATTGTCTAGGATTTTAAAGATTAGAATATACAAAACTGTTATTCTACCAGTTACTCCGCGGTGGTCTAGCGGTTCTGGCGCTGCAGTCCGGAACCGCGGGACTGCTACGGTCGCAGATTCGAATCCTGCCTCGGGCATGGGTGTGTGTGATGTCCTTAGGTTAGTTAGGTTTAAGTAGTTCTAAGTTCTAGGGGACTTATGACCTAAGATGTTGAGTCCCATAGTGCTCAGAGCCATTTGAACCATTCTACCAGTTACTCTGTATGGGTGTGAGACTTGGTCTCTCACTGTGCAAAATGAAAAGACGTTTAGAGTATTTGAAAACAAAATTTTGAGGAAAATTTTCGGAGCAAGAAGGGATGACATTAGCGGAGAGTGGCGAAAACTGCATAACGATGAGGTTCACGAACTTTATTCAAGCTCTGACATAATCAGCATTATTTAATCACGTAGGCTGTGATCGGCGGGTCACGTAACTCGAATGGATGTGGGCAGGGCAACGCGCAGAGTATTGGTAGGGCATTTAGAGGGAAAACGTCCTTTTGGGAGACCGAGGCGTAGATGGGAGGCTGATTTGAGGAGCCTAGGTATTGAAGGTGAATGGAAGGAAATAGTCCAAGACAGGGACAGATGGCGAAAATAAGTTGCTGCGGTAATGGACTCTCGAGTCCGGTATGACCAGTGAGTGAGTGAGTGAGTGAGTGATTGATTTAATTAAAATGTTAATGTAGTTTCCACTGTGAAACAGCATTGCGACATGTGCATTTTCACTTTCTCGCGGCGTAATGGGCTAAGCATTTAGACAGTTATTGTTAAGTATACCTTGACCTGTAAATTACATCAGCAGCGCCAATAAGTAAGCCACTTACGTTTTGTACTGTTATAAAAAATAATACTGACAATTTTTAGTTTCTTTAATGTGTTATTTTACTTTGATACGAAGATTGGACTATGCTTGTCACCAAGTGTACCTGAACACGTAAATTTGGGCAGTAGCGCCACTAAACGAACCACGTGTCTTTTGCACTCTTATAGAAGAAATAATTACGTATTCTCATAAATAATACAGAAGATTTTTGATTTCTTTAAAATGCTGTTTTCCTTTTGGTGCAAATATCGACGTTTCGTCAGGGATCGGAGATCAGACTTTTCTGTGGGTGGAACCATGTCCAGAAATTTTACTTCTAAAACTCGTAGTACAGAAAGCTCTTCAAGCAAAGTGAGCAGCCGCCATGTTGGTCCAAGTATTTACAAACCTAAAATGTCGTATTTGGTGCATTCTGTAATTATACTTGTGTATTAAGAAAACGTGCTGTTTCAGTGATACACACAATAAAGATCTCTCCAAAAGGCGTTGTTTTTGTTCGCTTTATTGTGATACAGTACCAGGGAATGTGATGACGATGGATAAACATGATATAGCTATTGGTATAACTAAGTAGTTGATTGTGATGAAGGAGATACACGCTGTAAACTGATTAGGGAGCCTTGACACCATAGTTACGCTTGGTAAACGTCGCAGATTTTCTCGAAAATTCGTTTTTGTGACAGCAGTGGAAAATACTCTTATTTAGGCGCAAGATCACAAACAATAAAGAATCAATATAGTTTCCTGAATGCGATTTTCACTCTGCAGCGGAGTGTGCGCTGATATGAAACTTCCTGGCAGATTAAAACAGTGTGCCCGACCGAGACTCGAACTCGGGACCTTTGCCTTTCGCGGGCAAGTGCTCTACCATCTGAGCTACCGAAGCACGACTCACGCGCGGTCTCACAGCTTCACTTCTGCCAGTATCTCGTCTCCTACCTTCCAAACTTTACAGAAGCTCTCCTGCGAACCATGCAGAACTAGCACTCTTGAAAGAAAGGATATTCGCAGGTTCGCAGGAGAGCTTCTGTAAAGTTTGGAAGGTAGGAGACGAGATACTGGCAGAAGTAAAGCTGTGAGAGCGGGCGTGAGTCGTGCTTCGGTAGCTCAGTTGGTAGAGCACTTGCCCGCGAAAGGCAAAGGTCCCGAGTTCGAGTCTCGGTCGGGCACACAGTTTTAATCTGCCAGGAAGTTTCAATCAATATAGTTATTCAGTAGCATTAGTTACATTTTAGTGTAGAAAATGATGCATTATCTTGTTCCCTCTCCCCACAAATTAAGATGATTTGAAACATTATTCAACATCTTCTAAAAATATTGGGTGACGAAAGTTCTCTCTGTGAACCACCAGTAACATAACGTCAGAGAGAGCTAAGACCGAAATGGCAGTATCTTCACGTATTTTGATAAACATGGGATTGACGATGTGACAGTCTGAGGGTCTACAGTCGTATTTTAGGCGTCAGATGCGACTTAACCTGCAAATCAGATTAGTAGTTCCAGCAAGTGAACGACAGGTATTTTGTGCTACTATACAGGGTGGTCCATTGATCGTGACTAGGCCAAATATCGCACGAAATAAGAGTCAAACGAAAAAACTACAAAGAACGGATCTTGTCTATCTTGAAGGGGGAAAACAGATGGCGCTATGGTTGACCCGCTAGATGTCGCAGCCATAGGTCAATCGGATATCAACTGCATTTTTTAAAAAGGAACCCCTATTTTTTATTAAACATTCGTGTGGTACGTAAAGAAATATGAATGTTTTAGTTGGACCACTTTTTTCGCTTTGTGACAGATGGCGCTCTAATAGTCACAAACAAATGGCTCACAATTTTAGACAAACCGTTGGTAACAGGTAGGTTTTTTAAATTGAAATACAGAACGTAGGTACGTTTGAACATGTTATTTCGGTTGTTCCAATGTGATACATGTGAACTTATCATTTCTGACAACACTTGCTGTAATGGTTGATTACTTGTAAATACCACATTAATGAAATAAATGCTCAAAATGTGTAAGTAGGCTGTTTATGTTTTCTTATTGGCAACGTTACGCAGCGCTCTGTATGAAAATCACTGGCTGCGCTGTGTGCAGTCTGTGGCTAGTTTGCATTGTTGTCTGCCATTGTAGTGTTGGGCAGCTGGATCTGAACAGCGCGTAGCGTTGCGCAGTTGGAGGTGAGCCGCCAGCAGTGGTGGATGTGGGGACAGAGATGGCGGAGTTTTGAAATTTGTAATACTGGATATTATGAACTGCTATGTATATTATGATTTTTCAAAACTATTAAGGTAAATACATTGTTTGTTCTCTATCAAAATCTTTCATTTTCTAACTATGCCTATCAGTAGTTAGTGCCTTCCATAGTTTGAATCTTTTATTTAGCTGGCAGTAGTGGCGCTCGCTGTATTGCAGTAGTTCGAGTAACGAAGATTTTTGGTGAGGTAAGTGATTTGTGAAAGGTATAGGTTAATGTTAGTCAGGGCCATTCTTTTGTAGGGATTATTGAAAGTCAGATTGCGTTTCGCTAAAAATATTGTGTGTCAGTCTTGTATAATTTTTCTAAGGGGACATTTCAAATGATGTCCGTCAACCTCAATGCATCTGGCAGTACGTGTAACGACATTCCTCTCAACAGCGAGTTCACTGATGTTCCACTTGTCGCAGCCATCGTTGATTTTCCGTTACCCAATGGTGCATATTATGCCGGTTTATGTTAACGCTGTTGGTGAATGACGCTTCGTCGCTAAATAGAACGCGTGCAAAATATCTGTCATCGTCCCGTAATTTCTCTTGTGTCCAGTGGCAGAACTCTACACGACGTTCATAGTCGTCGCCATGCAATTCCTGGTGCATAGATATATGGTACGGGTGCAATCGATGTTGATGAAGCATTCTCAACACCGACGTTTTTGAGATTCCAGATTCTCGCGCAGTTTGTCTGCTACTGACGTGCGGATTAGCCGCGACACCAGCTAAAACACCTACTTGGGCATAATCATTTGCTGCAGGTCGTGGTTGACATTTCACATGCGGCTGAACACTTCCTGTTTCCTTGAATAACATAACTACCCGGTGAACGGTCCGGAAACTTGAATGATGTCGTCCAGGATACCGAGCAGCATACATAGCACACGCCCGTTTGGCAATTTGATCAGAATAGCCATAGATCAACACGATATCGACCATTTCCGCAATTGGTAAACGGTCCATTTTAACAGGGGTAATGTATCACGAAGCAAATACCGTCCGCACTGGTAGAATGTTACGTGATATCACGTAGATATACGTTTGTGACTATTACAGCGCCATCTATCACAAAGCGAAAAAAGTGGTCCAACTCAAGCATTCATATATCTTTACGTACTACACGAATATGTAATAAAAATGGGGTTCCTACTTAAAAAAAAAAAACGCAGTTGATATCCGTTTGACCTATGGCAGTGCCATCTAGCGGGCGAACCAAAGCGCCGTATGGTTTACCCCTTCAAGCTAGACGATTTTTGTTCTTTGTAGTGTTTTTCTTTTATGCTTATTTTGTGAGATATTTGGCCCTGTTACGATCAATGGACCACCCTGTAGAATAATAAAATAGACGATGATATTTAATCTTGAGAATCCGCTGCACATTGTACCAAGTGGTATACGAAGGTTGAGCTTCAACTGTATCTGGGTGCCAAACAGGGTATAGCGAAAATGGTGGTCAACTGTAGTAGGCACAAACTGATTGGCCGATCCACTTTAATAGCCAGAAAAATAATGGACTGTGATTGGCAGGGCCGTTTAAGCACCTGTAAAATGGTGGGTTGTGAGATACAAAAATTCGAATTTGCTGACTTAGAAGCTCTCTGATTAGCTTATTTATGGCATGGTTTAGGAAGGAACTGAGAGATATGATTGTACAATAGAGTACAGGGTTGAGACTGGGAAAGACGTGCGTTTGTGAGTTTTCTTAGTATCTCTCTGATCGACATATTTCCGACGAGAAAGAGGCGTAGCTTAAGAGAGGGGAGAGGTGGAAGAGGTGGCTGGCGGATGACGATAACATCAATTTTTCCCTGGCCCTGTATGTAGGCGAGTCGACTATTCAAGGTAACATTTGGCCCAGAGATTGCGTTGCTGTCGTACTAATAGACAAAAAGATTTTGTTATAAATTGCAATCGTTTAATACTGATGAAGTGTTCTCTTTGTATCATAGCTTGCATATTTCACTTGCTGTTGTTCTTGTTGTGGTCTTCAGTAAACCAGTCTTTGGACTGTAGACTGCACTGTCATACAGTAAATGCATTCTATTTAAGATTTACCTTCTGCAAGCCATCCGATATCAAGCTCCCAACAATAATACCTTATGTCAGGTTTGAGCAGCATTTTAGTTGCTAATCGCATTTGGAAAAACTCAGCTGAGTCGAAATCAGTTTGCCGCTTTGCAGATTTTTTATTTGCAGCAAAAAAGGAAATGGAAAATGTAATTGTAGAGTTAGATACTCTCCGCTCTTCCGTGTACAACGATTTGGGATTTGGATCCCTCTGATGCGTGAAGATAACATGACCTAGTTATTGGTCACCAGTCATGCAACGAGTGACATTAGTAACTGCAGTGTAATGATTTATGTACAGAAATGAGTGCATACACTACTGGCCATTAAAATTGCTACACCACGAAGATGACATGCTACAGACGCGAAATTTAACCGACAGGATGAAGATGCTGTGATATGCAAATGATTAGCTTCTCAGAGCATTCACTCAAGGTTGGCGCCAATCGATTTCTCATACACAAACAGCAGTTGACCGGCGTTGCCTGGTGAAACGTTGTTGTGATGCCTCGTGTAAGGAGGAGAAATGCGTACCATCACGTTTTCGACTTTGATAAAGACCGGATTGTAGCCTATCGCGATTGCGGTTTATCGTATCGCGACATTGCTGCTCGCGTTGGTCGAGATCCAATGACTGTTAGCAGAATATGGAATCGGTGGGTTCGGGAGGGTAACACGGAACGCCGTGCTCGTATCACTAGCAGTCGAGATGACAGGCATCTTATCCGCATGGCTGTAACGGATCGTGCAGCCACGTCTCGATCCCTGAGTCAACAGATGGGGACGTTTGCAAGACAACAACCATCTGCACGAACAGTTCGACGACTTTTGCAGCAGAGACCATGGCTGCGGTTGCCCTTGATGCTGCATCCTGTACACGCCATCCAAGGTCTGTTTGGCTCAATACCGAGGCGTATCAAGGCCGTCGTCACTACGGCCAGAGGTGGTTGTTCTGGGTACTGATTTCTCAGGATCTATGCACCCAAATTGCGTGAAAATGTAATCACATGTCAGTTCTAGTATAATATGTTTATCCAATGAATACCCGTTTATCATCTGCATTTCTTCTTGGTCTAGCAATTTTAATGGCCAGTAGTGTGTATTGTTTCATCACTTTAACTTGGCGGACGATGTGTGTGCCCCTAAGCTGTTCACAAACTGTGTAACGGATAAAGATGCCGAGGGTTTATAAGGATACCGTGATCGATATCCTAGCCAGCGATGAACCTTAGTAGCGGGCGCTAGCTGACGATCCCTATCTTCTAGAACATTCAGTAGTTCCTCCGCCTATTCCTGCGGGCAGGGTATTGCGGCAATGCGATTCAGTTAGGGAGCCTGTGAAGGAGACGGTCGACTGAACATCTATGGAAAGATACTGTATGTAGAAATACGCGAAGTTAAGATAGAAAGTAATTAACAGTGCAGTGGGAGGAGTATTTTTCAAATCGATTGATTTTTGGAATTTGTCAATGTCTTCAGAGTGAAAAAGCGTGATACTGTTCGCAGTGTTTCTAGTGTTGGAAGTTCAATAAACTACACTAAATTACGTCATTATTTATTCCAGAAGAACTTTACCGTCTGTTATGTCTGATTTTGTAGTGAATGATTACAGACATGCCAGGCACTGTGAAGCTTCAGTTCCAATTTGCTTGTGAACTTGGCTGTATTAAGATCCTCCCTCAAAGATCCAATTTGAAATTCGTAGGAACGTGGCCAGTTTGCCTAAAATTCCAGGGAGGGGAGGGAGGGGGTTGAGGTTACAGGTCACAGATTACTCACTGCAAGCAAGAAGTTGTACTGTCAACCAAAATAGTTGAGGCCGGATGATTAAACTGGTGTAGGGTACCTACAGGGTGTTTCAGCTGGCCCTAACGATGTCGTTTGATGCAACACACAGTGTTATGTCTGACCTTCAAAACCCGAGCACGAGATTTTCATATTCTTTCTGTCGCTACACGCAAACTGTTAGTCCTACAGAACAAAATTAAAACAGGACCTTTTCGTAGGAAATTTAGTATTGTTAAACTTTGTTCTGGAATACGTTTCCGCTAGAGGTCGCAGTTTTCGAGTTATCCAAAACCTTGCAAAAGTGAATTTGAAACGCTCCTCCACTCCCACACTCATCCTCCAGTACTCAGGATTTCTAGTATGTTGTTCATAGCACTTTCTTTCACCACTGTACAAAAATTTTTGACTGCACGAATTATTCCCCACAATGTACCTTTTTTTGAACTCATTGACTTTGACCTTATTGCGTCATAACCTGAAAGCCCTGACTTCTAGAGAAAATGTAACCCAGTTTTTTTTTTTTTTGGACTCATTAGTCTTTTAGTCTTCTGACTGGTTTGATGCGGCCCGCCACGAATTCCTATCCTGTGCCAACCTCTTCATCCCATAGTAGCACTTGCAACATATGTTCTCAATTATTTGCTGGACATATTCCAATCCCTGTTTTCCCCTACAGGTTTTGCACTTCCACATATTCCTTTCCTCCCCGATTCTCCGCAGTATCGCCTCAATCCGTAATTTATCAGTCCACCTAATTTTAAACATTCGTCTGTAGCACTACATCTCAAATGCTTCGATTCTGTTCTCTTCCGGTTTACCAACAGTCCATGTTTCACTACAATAGAATGGTGTGCTCCAAACGTACATTCTAAGAAATTTTTTCGCAAACTAAGGCCCATATTTGATGCTAGTAGATTCCTCTTGGCCAGGTATTCCCTTTTTTCCAGTGCTAGTCTGCTTTTGATGTCCTCCTTGCTCCGTCCCTCAGTGGTAATTTTGCTGCCCAGGTAGCAGAATTCCTTCACATCTACTCCATGTCCATCAATCCTGTTGTTACGTTTCTAGAATTCTTATTTCTGACACATCTCATTTCTTTAGTCTTTCCTCAATTTACTGTCAGTCCATATTCTGTACGAATCAGACGGTTCATTCTATTCAGCAGATAATGCAGTTCTTCTTGACTTTCACCCAGCGAATCGTATCATTGATATCCTTTCACATTGAGCTTTAATTCCACTCCTTTTATTTTCATCATTGCTTCTTCAATATACAGATTGAACGGTAGGGGCGAAAGACTACATCCTTGTCTTGCACCCTTTTTAATCCGAGCACTTAGTTCTTGGTCGTCCACTGTTATTATTCCTTCTTGGCTCTTGTACGTACTGTATTTTACCAGTTTCTCCCCCTAGCTTACCCCTATTTTTCTCAGAATTTCGAACATCTTGCGCCATTTTACATTGTCGATCGTTTCTTGAGGGACGATAAATCCTTTGAACGTCTGTTGATTTTTCTTTAGACTTGCTTCCATTATCAACACCAACGTCAGAATTGCCTGCCTGGCGCATTTACCTTTCCTGAACCCAAACTAGTCGTCATCTACAACATCCTCAATTTACTTTTCCGTTCTTCTGTATATTATTATCAGCAACTTGGATGCATGATATGTTAAGCTGATTGTGCGATAATTCTTGCTCTTGTCAGATCTTGCAGTCCTGGGAACTGTGTGGATGATATTTTTCCTAAAGTCATATGGTATGTCGTCAGAATCATAAATTCTGCACACCACCGTGGTTAGTCGTTTTGTTGCCACTTCCTCCAACGATTTTAGAAAAAAAAGTTCAAATGTGTTTGAAATCTTATAGCACTTAACTGCTAAGGTCATCAGTCCCTAAGCTTACACACTACTTAACCTAAATTATCCTAAGGGCAAACACACACACCCATGCCCGAGGGAGGACTCGAACCTCCGCCAGGATCAGCCGCACAGTCCATGACTATAGCGCCCAGACCGCTCGGCTAATCCCGCGCGGCAACGATTTTATAAATTCTTTCTGCCTTATTTGATCTTAAATCCTTCAAAGCTCTTTTAAATTCTGATTCTAATACTGGATATCTTCTGTTTCTTCTTCTATCACATCAGACAAATCTTCCTCCCGATAGATCCTGTCAATCTACTCTTTCCACCTATCCGCTCCTCCTCTGCATTTAACAGTGGTGTTCCTGTTGCACTCTTAATGTTACCTCCCTTGCTTTTAATTTCACCGCACGTTGTCTTGACTTTCCCCTATACTGAGTCAGTCCTTCCGAAAATAATTTCTTTTTCGATTTCTTCACATTTTTCATGCAGCAATTTCATCTTACCTTCACTGCAGTTTCTCTTTATTTCATTCCTCAGTGACTAGTATTTCTGTATTCTCGAATTTCCCTTAACATTTTTGTACTTCCTTTCTTGATCGATCAACAGAAGTATTTCTTCTGTTAGCCAAGGGTTTTTAGCAGTTAACTTTTTTGTGCCTATGCTTTTCTTTCCATCTTCTATGATTGCCCTATTTACAGACGTCCATTCCTCTTCAACTGTACGCCTACTGAGCTATTCCTTATTACTATATCTACAGCCTTAGAGAACTTCACGCGTACCTCGTCATTCCGTAGTACTTCTGTGACCCAGTACAAAATTTAAATAGATGAATTTCCTACAAAAACGTCCTGCTCGTTTTTGCCTGTATCAATCACCAGAATATGAAAATCACGTGTGGTTTTTTTATAGCAAGGCAATTTGCATAAAACGACATTTTTAGGGGGAGATGAACCACCGTGTATAAACCGTCAGTGAACTAAGCGTTACTGGTGAGGAAAAACAATACAGTACATTTCGTAAAACAGAGAAGAAAATACTTGTTTCAGAGATGGAGGAGGTGTTTCAATCGTGGAAACGCGGTAGGTTACTCTTGCTTTTCTGTCGTGGCAGAAACCAGAAATTCTTCAGTGAGGGAAAGGTTCTGAGACCAGAAGAGAGCTAGCAAACTTTCTGCAAGTGGATCGTGTTCTCGACTGCCGCTCTCTCCACGAGAGTAGCCGCCGAGCTTCCCTTCAGAATCTGCCCTTCCGTTGCGCCGCGACTGCAGCAGACGCCATTGGACGATTTGCATCTGCTTTGTGAAGGAGACTGTGTGTTTGCCGATCCGCGAGCAGAGATGGGCGAGAACATCACAGGGGGCGTTGTATCTGCTGCCGGCGCTGCCGCAGCGGCTGCCGCGGCTGCACACCCAGACGGAACGCGTCTGTTTGTTCCGGCTGTCTTGGCGCCGAAGCGTCTCCCGTCTCCGCCCCCGACACTGCAGTCAGCCACCGCCTGCAGCTTCGCGGCAAATTACATGGACTTCGATAGCGATCTGAAGCGGAGAAGTCAGTCTGCTACATTGTCGCTGATGCGCCACAGATAGCATCGCGAGTCCTCAAAACTGGCTAAAATAGGATTTACAGAAGGATTTGCAAGATACTACGTGTATGGAGGGAGAAAGAGATGTGAATTTTATTTAAATTCTATAAATGAAATGCAAGGAGTGCTGCTCAAAATATAAGTGGTTTTTTCAGTGAAACTGCATTAAACTGCATATGCAATAATTATTGAAATTTTATCAAATTAATTTAAGAATCACTCAAAAATTGTTCAAATAATGATAAAAATAAACAATTTGGGTCGCCAGATACTGTAGAAAGCATATGAAAAAAACAACAAATAGAACTGAATTGGCACCAAGAGCTCACAACAAGTGAATTTTATAAGGTGCCTGCCCTGGTATTTGCCTTTTAACATGAGCATTGTACGAAGTGCATTCAAGTTCTAAGGCCTCCGATTTTTTTTCTAATTAACTACTCACCCGAAATCGATGAAACTGACGTTACTCCTCGACGTAATCGCCCTGCAGACGTACACATTTTTCACAACGCTGACGACATGATTCCATGGCAGCGGTGAAGGCTTCTTTAGGAGTCTGTTTTGACTACTGGAAAATCGCTGAGGCAATAGCAGCACGGCTGGTGAATGTGCGGCCACGGAGAGTGTCTTTCATTGTTGGAAAAAGCTAAAAGTCACTAGGAGCCAGGTCAGGTAAGCAGGGAGCATGAGGAATCACTTCAAAATTGTTATCACGAAGAAACTGTTGCGTAACGTTAGCTCGATGTGCGGGTGCGTTGTCTTGGTGAAACAGCACACGCGCAGCCCTTCCCGGACGTTTTTGTTGCAGTGCAGGAAGGAATTTGTTCTTCAAAACATTTTCGTAGGATGCACCTGTTACCGTAGTGCCCTTTGGAACGCAATGGGTAAGGATTACGCCCTCGCTGTCCCAGAACATGGACACCATCATTTCTCCAGCACTGGCGGTTACCCGAAATTTTTTTGGTGGCGGTGAATCTGTGTGCTTCCATTGAGCTGACTGGCGCTTTGTTTCTGGATTGAAAAATGGCATCCACGTCTCATCCATTGTCATGGCTGGTCCCGGTGGAGGTTCGAGACCTCCCTCTGGTATGGGTGTGTGTGTGTTTGTCCATAGGATAATTTAGGTTAAGTAGTGTGTAAGATTAGGGACTAATGATCTTAGCAGTTAAGTCCCATAAGATTTCACGCACATTTGAACATTTTGAAAACACCCTCCGAAAATCATCTTCAGGATGTCACTGCCATGCCTGAACGACATGCTGCGTTAGTTCATGAGTGTAGCTGTCTGGATGCCTCCCAGACATGCAAAGTGGGTGATAAATTAGGACAAGTCAAGGATATCTATAGTAAATATCTATAGTACTCAAGGCATTTATGGTGTCAACAGCAATGTAAGGTCTTGTATTATCCGGCAGAAATATGTCATTTAGTAAGCTAGTAATAAGAAATACGACTTCAAAGTTTACCATTATTGTTGTTGTTGTTGTCTTCAGTCCTGAGACTCGTTTGATGCAGCTCTCCATGCAACTCTATCCTGTGTAAGCTTCTTCATCTCCCAGTACCTACTGCAACTTACGTCCTTCTGAATCTGCTTAGTGTATTCATCCTTTGGTTTACCCTCCACGCTGCCCTCCAATGCTAAATTTGTGATCCCTTGATGCCTCAGAACATGTCATACCAACCGGTCCCTTCGGCTTGTCAAGTTGTGCCAGAAACTCCTCTTCTCCCCAATTCTACTCAATACCTCCTCATTAGTTATGTGATCTACCCATCTAATCTTCAGCATTCTTCTGTAGCATTTCGAAAGCTTCTATTCTCTTCTTGTGCAAACTATTTATCGTCCATGTTTCACTTCCATACATGGCTACACTCCATACAAATACTTTCAGAAACGACTTCCTGACACTTAAATCTATACTCGATGTTAACAAATTTCTCTTCTTCAGAAACGCTTTCCTTGCTATTGCCAGTCTACATTTTATATCCTCTCTACTTCGGCCATCATCGGTTATTTTGCTCCCCAAATAGCAAAGCTCCTATACTACTTTAAGTGTCTCATTTCCTAATCTAATTCCCTCAGTATCACCCGAATTAATTCGACTACATTCCATTATCCTCGTTTTGCTTGTGTTGATGTTCATCTTATATCCTCCTTTCAAGGCACTGTCCATTCCGTTCAACTGCTCTTCCAAGTCCTTTGCTGTCTCTGACAGAATTACAATGTCATCGGCGAACGTCAACATTTTTATTTCTTCTCCATGGATTTTAATACCTACTCCGAATTTTTCTTTTGTTTCTTTTACTGCTTTCTCAGTATACAGATTGAATAACATCGGGGACAGGCTACAACCCTGTCTCACTCCCTTCCCAACCGCTGCTTCCCTTTCATGCCCCTCGACTCTTATAACTGCCATCTGGTTTCTGTACAAATTGTAAATAGCCTTTCGCTCCCTGTATTTTACTTCTGCCACCTTTAGAATTTGAAAGAGAGTATTCCAGTCAACTTTGTCAAAAGCTTTCTCTAAGTCTACAAATGCTAGAAATGTACGTTTGCCTTTCCTTAATCTATTTTCTAAGATAAGTCGTAGGGTCAGTATTGCCTCACATTTCTGCGGAATCCAAACTGATCTTCGCCGAGGTCGGCTTCTACCAGTTTTTCCATTCGTCTGTAAAGAATTTGCGTTAGTATTTTGCAGCTGTGACTTATTAAACTGATAGTTCGGTAATTTTCACATCTGTCAACACCTGCTTTCTTTGGGATTGGAATTATTATATTCTTCTTGAAGTGTGAGGGTATTTCGCCTGTCTCATAAATCTTGCTCACCAGATGGTAGAGTTTTGTCAGGCCTGGCTCTTCCAAGGCTGTCAGTAGTTCCAATGGAATGTTGTTTACTCCTGGAACATTGTATCGACTCAGGTCTTTCAGTGCTCTGTCAAACTCTTCACGCAGTATCGTATCTCCCATTTCATCTTCATCTACATCCTCTCCCATTTCCATAATATTGTCCTCAAGTACATCGCCCTTGTATAGACCCTCTATATACTCCTTCCACCTTTCTGCTTTCCCTTCTTTGCTTAGAACTGTGTTTCCATCTGAGCTCTTGATATTCATACAAGTGGCTCTCTTTTCTCCAAAGGTCTCTTTAATTTTCCAGTAGGCAGTATCTATCTTACCACTAGTAAGATAAGCCTCTATATCCTCACATTTGTCCTCTAGCCATCCCTGCTTAGCCATTTTGCACTTCCTGTCGATCTCATTTTTGAGACGTTTGTATTCCCTTTTGCCTGCTTCATTTATTGAGTTTTTATATTTTCTCCTTTCATCAATTAAATTCAATATTTCTTCTGTTACCCAAGGATTTCTGCTAGCCCTCGTCTTTGTACCTACTTGATCCTCTGCTGCCTTCAGTACTTCATCCCTCAGAGCTTCAGAGCTACCCATTCTTCTTCTACTGTATTTCTTTCCCCCATTCCTGTCAATTGTTCCCTTATGCTCTCCCTGAAAATCTGTACAACCTCTGGTTTAGTCACTTTATCTAGGTCCCATCTCCTTAAATTCCCACCTTTTTGCAGTTTCTTCAGTTTTAATCTACTGTTCATAACCAACAGAGTGTGGTCAGAGTCCACATCTGCACCTGGAAATGTCTTACAATTTAAAACCTGGTTCCTAAAACTCTGTCTTACCATTATATAATCTATCTGATACCTTCTAGTAACTCCAGGATTCTTCCATGTATACAACCTTCTTTTATGATTCTTGAACCAAGTATTAGCTATGATTAAGTTATGCTCTGTGCAAAATTCTACCAGACGGCTTCCTCTTTCATTTGTCTCCCCCAATCCATATTCACCCACTATGTTTCCTTCTCTCCCTTTTCCTACTCTCGAATTCCAGTCACCCATGACTATTAAATTTTCGTCTGCCTTCACTACCTGAATAATTTCTTTTATCTCATCATACGTTTCATCAATTTCTTCATCATCTGCAGAGCTAGTTGGCATATAAACTTGTTCTACTGTAATAGAAATGGGCTTCGTGTCTGTCTTGGCCACAATAATGCGTTCACTATGCTGTTGATAGTAGCAACCCGCAGTCCTATTTTTTTTTATTAATTATTAAACCTACTCTTGCGTTACCCCTATTTGATTTTGTATTTATAACCCTGTATTCACCTGGCCAAAAGTATTGTTCCTCCTGCCACCGAACTTCACTAATTCCCACTATAACTTTAACCTATCCATTTCCCTTTTTAAATTTTCTAACTTGCCTGCCCGGTTAAGGGATCTGACATTCCACGCTACGATCCGTAGAACGCCAGTTTTCTTTCCCCTGATAACGACTTCCTCTTGAGTAGTACCATTATTACCACATACTATGGACAATTCAGCCTCCCTTCAACAATTATATATCATACCATCTAAATTGAACGTGGAAAGGGAGAAACGAAACGAAAGGGAAGTAACTATTATGTCAGTATGTCAGCTGCATCAGGACTTTATGCAGCAAGAGCGGCAATGAGCGAAAATGTGAACCAGACCGATGTTCGAACCCGGGATCTCCTGCTTACTAGGGAGTTACGTTAACCAGTGCGCCAACTCAGACACAATATTTGTTGCAATTGCACAGACGCTCTACACCTGGCTCACAGCCGACCCACATTCTCACTGTACGCCACCTGTCCACAATCCCCTTCCATGACCTTCATGCTCACCACTTTGCGATTCCTGAAGAGGTCCAACTTAATTCTGCATCCGCACTGAATGTGGTCACTTCATTGCCCATCGAAGCGAATTAATTGTATGAATGCGTACTGTCTGCTCTTTTGGACATATTCGAAAGGACAGACACCACGCATTCATATAATTCGGTATCAAAGTAGTTATTCAGTCGTATCCAATAGCTCCCCACACCATACTTCCAGAAGTAGCAAAGGTATTGGTATCAAGAATCGCTGTGCCATCTGACTTTTCACTGGGTGGTCCACGGACCCGTCACCACCTCTGCAGAGTAAAGAATGATGAAGTACCAGTTGTCTTGGGCTTCATATCATATAAGTCTTTGTTGTCTATGCTACGGTGTTAGTGGCCAGCCACACATGGCAACTCTAGATCTCAATGCAGACTCCAGTGATCCAACCCTGAAGATTTGTAATGATAGTTTGCCTGTTTCCGAATTTCAGCTGTCGTCATTCGACTACTCGCTTCGGCCAGTCGTGCAGTCCCAAAATCTTCTCGTGATGTCTTCCAGGAGACTCTCTGTCCTCTCCACAGTTTTGTCCCGAGATAACCCTCTTTGCGATCGGTCGCATATCCCTCATGGAAATGATTCGGCGTTTCTCAAGGTCCGAAAGATGACGATAAACTGGCCACCTGCATGCACTGCTGCGAACACCAGCAGAAATGTTCCACTAACGTTAGACAAACTCAACACCCACTACATATTCACTCCATTTTTCATCTCTAGGAATGTCGGAGTGGCTTTTTTCTGTACTGAAAATAAGATCCCTTGTGGCTGAGAGTCAGCGGCCTTACAGTGGTGGGTTAATCGGTTTCTGTGGGGTCACTGAAGTCGAGAACTGCCAGGCGAGTTGTGTGACCCTCCGGGTTGCCACGAGCTGTTGAACTACCGGGCGCACTCAACCTCGACGTGTCGATTGAGACGTCACTTGACCGAGTAGTAACGGCTGCAGGTTACTAAAACTAACAGCGGCCGGGAGAGGGGTATGCTGACCCGAAGCCCAACCATATCCGTGTCCGATGACGCCACTCATCTGAGGATGACCCGGTGGTAGGTCGGTAGCGATGGGTTGTCCGAGGTCTGTTCGGATAGGGAGTTTTAAGGTTGGGAGTTTAATCAACATATCTCGTGGTATGTAAATATTTGAGTATCAGTGTGATCATGTTCATTTTTATTTCCTTTAGTATAACTACACGTAACACGTACGTATAGAGACATACTTCGCAAGGAATCGTACAGAATGTGGGGGAGGGATCCTTGTACCAGGGCTGAGTATTCCCTTTTCAGATCCACTCTAAAACCGACCGAGGGAAGTAATGAAACACGTATGTATTCAGTGTATTCATTGTCAGCGATGGCGAGGCATGACAGAATCTCTGACGAGAGAGTTATTTATCGTGGCTAGTCTGCGCTTGACCGCGCGAGTGTGCAGTTCCGAGTTGGACGCTGTAGTTGTACGTAGCGAGTCGCGAGAGCATGTAGTTCAGTTGCGAGTTGTACTCAGTCGGAGTCGTGTGTGAGGAGTCGGCGGGCGTCGACATGGGTCTCTGGTCACGATTCAGGACGAGGTATATTGTTCTCAAAGGTAATGAAGCAGCATTGCGCTCAGGCAATAACATCTGTTAATTGTAATTAATTTGTTCAAGAAACGCCCCAATAATAATTTTTGTTTTCAAAGCAATCGTTTTTAAGAAAAGAATCATTACAATTGAAAGTATTTTTCCTATGCATTTCCTCCAAGAATCAGAATCATGTATACGGCAGCATTGCACGGAGCTGTGCCGAAACATACGAGCAGATATTGAGGGAGTTTACTAATGTAAGAATTTTGGTTTTTGTGTTCGGATTTAATTATTGCACAGGGCCGAAGGTCAGCGCAGCTGCCCTTATAAAATTTATCAGGTTCATTTTAGCGTTAATTTTGTGGGGACATAATATTTTTGCTCATTTTATTATCATTGGGTTTTATTACTGTGGGGAATTTACATTTGGGACATTATTATTCTTAAATTTTACAACGAGGTTACGCTTGGTTCATTTTTTTTTACTCAGTTTTGTGGGAAGACAACATTTCACGTAACATTGACAATCATATTCTTGCTGGGAGGTTACTGACTTTAAAAATTTTTCTTGGGAGGTTACAATAAAACTGTCGATACGCTTCTGTATGAGTCTTGATTTCTCTCATCCTGTCTCTAAATTCCATCAATAGCGTTTAGCTAAAAGTCTTCTAGCCTCCGGGGACTCCCATCTGAGTTCCCTTAGCGTTTCCATAAAACTCGAGTGTTGATCCAAGCTAATGGTAACAAATCTATAGCGATGCTTCTGAATTGCTTCTATGTCCTTCTTTAATCTGACTTCGTGAGTGCTCAAGAATGAGTCGCACAAGTCTTCTATATACTGTGTTCTTTACAAATAAACTACGCTTTCCTAGAATTCTCCCAACAAACCGAATCCCACCATCCACCTTCCCTATCATCGACCTTTTGCTCTCGTTCCGTTTCATGTCACATTGCAGCGTTATTTCTAGGTAATTAATCGAAGGGGTTGTGTCAAGTACCACATCACTAACATCGCAGGACTGTTTTTCCTACTAAGTTTCGTTTTTCCATGTTTAGAGCAAGCTGCCATTCATCACATTCACGCAACGACGACAATGTCGCGTACGTTACAGCAAGTACAGACAGACTGCTGCTCACTCTATTTGTCAGTGCATTTATCTATCTAGAGAACAGGAGCAGTCTATCACACTTCGCTGTGGCACTACTGACGATACCTCTGTCTCTGATGAACACTCGGCGTCCAAGACAGCGTATTGGTTTGTATTACTTAAAAAGTCTTCGAGCCATCCACCTATGAGGCATGCTCCGACCTTTGTTTACAGTCCGCAGTGTGACACTGTGTGAAACGATTTTTGTAAATCTATGGCTATGGAATCTTCCTGTTGCCCTTCATCCGTGGTTTGTAGGATATAGTGAGGGAAAGGGCGACGTGAGTTTCACATGACTGACGCTTTATAAACCCATGTTTATTTGTGGCTGAAGTTTTTCCTCTCTCGAGGAAATTTGCACTGCCTAAAAACAAATATAAGACAGTCATCCACAAGGTCATTTTACTGACAGGTGAGATGACAGATAGTACAACATTGTCGGAGTGTATGATAGCAAACTCAGACCAAATGAGAGCCGCGCGGTTAGAGGCGTCATGTCACTAATTGTGCGGCCACTCCCGCTGGATGTTCGAGTCCTCCAACCGGTATGGATGTGTGTGATGTCCTTAGGTTAGTTAGGTTTAACTAGTTCTAAGTTCTAGGGGACTAATGACCTCAGAAGTTGAGTCCCACAGTGCTCAGAGCCATTTGAACCATTTGAACCAATTCACGCACATTACATTCCGTTCCATTCCAGACCAAATGAGACAAAATTTCACAGTGAAGGGCGCCGAAACTGTCGCATCTATACACTGTGGGAATGCAGGTGCGTATTCTCCCATGCAAACGGTGATAAAGGTAGCAGTGTGCGACAGACTGCCCTAAGCTGCTGGCATCTTTTGTTGCAGTTCGGCAACGGTTCTGGCAGGCTTTCGAGAACGCATAGAAATTCTTCCAATCCGTATGTAGCATACAGCAAACCAGTGCTTAACAGCATTGGTTGAAAACAATCTTGGTTGCAATTTTAGTTTTTAACAGTTATTTTTATTTTTCAACTACGCGTTTAGCCTTATTTAGGCATCTTCAGGTTGATCTTCATGTGATATTTCGTAGAACGATCCTTTGGACCGTGTAGCCAAAGGGCATCGTCAATACATCAGGCCAATATCGCCTTCGTTTTGTAGATGGACGCGAGTGACTCCAAGACCTGCATAACGCGTTCCCGTTCACAGAAGCGAGTAACAGAATAGGATGGGGCTCAGGTAGTAAGCATAACGCTCACTCACGTCCGTATAGAAAAGTTTTTACTGTGTTTAACGAAGGCGATGTTAGCCTGATGTATTGACGATGCCCTTTGGCTACACGGTCTAAAGGATCGTTCTAAGAAATATCAAATTAAGATCAACCTGAAGATACCTAAATAAGGCGAAACGCGTGGTTGAAAAATAAAAACTAAAATTGCAACCAACACTGCTTTTAACCAGTCCTGAAGAGCGGGTAAGTTTTCGCTTCATCATATGTAATAGATGTTCAATTAGCGAAAAAACTGGTAATCTTGCTGGCCAGGGCAGTTGTTGTACACCACAAACTGCACGTTGTGGCGCAGTAGTCGTATGTGAACGTGCATTGTCCCGGGCATCACCTACCTGTCGAAGAAATGACAGTAGCACGGGGATAACAGCCTGCCGATAACAGTCTGTGCAATGTAGCGGGCACTGTTTACTTTACTTGCGGAAACACCACACGTTGAAGCAGGCTATAACTGATGGCGTCTCACAGCGTGAAGCCTGGGATGGGACTTCGTGTCCTAAAAGGCATCTTACCAGGCCTACGCCATACACGGCTACATCCATTACTCGCATGGAAACAGAACCTATTCTCATCACTGAAGACAACAAATGGTTCAAATGGCTCTGAGCATTATTGGACTTAAGGGGCTCCGGAAAGGCTCAAAATCATGAAAAGTTCAATTTTTACTTTTTTGCGTTTTCTGAATCTGCAGACTATCACCTTTTAATAGATATATAATTTATTCAATTCCGAAGACTACAACTATTTTTAAATTTTTTTTGAAATGTGTTCTACATGGGCGTGACCCACTGTTGGGCTGTTAAACTGCTGTCAAATGGTGTTATTATTAACGTCCGTGTTCATCAGGTACATTTTAGTGATGTGAGATAAAGTATGTGTTGTGGCTAACCTATTTTCAGAGACTTAGCAGCACCTGAACTGTTGAAAAAGTGTATTCACGGAAAAAACTCAAAACCCCAATGAAAGTGTAAATAGTGTTATATGGTCGAGAATCCCCAAGACTGTATTTGTTGGAATAGAAACACGTCACTTTGGTGTGTATGATGCTGTTGCGACTTTCAATGATGGCAACATTGTAAGGTGCAAGGTATTTAGAAATATGCCCATGAAGATAGGTTCTAACATGGTACGAGCGATGCTTGCTTTAGACAAGGAACGCCTTCGGGCTGCAGACAGGGCTGTAAAGAGTCCAGAAATACTAGCAAGAGTAAACAGGAGGCGGAACAAGAGGAAGCTGGAGGAGGAGTTTGCAGAGGATGAAGATAATCCATCCTGTGGACCTGGAATGCACTAAAAAGTTAATCCAATCTTTGTCGCTCGATTCCCAAAACTTTTATTTTCTCATACTAATTACATGTTTTCTAAGGATCTTCCAAACATGTTTGTTTCAAACTTTCAGTAAATGTTACACTGTACCTTCTGCATAATTTAACACAGCTTTTTTCCAAAAAAACTGTATATTTCTGAATATATAAATAAAAAATTGCAAAAAAATGTTGTGAATTTTCATTACAATTGAAAAAAAATCATCTTTAATAACTGAACTAAAATTTTGTAAAATCCCGGTGTTAAGTTGTAGCCCATATTCCAATAAATAATCTGTAAAAAGTTCAACTTCCTACCTCAAATACTTTGTGAGGAAAGATGTAATTTATAAGCGTTATTTTAACATTGCAAGTATAGGGCGTTCCGGAGCCCCTTAACATCTATGGTCATCAGTCCCCTAGAACTTAGAACTACTTAAACCTAACTAACCTAAGGACAGCACACAACACCCAGTCTGAAGACAACAGAGCGCCGTTAGACTCTCCAGTTAACTCTTTCACTGCGCTAGAGTAGCCGTACTTGGCGGTGACCTCGTCAGTGGTAGCCTGGCCAGAGGCCACCTGATCTTAGTCCTGTCGCAAGCAGACGATTCCCATTGGTCCTTGATTATACAGCAGGTGCAACAAGTGCCGCGATTTCGTTCCACTGCTCGCGCAATGCGTCGATCACGACGTCCATCAGTACTACGCGGACGTCCTGAATCTATTCTACAGATGCGGGAATGTGCCACAAACTAGTGTTGAAAGCAATGCACTAAGCCCATGTGCAGCAGTCTGTCGATACGTCCTTCCAACTTCCCGCAGGCCCAAAGTGCGATCCCATTCAAATGGCTACAGCTGTTCTACGGAATGGTTGTACCCTACAATGAACGTTGCAAGCATAGTGATATGTCTGCGTAAGCAGAAGAAACTAACGATCAAACTCCGAAAACAATTTACTGGACTGTTGAATTAACCAAAACCAATTCTCCAAGTATAACACCAACACAAAACAGTGATCCGTCTTAGAATCACAACTACCTACAACAATAATATAGAAAACAACTGAAATAATTTCCTACTAGTATCCACCAGACACTTCTCCGATATACCAAGCCTAATCCAGAGGTCAGCGAGAAGATTGAAGCCGGGCTGCCGGTGCGGCAGCTATCCACGTCTGCTGGCGGTCGAAGAACAGCCGATGTGCGGCCGAGCGCCGGCCTTTACAGTGCTTCGGCGGATGAGTACCTCGGAACTATCTTCCATCACGTGGTTTGACGTGTGAAAATAGTTCCGGGATGTGCAGCGACCTCTTCCTTATGTTTATGTGGGCCGGTAATGGCCCCTGGTGGCCGCTGGTGTCTTTGCTGTGGTGTTGTTGTTGTGTTTGTTGCTGTGGCCGTTCATCAATATTGCCTGTCGGTTGTGTAGTGCTTCTGTGTGCCTGCGAGGCGGGCAACCCGCGGCTGCAGGCTGGCAGTTTGGTTGCCGATACTCGAGGCGCCGTGATGTCTGGTGGAGAAGGCCACAGCACATAGTTCACCGCTAATCTCACCACATCTTCTGCCTGCAGAGTCAAAACAGGAGCTGCATATACAGGCCTCCTGGGCGCCATGTGTTCAGCGATAACCGTGACTAAAGAATCACCAACACCACAATCCTGTTTTTATTTATTTATTGTTATTTCACGCGCCGCGCTTCATTCGGGCGGGTGAGTGGGCTATCAGCGGTACAGGCAACCTAATCTCCACCCAACTGACAGTAAAAGATAAATGAGATAAAAAAAGAAACAAAGGACAAATAGGGGAGATAGTTCTGTTGAAATTAACACTTTTTAGAGATGAAAAATGAAAACAAATTTTTTAGGTATACGAGAGATATGACTTGCTGCATTGGTAGCTTCAAACAGTGATAATAAAACGTAGAACGAAATACAATTAACACACATTTAAAACTTCATGACGAGACACATATATCTGAAAGTAGCACTTTCCTGTCACTAGGAACCAGGGAGTCCGTTGTTGAAGCGGGAGGGGGATGACTATCCAGTGAGGAAGGTAAGAACGTAGTTTTATAAGGATGGAGGACTGATGCAAAGCAGCGATGGGGTAAGAGTAGCTGTTGGGACAAAAGTAAGGATGGAGTAGAATGGGAGAGAGGGGGGTGAAATAGTGACGCTAATAGTGTTGGGGGTGGGAAAAGAAAGGTAGATGAAAGAAAAAGGATTAAGGAAATGTGGGGAATGGAGGAAGAGGAAGTCCTGATGAGGTGGAATTGGTGGAGTAGACTTACAGCTGGTAGGATGGGTAAACGTCAGGGTGGAGTTCGTGATCTGGGAGGGGGAGATGGTTGGAGTTTCTTTGAGAGAGTATGTGGAGGCTTTGTAGGTGTAGGGTTGGCAGAATGTGCGGGTAAAGGCACAGCAGCATATGAGGATTTGAAATTAGAGGGGAAATGTTAGGATTATTAGAGTGGAGTTTGCAGGTGGTGTGGATGGTTCAGAGGTGTTCAATGTGAGTGAAGAGGCTCTACCTCTACAGCTCCTTTACTTTTTTTCTTTATTGTATTTCCAATTCCATATCAGGGGCGGTTTGGCAGCAGCATAGCTTCTGCTTGTCAGTAGAAAGACTTTACAAGTAGGCAGGAAGACATTTAAAAAAATATAAAGAAGATAATATGGCGGAACATAGAAACATAACCAAAAGGCGAAACATAACCAAAGAAAGCATACAAAAAGTGGCGACTGAAAAACGGAGGTAAAAATCTAATAAGTATTGTACGCACAAAAATGGGACCAGGCAAAGTATGGCCAGAGCATAAAAAGTCGCAGAACGATTAAAACAGCCATTTGACGGATGGCGTAGCACAGAACAATCATGGATGTATACATGTCGAGAACACAATTAAAACCACATCACTGATGACAACACTATGGAATGGCACCAGATGGAACACTAACGCAGCACACTTGATAAGACAGAAAACACTGGGAGGATCTGCCAGGGGGGGGGGCAAGGGAGTAGAGAAAAGGAGATGAGAAGGAGGGGAGAGAAAGTGGGATGAAGTGGGGGGGTGCACTGAATGAGAGCTGGGGAGGGAAGGGATGACAGAAGAAAACAGCCGAGGAGGGGGTGCAGGGATTCAAGGTGGGAGGGAGGAAAATCCACTCAAGGGAAAGGGGGGAGAGGCAAAGAGGGGGCCCTGGGGAGGGGGATACAAGGTCATGTTACAGTTGGTAGGAAGGGTAGAACTCACAGGAAAGTTCTACATCCAGAGGGGAAGGTGCTGGAAATTGTCATGATGAAGGAGGTGGAGGGTGTGGAGGTGGAGAGAGGGAGGGATACAGCGATAGAGGTGCGGCAACGGTTGTGTGGTAGAGAGGAAGGAGGAAACCAGGGGGTTGGGAGGATCTAGACTACAGACAGTGCAAAGGATGCAGAGATGTTCGACAAAAAGGAGGGGTGGGGGAAGGGGATGAGGTCATACAGGAGTCATGTGGGGGAAGTAAGGCAGGTATGGAAGGCAAGGCAGAACACATGGCATTATAGAAATTGGAGGGCCTTAAAAAGTGTGGGGAGGTGGGGGTGGAGATCCAGGCAATGTTGGCATAACAGAGGATAGGACGAATGAGGGATTTGTAGGTATGGAGGAAGGTGGAAGGATGCAGTCCCCATGTCTGTCCAGACAGGAGTTTCAGTATGTAGAGGCGGGAATGGGCTTTCTGCTGGATGGTCAGGAGGTGAGGGGTCCAGGTGAGGTGTCAGTTGAGGGTGAGGCTAAGGTATCTCAGGGTGGGGGTGAGCTGTATAGGCTGACTATAAATGGTTAAGTGGAAATCATGGAGGCAGAAGGAGCGGATGTTGCAGCCTATGATGATTGCTGGAGAGTTTGTGGGGTTGATATGAAGTAACTACTGGTTACACCAAGTGGTGAACTGTTCAAGGTGAGTTTGGAGGGTGCATTGGGACCATTGAAGGGTAGGATAGAGAGCCAGGAAGGCGGTATCATCAGCACATTGTAGGATATGGACAGGTGGTGGTGGCTTGGGCATATTGGCAGTGTACAGGAGGTAGAGGAGAGAGGAGAGGATGTCGCCCTGGAACATGACAGGAGTGGGATAAAAGGTACCAGAATTGTTGTCATGGAGGGTGACATAGGTAGGATGGTGTCAGAGGAAGGAAGTGGTTCAAATGGCTCTGAGCACTATGGGACTTAACATCTATGGTCATCAGTCCCCTAGAACTTAGAACTACTTAAACCTAACTAACCTAAGGACAGCACACAACACCCAGCCATCACGAGGCAGAGAAAATCCCTGACCCCGCCGGGAATCGAACCCGGGAACCCGGGCGTGGGAAGCGAGAACGCTACCGCACGACCACGAGATGCGGGCGGAAGGAAGTGACCAGATGGACAAAACTGACAGGCAGGGCTTAGGTTTGGAGTTTAAAGTGGAGATTGGGATGCCATACGAAGTCTTAGACATTTTGGAGGTCGAGGGACACAAAAATGGCGGAGCAATGGATAAAGAGGTGGCCTTTCATGGAGAAGGAGGGTAGGAAGCCACACTGGATAAGGGGGAGGAGGTGGTTTTCATGGAGGTGGTGATGGATACGATAGGAGAGGATGGATTTGAAAGCCTTACTGAAGATGGGATGATAGGAAGAGGTGACTGTAGGGGTTTGTTGGATTTGAGTAATGAGAGGATGCAGGAAGCCTTCCATAGATCAGGTAGAGAGGACGACGTTGTATAAATTGGCAAGTACAGTCAGAAAGGAGAAGGGGCATTCTCTGAGGTGGCGGTAGTTGACACAGTCGTGACCAGGGGCTATTTTCATTTGGATGGGAGGATAAGTTTAATGCCTTGTGCTGTAATTGGAGTGTTTATGTCAGAGCAACCGAGATATCGGCGCATTCCATGATGGGGCAGGGGGAGGGAAAGGGAATAATGAAAGTGGGGATCATCAGGGGTGGAGAAGATTTTGGAGAGGTGGGAAGCGAAGTGGTTGGCCTTACTGAGGTTGTCGGAAATGGGGAGGTCATCGTGGAGAAGGGGTAATGGGGTGTGGAATGGGAACCAGTAAGGCGTTAGGAAGCTGACCAGTACTTGGAGGAGTTAATAGGGAGGGTGGCATTGAGTCCTGTGCAAGTCTGGAGCCAGTCTCGGAGTTTCTTTGCAGTAATGAGGTTCTGTACATGTCACTGTATTTGACAGTGGTGTTGGAGTGTATCCCTGTCACGAGTGCACAGGAAGGAGCGATAGATTCAGTGGGATTCGTGGAGGAGGAGGACAGCCCATAGAGGGAGAGTGGGACAGTGGTGGCAGATGGTTTTAGTGCGAACATGGGCCTGCACAGCGTTAGTAATGGCCTTCTGAAGGAAGGATGAGGTGTGGACAATGTCATCAGGATGGTGATAGGTAAAAGGGTGGCTTTCGACCTGGGTGGCAATGGATCCCAGTAGGCATCCCAGTTGTCACAATGACAGTCATGGACTACCTTGGGTGAAGGTGCAGGGTGGGGATCTGGAGGCAGATAGTGAGCAGACATTATGGTGAGAAGGACAGGGAGGTGTCTACAGCTCCTTTATTTTTTTTTCTTTATTGTAATTTCATTCTCCTGCTCCCCATGGGCAGGGAAGTGCTGGCAGTGACAGAGTGCACTGCTCTTCAGGCAAACGGCTTTACAGAATATATGGAGACGAACTCATGTATGAAAAGGGGGATAAAAAAGAGGACATTAACAACAATGGAAATAGAGATGATGGGAGTTAAAATACACACTAATAGGGGGACATGCACTAGGGGACAGTCTAAAGTCGACATAAAGTTAAAAGAACATAGCTGGCAATTTAAAGTGCACTTAAAAACACTCCCGGCAAAACCAATGTAAAAGTCAGCCACAGTATAAAAAGCACATGAACAATGATGAGCCATGCACAGGTCGAGCAGACAATTAAAACCACATCACTAGATGACAATGTGTAACAGCACTGAAGACAACACTAATGCAGCACAATTGATAAGGAAGAAATCCCTGGGAGGATCTGCTGGGTTGGGGGGGGGGGGAGGGAGGAGAGAAAAGTAGGTGAGAAGGAGGGGAGAGAAAGGGGGATGATGTGGTGGCCATGCCAAAGGAGGGCTCGGGAAGGAAGGGATGGGAGAGGAAAACAGCTGAGGAGGGGGTGCTGGGACTCAGGGGGGAAGGAGGAAAATCCACTCTGGGAGAAGGAGGGGAGAGGAAAAGGGGGCCCTGGGAGGGGGAGAACCACAGTTGGTAGGAAGGGTAGATGTCATGGCGAAGTTCAACATATGGAGGGGGAGGGTGTGGAGGTGGAGAGAGGGAGGGATACAGCGATAGAGGTGCAGCAACGGGTGTGTGGTGGAGAGGAAGGAGGAAACCAGGGGGTGGGGGGATCAAGCCCGTGCACAGTGTAAAGGATGCAGGGAGTTGGGGGAAGGGGATGAAGTCATACAGGAGTCACGTGGGGGAAGGAAGGTGGATACAGAAGGCAAGGTAGAGTGCATGGTATTCTAGAATTTGGAGGGCTTTATAAAAGTGAGGGGAGGGGGGGGGGTGGAGATCCAGACAAAGCTGGCATAACAGAGGATAGAATGGACGAAGGATTTGTAGGTGTGGAGGATGGTGGAAGGATGCAATCCTTATGTCCAGCCAGACAGTAATTTCAGGTGGTGGAGGGGGGAATGGGCTTTCTGCTGGATGGTGAGGAGGGGTCCAGGTGAGGTGACAGTTGAGGGTGAGGCTGAGGTATCTCAGTGTGTGGGTGAGCTGGATGGAATGACCATAAATGGTTAGGTAGAAATCATGGAGACAGAAGGATTGGGTGGTGTGGCCTATGACGATTGCCTGAATTTTTGAGGGGTTGATACGAAGGAAGTGCTGGTTACACCAAATGGTGCACTGGTGTAGGCGAGTTTGGAGGGTGCATTGGGACCATTTAAGGCTGACAGCAGCGTAATAGGTCGCTTTACAGCCTACAGGAAAGTTAAAAAAACAAAATTCGAATATAAAAAAGAAGAACAGGTGATAAAATGGTGACATTATAACTGTAAAATGGCGACAGTCTGGTTTCTGTTCACAAAAGATAAAAAATACAACTAGTGTCAGTATGGTGGCTGTTCGAAACAACGACAGGGGATAGACAATACTGAACCTTCACTTAAAACAACATTATAGAGGTGATAAGGCGACAGATGGGGGTTGGGGGAGGAGCTGAACCAATGAGGGGGAAAAAGTGGGGTAGGTGAGGGAAAGAAAGAAAAAGCAGGGGGCCATGGAGGGAGAGGCCAGAGAAGGGGGCAGGGTGGATGCAAGAAGGAGTGGGGAAGGCAGTGGAGGGGAAAGCAAAAGGACTTAGGGAGAGAAGGGAGTCTGAGAGAGGGTAGGTGGGGAAAAAACAGGATGGAAGGGGGGAAAGGGAGCCCAGGAAAAGGAGAGAGGGAGGCAGGGGGAGGTGAGTATCAGATTCGATAGGAGGGATAAATGGAAGGAGAGAGGGCATCATCTGGGAGGATGAGTTAATGGAAGCCACCTTGGGAAAGCAGATGAAGGGTGCAGAGGTGGAGGGTAGGGGGACACAACGGTTGAGGTGCAACAGATGGCTGGGGTTAGAGACGAGGGGAGCAACCAGGGGACCAGGGGGATGAAGTTGGCGGGAGATGTAGACGGCACGGATATGTTCGAGGGAAGGAGCAAATGGGGTAAGGGTATATGGTTATAGAGGATCCACGTGGGGGACTGGATGTGTATATGGAAGGTGAGATGGAGTGCATGGCACTTGATGATCTGGAGTGAATTATAGAATTTGGGGTGGGGGGAGGGTGGGGGTCAGGTATCCAGGCTGGACTGGCATAGCAGAAGGTGGGATGGATTAAGTACTTGTAGGTGAGGAGGATGATAGAGGGGTTCAACCCCAAGTATGGCCAGAGTTTAAGGAGTCAGAGGTAGTTGCGGACTTTGAAATGGATAGAGTGGAGATGAGGGATCCAGGTGAGGTGATGGTCAATGGTGAGTCGAAGGTAAGTGAGGGCGGGGGAGAGGTGGACAGGACGGGTGCAGAAGATAATGGAAAAATCAAGGAGCCGTAAGGAGCAAGTGGGTCGACCTACGATGACTACTGGGTCTTGCAAGGATTGATTTTAAGTAACCACTGGTTACACAATGCGGCAAAAAGGTCATGGTGATTCTGGAGAAGGTGGTGGGGTTGTTGAAGGGTAGGATAGAGAGCCAGGAAGGCGGTGTCATCAGCATATTGGAGGAGGTGGACAGGAGGGTGTGACTTGGTCATATCAGCAGTGTGCAGGATATAGAGGAGAGGGGAGAGGACGGAGCCCTGGTGGATGCCGGCAGTGGGATAAAAGATATGAGAGTTGGTGTCATGGAGGGTGACATAGGAAGGATGACGTGTCAGGAAGGAAGGGAACAGATGGACAAAATTGATAGGCAGGGCGTAGGTTTAGAGTTTAGAGGAGCCTGGGTTTCTCAGTTCCTCATATGCACATAATATATCCTGCTGCCACTGAACAAAATCACTGAGGATGTGGCCTTTTTCCAGCAGTGCATTATATATCAACTAAGAATTCGATTAAGACGAAGACAACTTCTTAACCAGTTCAAGTCGGTAACATTGCAGAGGGAAACGATTTTGTGGAGCCATCGACAAGGAATTATTAACAATTTTTCTGTTGGATATTGGAGGGTATACGGCCACTGCTGTAGTTTCGCGCTCCGCCGTCTGCGGCGCTGCTCACCCCCCCCCCCCCCCCTCTCTCTCTCTCTCTCTCTCATTCTCTCTCCTCTCTTCTCCTGAGGGCCGCGCAGAACGCGCCCTGGGCTAATGCTTGGCGAGCGCTCGCCGTAGGCGCATCTCTTCCACAGAAATCCCGGCCAGCGGGGATGCGACTGCGGCTGCGTACGTCCGCCCGCCCGCTCGCTCGTTAATTACTAGCGAGCGCTGCGGAATAAAATGTATCTAGATTTAATTGCTGGCACGGCCCTCGGGACACCTGCCGACGCCCGCGCCGCCTGTGGAGAGGTACGCTCCGGAGGCTCGATGGCACAAACTCAGCGCGGTACGCGGCAGAGCAGGCTCAGGCGCAGGCGCAGCGGAGGCTCCGGCTACCGAAGTGTGGGGTGGGCGAGGCGTGACTCTAAAAATATCACCCGCTCCTCCGTCTCCAATACTTCACCTAAACATTAGTCATCTCGCTCCAAGAAGCTACGGTCTTCACCATTAAATTCGCAGCACCGTCATGACTGTATGCAAGAAACGTCAAACTGACGTGTACTACAAGCTTTGATCTTGCAGCAAGCCCCTTACAATAATGTTTATACAATGACCCATCCACTACACGTATGTTGGTTATTTATGAATGAAACCGAAAAGAACGTACACACAGTATTGAACTACACTACTGGCCATTGAAATTACTACACCACGAAGATGACGTGCTACAGACGCGAAATTTAACCGACAGGAAGAAGATGCTGTGATATGCAAATAATAAGCTTTTCATAGCATTCACACAAGGTTGTCGCCGGTGGCGACACCTACAACGTGTTGACATGAGGAAAGTTTCAAACCGATTTCTCGTACACAAACAGCAGTTGAACGGCGTTGCCTGGTGAAACGTACTTGTGATGCCTCGTGTAAGGAGGAGAAATGCGTACCATCACGTTTCCGACTTTGATAAAGGTCGGATTGTAGCCTATCGCGATTGCTGCTCGCGTTGGCCGAAATCCAAAGACTATTAGCATAATATGGCATCGGTGGATTCAGGAGGATAATACGGAACGCCGTTCTGGATCCCAACAGCCTCGTATCACTGGCAGTCGAGATGACAGGCATCTTATCCGCATGGCTGTAACGGATCGTGCAGACACGTCTAGAACCCTGAGTCAACAATTAGGGACGTTTGCAAGACAACAACCACTTGCACGAACAGTTCGACAACGTTTGCAGCAGCATAGACTATCAGCTTGGAGACCATGGTTGCGGTTACCCTTGACGCTGCGTCACAGAGAGGAGTGCCTGCGATGCTGTACTCAACGACGAACCTGGGTGCACGAATGGCAAACTTCATTTCTTCGGATGAAACCAGGTTTTGCTTACAACATCGTGATGGTCGCATACGTGTTTGGCGACATCGCAGTGAACGCACATTGGAAGCGTGTATTCGTCATCGCCATACTAGCGTATCACCCGGCGTGATGGTATGGGGTGCAATTGGTTACACGTCTCGGTCACCTCTTGTTCGCATTGACGGCACTTTGAACAGTGGACGTTACATTTGAGATGTGTTACGACCCGTGGATCTACCCTTCATTCGATCCCTGCGAAACCCTACATTTCAGCAGGATAATGCACGACCGCATATTGCAGGTCCCGTACGGGCCCTTCTGGATACAGAAAATGTTCGACTGCTGCCATGGCCAGCACATTCTTCAGATCTCTCACCAATTGACAACGTCTGGTCAATGGTGGCCGAGCAAGTGGCTCGTCACAATAGGCCAGTCCCTACTTTTGATGAACTGTGGTATCGGGTTGAAACTGCATGGGCAGCTGTACCTGTACACGCCATCCAAGCTCTGTTTGACTCAATGCCCAAGCTTATCAAGGCCGTTATTACGGCCAGAGGTGTTTGTTCTGGGTACTGATTTCTCAGGATCTATGCACCCAAATTGTGTGAAAATGTAATCACATGTCAGTTCTAGTATAATATATTTGTCCAATGAATACCCGTTTATCATCTGCATTTCTTCTTGGTGTAGCAATTTTAATGGCCAGTAGTGTACTAAGACTTTATAGTTGAATAGCTATAGCGCCAGGCATGTTTAGTACCTGTCACACGAAGTGACTGGCCCTATGTCTTGTTTGTAACCAAAGCGGATGCAAGGCGCATGGGAAACTGCAATCGCTGAACATCGAAGGGCATATTTAAAGCACTGGATGTCAAAGAAATGCGAGGTATGAATACGTTCCACCTGCAGCAAACCCGTGACTATGGTACCGCTAATACGTTCGGCAATAGGTTCTTCACGACCAGCCTCATTCCGATGCATATGTAACAACGCCAACCTAACTATAAGTAAGAGCTTGCAATCATGTTTCTGTCGAATTCTCTAGCTTCCGATCGTCCCGCGACATGGTGCCATCTGATACTGCTATTTCCAAGACGAGTATTGCCGCTGTAATTTATCCTCGTGATTGGAATTACTGTCACTTTAACATGATGTACTTCGTTTGTTAGGTATCTAAACATTGTTTTATTTGATATGTATGTATATAGTTTATGTCCACCAAAACTTTCACTATGGGATCATCTAGAAATCTGAAGTAATCGGCCAAGAAATTTCAGAGATTTTTCGTAAAACCTTTACCCTTCATATATTACATTCATACGTGTTCCAAGTCAGATTATGAAGAATTATGTAGACAGTAATCATTGTCTTCTCTTTAAGGTAAAGTATGCAAAAGTTCATCCAGATCGGCATAAATTATAGATTTGTATCAATTACAAATAGACAGGTGGACGCCTTTGTTTATATACGAGTATATCCGGACGTTCTACCAGTTTCTCCATTTACCTGCAAATAATCTGTGTCAATATTTTGCGTGCAGTACTTCTTAAACTGTTAGTTCGGTAAAATTAATACCTGTTACCACTGACCTTATTTCGAACTGGAAATATTACATTCTTCTTTAAGTCTGAGAGTATTTCACCTTTCACATTATATTTCGTGTTCCATGTATAACTTTCTTCCATTAGTTAATTGTAGTATTCTCTTCTGTCTTACTCCTGATCGATAATTTATCACGTACGTAAAGCTGTCTCTCTTCCGTGGACAAGGTGCCACACTACAACCCATATTCAGCTTCAAGCTTCTATGATCCAATAATAGATTTTGCAGGTAACATCACTTACGGTACCTGTCTATGAATTTGTAGCCAGTTATAAAAAATTATGATTTTTTTGTACCTTTTAGGCGCGCTGCGCAATATGTGTCTTTTTTAGGACATAAAGATTCCTAAATCACAGCTAAGTCATATGGTTTTATTCCTTACAACAGACGTACTTCGGCAAATAACCATCGTCAGGTTATCTGTAAGTAAATGATACGTAATTTTGGTACAGTATTTCTAACATTATAGGTACGTATTAATTAGAAAAAATTATTATGAAGGTTATTACATATGTTAGATAACCTGAAGATGGCTATTTGCCGAAACAGGGCTATTTTAACGAATAAAACAATTTGACTTAACAGCATTTCTGGAGTCGTTATTACATACCATTTTAACTGAGAATGTGAGTTAGAGAAATGCTTCTTAGTACATTAGTATTTTATTGTTTTGGGAGTTTTTCGAATAAGACATCCGTAAGCGATTTGAAATTTTTCATATCTCAGTTTCCTAGCAAAAGAGTTCCACTATTTCTGAACTGCTTAGAAATTTTGAAGGCGATGTCTGCAGCAGCGGTTGTTTTCTATCGACTGTTACCAAAAATATTTCGCAGGTCTAAAACCTAACAGCAGGTTGCTTATAAGGCACTGGTTTCTCTGCGTACACCTCATTTCTAGGTCGGGGTACAATATGTGTCACATCACACGATATTTTCTCTCATTACCTCATGTTTTACAGTTTGAAGGCTGGTAGGTTTTAAACCATCAGATCTCTTCAATAGAAAACAAGGTTCATAATTACAGTAGTGGTACTGCTATAGTCTATCTTCTGAACACAATGAATGATGCATTAATTGTGTTTGATTTTTGATTTGTACACTATATTTGAAAATGATGCGTCGACCTACGTACTTTCGCCACGCGAAAACGCAGCAATATATATTTTTCCTGAAGTCTGATGATGACATATATTGAAAAATAATCAACTGATTGTGTTTGAATGAACTGAAAAGCGGTTAATGTCAATTTCGGGTACAAGGTAACAGCGAGCTGAAGGTGTAACATTATTTAAGAGCCACATCTCTATCGAACTGTGTTAACAATCGATTAGTCATAATCTATTTTGGATCTCTGGAGAAAGTATACGACGCAATTGCCTTGCAAATTCTTCTATAAGTAAGTTCAATAAACTTTACTTAAAAAAAATTCTACACATTGTAGTTATTCACTTTCACCACAAATTCGTTACCTAAGAGCCTGTCATTACTCACACATCTTTCCGTAAAGGTTAAGAAACAACTAGTGCAGCAACAACAGTATGCAGGTTGTTTGAGACGAATAATGTTCAGTATGATTACGTATACGACCTGAGGTACTGCGGTCGTACAAAAATAGAAGTAAAGCAGAGGCGTGATTATGACATGGAGACAATTGCCATAAAAGTGGTTGTCGTAAAATACTGCTTAAACACCGCTTGAAAACATCATAATGAGTCAGACTGAACAAGAAACTACTACACAAATGAATGACCGAAGACACTTAGGTAACATGGTGCACACAGACTCATTCTAATAAATCTATATATAGTGTTGGTAGCAGCATTCTCGGGAAACAACGACCAAAGATATTATAACCACTGTGTTATTCACTTACAAATGAGTCATGACGTAACATGTTTTGGTTCTCTACTATATTTAATCTTAAAGTGGTAACAACTATATTTTTTTCTACTAAGTTATAGTATAGTTTTTACTTCTAACGGTAGCATACACTTCATTATAATTTCAGCGACAGCTGTATATTTCCTGAGCTGATAGCCCCAGATTTTGAATTCGTAGTTCGCAGAGTATAGCGAATAAATCAGGAATTTATGTAACACGAGCATGTTAGTGAGAAATCTATGGCAACAGCTTGTTACTCGGAATGAAATGTGATCACCGCGATGAACATCGCTCTTTAGACTGTTTAGAGAACTGTGTTGCTCCATTTATTCGATAGTCTACCAATAAACCAACGTTTTATTCTCATGAAAATGTCAATACGTTTCAGCATACTGGCTAATATTCGTGTTGTGGCGAGGCGGACAGAACACGTCAATTAATGTTCCATTACGCAGAGTCAAGCATAATTTGAATGTACGTGAGGCGAATGAAGCCAATCATTTAATATTTGACGGCTTTGTCTGATTGAACAACGTTACATGTGCATAATGTACCAGGTAGAAGCTCACAACCAGCCGAAATATTGACTACAGGGACTAAACATTAAGTGTTAGAAGAAAAAGAAATATTACCTAGAGAGGCAGGGTATTCTGCATTTAACGTTCCTTGTTTTAAAGAAATAAACGGAATACTTACCTATAAAAAGAAAACTCAAGTAAAGGTATTTAAAGCTGAAATTTCCTATCACCACACGTGTTACCACCATAGTCTAGAATCTTATAAGTTGTTTGTGATAAAGACTTTTCACAGGAGATATCGACATCATCTTTCTATCTCTTTGGTCAAAGTCAGGCTACTTATTCTTTTCTGGCCTGAAATTTCATTCGGTTCCTGCGAAACCCTACATTTCAGCAGGATAATGCACGACCACATGTTGCAGGTCCTGTACGAGCCTTTCTGGATACAGAAAACTTTCGACTGCTGCCCTGGCCAGCACATTCTCCAGATCTCTCACCAACTGTAAACGTCTGGTCAATGGTGGCCGAGCAACTGGCTCGTTACAATACGCCAGTCACCACTCTTGATGAACTGTGGTAACATGTTGAAGCTGCATGGACAGCTGTACCTGTACACGCCATCCAAGCTCTGTTCGACTCAATGCCCAGGCGTATCAAGGCCGTTATTACGGCCAGATGTAGTTGTTCTGGGTACTAATTTATCAGGATCTTTGCACCCAAATTGCGTGAAAATGTAATCACATGTCAATTCTAGTATAGTATATTTGTCCAATGAATACCCGTTTATCACCTGCATTTCGTCTTGGTGTAGCAATTTTAATGGCCAGTAGTGTATAATTACTTGTTGACACAAGCATTAAGAACCATGCAATGAATAATGCTGGTGCAGGGCTACTGAAAAATCTTAAAACAAGAACTCTCATATTTGCCTAAAATCAGTGCTACAAATAAATTTCGCATTATTCATAGGTTTTCAATGACATTAGCAGCATTTTGCCTTTGAAAATAATCGGTGGCAACATCTGAAAATTTGTATGTCACCGGGACTCGAATCCGAATCTCCCACTTAACACGAGCGGTAGCCTTCAGTGCCTCAGCCATTCGTGCGGGAGATTCGAGTTCGAGACACGTCACGGCAAAAATTTTCACATTTTCCCGCTGATTCATTTCAATGGCTGAATCCAGCTAATGTCACTGAATACCTTTGTTACATATTTTGCAGTGGCTGTATTTCATCGAACCGAATTCGAATGAATGCGCATCCAATTTCGGTCTGAATCTTTAATATCATTTAAAACAAAATATATATCATGAGGAAACATATTAATACTAGGCAGCCAAAGTAAAAATGGAACAGAAATGGTTGTGAATCCGACACGAAGCAAGTTACTCTATTCAGCAATCAACTGCGCTGCATTTGCATAAGATTCTAATAATTTAACGGTGTTTACATGACGTCACGAAATACGGTTCAAAATGGGTGTGTGTGTGTGAATTCCTAAGGGACCAAACTGCTGAGGTCATCGGTCCCTAGACTTACACATTACTTAAACTAATTTAACACTAAGGACAACACTCACACCCATGACCGAGGGAGGATTCGAACCTCCGGCGGGAGGGGCCGCACGATTAGTGACATGGCGTCTCCAACCGCGCGGCCATTCCGCGCGGCTCAAAAGGATTCAAATGGCTCTGAGCACTATGGGACTTAACATCTGAGGTCATCAGTCCCCTAGAACTTAGAACTATTTAAAAGGACATCACACACATCCATGCCCGAGGCAGGATTCGAACCTGCGACCGCAGTAGTCACGCGGTTCCGGATTCAAGCGCCTAGAACATCTCGGCAGCGGCGGCCGGCCACGAAATACGGCCAGTACCTTTCGGGCGTATTGACAGTTCCGTTCCTGAACACAGAAATCACAATTTAGCATTAATTCTATTCTGAGGTTCGTACGCAGTTTGTAGTACTGTGTCATTTATCACCGTGTAATAATGAATTCAAACAACTAAGCGAAACATATAATTATAGGTAGCTGATTCATCGATTAAAAAAGGCACATTCGTGTATTGCATTTTCGCTACGGTTTTTACCTACAATTACACAGAACTGCTATAGCTGTCAAGATGTGTTGATGCTAACACAACTGTACTTGATTACATCTGTTACATAAATTCTGGAATGAATCAGTTTTCAATTCTTGTTTATATTTATGATATTTAACCACAGGTTTATCAAGTGGTATCTAAACTACGAGAACAATTTTTTTGAGATCAGATTGTCCCGAAATCAAAACCGCATTGAAAATTCGATGAAGCTTCTTGCAGATGAATTTGGAAATGTTTCTAGTTTCCTCAATCATCGCCTTACATTTCAGTATTCAGTTGTGAGCGCACAGCAAGCAAGTGAAGATTTCTACGAGGTGCATTCAAGTTCTAAGGCCTCCGATATTTTTTCTCCGGACTGGAAAGAGATAGAAACATGCACATTGTTTTAAAATGAGGCCGTGTTTATTGTCAATACGTCCCAGAGATGGCAGCACCGTACGGCAGATGGAATTTTACCACCAGCGGCGAGAATGAGAACTGTTTTAAATACTTAAAATGGCGACGTTTTCCTTACTTGAACAGCGTGCAATCATTCGTTTTCTGAATTTGCATGGTGTGAAACCAATTGAAATTCATCGACAGTTGAAGGAGACATGTGGTGATGGAGTTATGGATGTGTCGAAAGTGCGTTCGTGGGTGCGACAGTTTAATGAAGGCAGAAAATCGTGTGACAACAAACCAAAACAACCTCGGGCTCGCACAAGCCGGTCTGACGACATGATCGAGAAAGTGGAGAGAATTGTTTTGAGGGATCACCGAATGACTGTTGAACAGATCACCTCCAGATTTGGCATTTCTGTGGGTTCTGTGCACACAATCCTGCATGATGACCTGAAAATCCGAAAAGCGTCATCCAAGTGGGTGTCACGAATGCTGACGGACGACCACATGGCTGCCCGTGTGGCATGTTGCCAAGCAATGTTGATGCGCAACGACAGCATGAAAGGGACTTTCTTTTCGTTGGTTGTGACAATGGATGAGACGTGGATGCCATTTTTCAATCCAGAATCAAAGCGCCAGTCAGCTGAATGGAAGCACACAGATTCACCGCCACCAAAAAAATTTCGGGTAACCGCCAGTACTGAAAAAACGATGGTGTCCATGTTCTGCGACAGCGAGGGCGTAATCGTTACCCATTGCGTTCCAAAGGGCACTACGGTAACAGGTGCATCCTACGAAAATGTTTTGAAGAACAAATTCCTTCCTGCAATGCAATAAAAACGTCCGGGAAGGGCTGCGCGTGTGCTGTTTCACCAAGACAACGCACCCGCACATCGAGCTAACGTTACGCAGCAGTTTCTTCGTGATAACAACTTTGAAGTGATTCCTAATGCCCCCTACTCACCTGACCTGGCTCCTAGTGACTTTTGGCTTTTCCCAACAATGAAAGACACTCTCCGTGGCCGCACATTCACCAGCGATTTTCCAGTGGTCAAAACAGACTCCTAAAGAAGCCTTCGCCGCTGCCATGGAATCATGGCGTCAGCGTTGTGAAGAATGTGTACGTCTGCAGGGCGATTACGTCGAGAAGTAACGCCAGTTTCATCGATTTCGGGCGAGTAGTTAATTAGAAAAAAAAAATCGGAGGCCTTAGAACTTGAATGCACCTCGTAGAATAAAAGTCTCACATCATGTGGGAAGTGCGTGCTGTCATTCTATTTTTTCGCACTGAGAGCTTCTGCCTCACTTCATGCACCCCCACACAACGTAACTTCGAAACAAGAAGTGCAGGCTTTCATGATGCAGATGGTCAGGGAAGGAAGCGAGTGTCAACCAATGGTCGTGTTCAGCGAGTGGATCAGGGACCCGAGAACATCGTCTACAAAAGAGAATTAAAAACAAGCGAAAAGGAGTGTTGTAATCTGGCGTTGTCCTTCTTCATGACAGCGCTCGGCCACCCTCTGCATGCTGCAACAATTACGCTCCTGCATCGATTTGTACGGGAAGTGTTTGATCACGCGCGATACAGAATGGACTTGGGTTCCTCTGATTTTCATCTCTCTGCTCACATGAACCGCCTACTATGAGGACAGTGTAGCGGCTGTAGTTTACGCCTAGTATTTTAATTTAATGAAGAGTCACGGTGACTATCACAATCGATGCGTTTCCAGCGACTGGAATGAAATATGGTGAAGGATGTCACACTTTTTCCCTAAAAGCTAGAGAAGTTTTCACTCACCTGCCAGTTGGCATCGTAGGCTGTCAAACTCTTCACCTACTTGCAACTGGTATAGCTGTCTAGTTGCTGAAAAGGTTTAGTTGAACGCGGACAGATGAAAGCTACAGAAAGCAAGAGGCATTTTTACTACAAGTTAAACTTCAAATATATTGTATCCATCAGAGGCAGCCCTTTCATAGACAAATAAACAGTATCAACATGGATGGTAACGTAAATGCTGCAGCTCAGGACAAAGATAAGAAATTTTAAGAAGCAATACGAGAGCTGGACCCTAGAGAGAGAGAGAGAGAGAGAGAGAGAGAGAGAGAGAGAGAGAGAGACAGAGACGGAATGCTAGCGGGAATTTTACCTCGATCGTATTAACGGCCTACAACGAGAGCTGAAGTGAAGCAGCAGCAGAGGGTGCTAGGTGCAGCTGACTACATTACTGTCGTAGTTCCCGCGAATATGGGTGCGAGCACGATAATTCGAGTAATGGCGCTTAAGCGACCTCCGTAGTCGCCACAATACGCCGAATGGTATTCATCGTACGGTAAGCGCCAAACAGTACGTGAGACTGCTTCCATTTGTTGAAGGGACGTTTATTCTAAAATGGCGGCCACTTCCGCGTTACTGCTACTTACGAAGCGGCACGTCTGGCATTTCTGAAGAATTGAGGAGGACTGGACTGAGAACTCGTCTCCTCGGAGTTTTGTTAACACGAGCACCTCCACACACTGCACTTTCGCAATACGCGAAAGGTGCCCCGTACCAACTTAACCGGAGGGGGGAAAATTAACGGTCCTGTGGCACGGGCTGGAGGCGTGTTTGGGCTATTTGAAGTTTAGGTAACGCGGGTTGGGCGCCAACTCGTCCAGGACACACTATATTGGTGTCCCTGCAGAGGAAAACCAAGAAACTACCCTTCGAAAAGACCAACTTCAAGCAATCACTGAGCTGGGATTTCTGATGCAGCGAAGGCGAGCGTAGACGCCTGCGGCTACACTTCACGCGAATACAATACCCACCTGATCGATGGCTGTCCTCTGTAAGAAGAAGCCGGAAGCTGTACATCTCCTGCAGCGATTACAAACTTACAATGAAATAACGGGATGAATAATGAATGTCATGTACGTCTTTAAAAGTATAGTCAGTCTGCTGTTGGCTACTCTCGAACGACTTTCACTTTAATGATACGAGTTGTAACATGTTTAACTTTGTCAAGCTCTGTATTGGTGTAATAAACCAATTTAAAAAGAAAGTGGTAACGCGTTCGTCTACCATGTAGCGGGCCTGGGTTCGATTTTAGGCCGCGTCGGAAATTTTATCCGCTCCTGGACTGGGTGTTGCGTTGTCCTCAAAATCCTTTCATCATTATCACCGATGCCCAAGTCGCCCAATGAGACGTCACGTGAAATAAGATCAGCAATGCGGCGTCCGAACTATCCAGGATGGGCCTCCCGGCCAATAATGCCACACGGTCATTTTCGTTTCATGTCTGAACCTAACGTCTAAATAACTCAAGGCACGCCGCCATGTTGCCGAATTATGTTATTAGTTAATCGAGGAACGGGAGTTGTAAAAATCTGCACTCATGCTTAAAGCACATGTTTCAATTAATGAACTTTTAAATTAATTCGATACCAGTCGACTCGTTATCTCGCTAGAAATTTGAATCATTATACAGATAATCCAAATTAACTTTCTCTCGCCTTCTCTCTCTCTTAGTTTCTGGTCCTGGAGAAGGCAGTTTTTGTGGCTATGGCAACTGCTGGATCCGTACGCGAAAAGTCTATACGTGACGACAGCTTTTTGGAAGGGACAACGAGCTTGAGACCAGCGTAGAGATTTGCCGAAGAACACACGCGGCTGCCTTCTATGACTAAGTTATTGGGAAGATGGTAGGACGCTACGATGAATGCCTAAGTCGGAGCTGTGAGTATGTAGAGAAGGTGACGGAGGCGTAGCTATATGTTACAAATAAAACAGTTTTGATTTTTACTGTTGTTTTCACTAAGCCTCCGATCGGAACTTAAAAAAAAAGGTCCGCCTAATATTCACTAACTACGGTATAGCTATTCCTAATATATAATAAACTATCAGCCTCGACTGCGGTAACGAAACCAACTTTTATCTAGGTTTCAGCCCAAATAATTGAGCCTTCTTCAGAAGATATTCCTGAATCTATAATTTGTCTAAGAGGGCATGTCTATAAATAAAACTAAAACAGCCTGAATAGGTTTTATTTCTAGACCATGCCCTCTTACTGTTAGACAAATTATAGTTTCAGGTATATCTGCTGAAGAAGGTTAAATTATTTGGGCTAAAAGCTAGGTAAAGGTTGGTTTAATTACCGCAATCGACGCTGATGGTTTCTTATATATTAGATTATCATGATTGCCGACTGTGCTGCAATGTTGAAAGTACAAAAACATACTTTTTCCTACTTCCCATTCCTTGTGGTGATCCGTAAGGATGGCTACTTTGAACCTAGTACGTTATAGAGTCTGTCCTTTTGTTGGAACAGAGGTATTGTGTTTATATTGTTTATTCAAAAACTGATTGGGTCTGCCTACACTACAAATTTGTTTCGTGATCATGGTTAGCTCTGCATGGCGTTACCCACATTAGAGGCCATTTACTTAATCCATTATCACAAAGTAGCCAATTTCATTTTAATTAGTGTTATTCTGTGAATGAAACATACAGATAGCAGAAGTTTGAGAAAGTCTAGTGGGTCGTAAAAGAATTATTTTGTGTGTATGATTAATTAAGCAGATAGCACTGTTTCTAAGGCATGAATGATAACCCAAATTTAATCTCCAGAATACAATATGTTTACTATCACACATCTATTTAAAAACCTGTAGGGGTTATTTTTCTCTTTTTCTGCAAGGCGTGGTAATTCTAATCTAGCTGTCCATACTTATCAGTAGTTTATAATGGAGCTGTAGTCATCCACTGGTTACTAGTTTGCAGACATTTAGCCAATACAGTATAATTAGCACATCTGTGTACTCAAAGGCTGCTGTCACCCAGTCAGCCTGCAGCAGTTGTAGACAGACTAACGGCTTCCTCGGGCAAAATATTTGCTTTTCAGGATTTTTCATGTAATTGTTTGTTGTTGTCGTTGTGGTCTTCAGTCCTGAGCACCACATTCCGAACGCTTCTGTTCTCTTCTTGTCCAAACTAGTTATTGTCCATGTTTCACTTGCATACATGGCTACATTACATACAAATACTTTCAGAAACGACTTCCTGACACTTAAATCTATACTCGATGTTAACAAATTTCTCTTTTTCAGAAACGCTTTCCTTGCCATTGCCAGTCTACATTTATATCCTCTCTACTTCGACCATCATCAGTTATTTTGCTCCCCAAATAGCAAAACTCCTTTACTACTTTAAGTGTCTCATTTCCTAATCTAATTCTCTCAGCATCTCCAGACTTAATTCGACTACATTCCATTATCCTCGTTTTGATTTTGTTGATGTTCTCTTATATACTAATTTCAAGACACTGTCCTTTCCGTTCAACTGCTCCTCCAAGTCCTTTGCTGTCTCTGACAGAATTACAATGTCATCGGTGAACCTCAAAGTTTTTATTTCTTGTATAGACCCTCTACATACTGCTTCCACCTTTCTGCTTTCCCTTCTCTGCGTAGAACTGGGTTTCCATCTGAGTTCGTGATATTCATACAAGTGGTTCTCTTTTCTTGAAAGGTCTCTTTAATTTTCCTGTAGGCAGCATCTGTCTTAACCCTAGTGAGATAAACCTCTACGTCCTTACATTTGTCCTCTAGCCATCCCTGTTTAGCCATTTTGCACTCTCTGTCGATCTTTTGAGACGTTTGTATTCCTTTGTGCCTGCTTCATTTACTGCATTTTTATATTTGCTCCTTTCATCAATTAAATTCAATATTTCTTCTGTTACCCAAGGATTTCTACTAGCCCTCGTCTTTTTACCTACTTGATCCTCTGCTGCCTGCACTACTTCATCTCTCAAAGCTACCCATTCTTCTCCTATTGTATTTCTTTCCCTCATTCCTGTCAATTGTTCCCTTATGCTCTCCCTGAAACTCAGTACAACCTCTGGTTTAGTCAGTTTATCCAGTTCCTATCTCCTTAAATTCTCACCTTTTTGCAGTTTCTTCAGTTTTAATCTACAGTTCATAACCAATAGATTGTGGTCAGAGCCCACATCTGCCCCTGGATATGGTTTACAATTGAAAACCTGGTTCCTAAATCTCTGTCTTATTATTATATAATCTATCTGAAACCTGTCATTATCATTCATATAATTATTGATCGAATTTAAAAATTTAAAGTATTATAATAACCTACCGATTAATAAGTATAATCTTACGTTAGAATTTTAACACAGTAATCACGGCAAGTCAAGATTTGAAACTCTAAATGGCATATGTGTTGAGGCAATGTAAATCAGGGCAGACTGCTCAGACTGCATCATCTAGTATTTGAGAAACCGAGCAATTAGTAAATTACAACACACAGTTCCAAACATTTTCGAATGTTTTCTTAACTGAGCCCTCCCCTCCACCTCTCCTCCCACTCCCCAACCACAAAACAGTGAAGAGAGATTATCGGTTATTACAATTTCACTACTAACGCAGAACAACTGCAGCATCAGGCATGACGTTTTAGCTTATTACTTCCTTACACCTAATTCCGTTTTGCAATGAATTATAACAATGAATCTACATGAAAATTCATGTAATTGTATGACACATAGTTCATAAGATCGGACGTCATAAACACTTGAAACAGAGAGCAGGGTGCTCATTAAGTGTTTGATAATGAGAGCACATCGTGACTCTCTACATAATGACGGTAGGTGTTTTGAACCTTAAGGATTTCGAATGCTTAACAACAAGTGTTTAACACATTATCTCATTTGTTAAGTAATCACACGTTTGATGACGTTAACATGGAATTTAGATTTATTAAATATTCTGGGTTGGGGTATCACTTACACACTATAATCCTCTACAAGTCATAATCAGTGTTCCAAAGCAAATTTTTACCATACATATGTTTTCTAAGAGCAGTTAATTGTCTCCAGCTGAAAGCACACTCTGTTTGGATTAGATTAGATTAATCACTTGTTCCAAAGACCCACAAAAGTGTGGATCCTCCTGGGAATGGAACATGTCAGATAAACATATAACAAAAGTGTAATTAGAAAAGTTGGGTTTCATTAATTTTAATGATCCTCAGTCAATAAACAGTAAAATTATGTACATGAATTAAAATTAAACTTCTAATATTTACAGGTTTAATACTTACATCTGCTTTTATTAAATTCATCATTCACACAGTAGCTAATTACTTGGCTATTACAACCAAGTATTGTCAAACATTAAAAGTATAACAAATTTTCATTAAAATGGTCTACAGCACTTGTTGAGAAATTCATGCATGGGATACAAGGAGTTGGCCAACCAAACTTCTTTTAAATTATGTTTAAACTATGCCTTGTCTGAAACTAAACTCTTAATGGTTAATGGTAACTTGTTGAAAATATGCATTGCTGAATACTGGACTCCTTTCTGGACAAGAGTAAGTGATTTTAAGCCTTTATGTATATTGTTCTTATTCCTAGTATTTATACTGTGTGCTAAGCAGTTAGTTGGAAAAAAAAGAGGTGTATTATTTACAACAAACTTCATCAAGGAATAAATATACTGAGAAGCTGTGGTTAGTAGGCTCAATTCTTTGAATAGGTTTCAAAATAATCTTGGATTTACGCTACACATTACTCTTATTATACGCTTCTCTACTCTAACAATTTTTCTCAGTTTGTGAAGTTACCCCAAAATATGATACCACACGACACAATGGAGTGAAAATAAGCAAAATATGCCAGTTTTTTATTTTTATACCTCCTATGTCTGACATCATTCATATTGCAAACGCAGACTTGTTTAGGCGTTTTAGCAGTTCGTTAGTATGTTGCTCCCAACTGAATTTATTATAAAGTTGTAATCCCAAGAATTTTATACTTACTACTTCTCCTATTTCCATGTCATCATGTTTTATACAAACATTGGAAGGAAATCTCTTGGAATTTCTGAACTGTATATAGTGGGTCTTTTCAAAGTTTGGTTCAAATGGCTCTGAGCACTATGGGACTTAACATCTGTGGTCATCAGTCCCCTAGAACTTAGAACTACTTAAACCTAACTAATCTAAGGACAGCACACACATCCATGCCCGAGGCAGGATTCGAACCTGCGACCGTAGCAGTCGCGCGGTTCCGGACTGCGCGCCTAGAACCGCTAGACCACCGCGGCCGGCTTTTCAAAGTTTAATGACAATGAATTGGCTATGAACCACTTATCAATGTCAGTAAAAATTTGGTTAGCCGCCCTTTCTAAATTTATATTTGATTTACTGTTCATTGAACTTGGCATCTGGTAATGTAACAGATGACAGGTTATTAATATACACAATAAAAAGTAGTGAACCTAGTATGGAACGTTGGGGAACTCCACATGTAATTTCTTCCCAGTCAGATGATGTCTGATTGCCTACTACTGAAGTGATGCATAATGGCAGCCTTTGTTTTCTACTAGTAAGATATTTCTGAAATCACTTTTCAGCACTAGCAGTGATGCCATAATATTTTAATTTACTTAAATGAATTATCAACACAGTTCAGTTTTATAATCGCCAATAAATTACCGTAACTGTATCAGTTACATTCACATCAGTTAACAACAACTTTTCTTTCTTACATCAAATAAAAATGTGGAACGAAAAGCTTGTCCGCAGCCTTTCTTGATAAAGCAAGATCTTAAAGGAATTTACCTAAATTTATATGTTGTTTAAGTTTACGAAAGGGAACATTTGATACGTACCACGATTATCAGCCTTAAGGCAGAGAATCGAAAAGCAATGATGTTCGTTATCGCACTCGACCCTGTCAGTTAGAGGATGGGAATTTCTTTGCTGCGTTACGTGCAAAGTTGCCGGCTTCCGCTATGCTAATGTGAAGCACGAGGAGCCCTGCCGTATCGCGGGGAAGTTTGGCCGGCGACAGCGTAAAGAGACACTCGACGCCCCTGGCGGCAGCGCCTCCAGGCGTCGCCTCCTCGGCGCCGCCCGTAAAGTCCGCGGCAATGACGTTTAGGGGCAACTTGGCAAACGAGCTTTATCGACAGGACAGCGCTGACGCCGGCGGACAGCTTAAGATGGCCGGTGCTGCGCTGGCCCGCCAGGAATACCGCAGGGCTGTTAATCAAAAACGGCTTCCTGCGCGGAGACATCTACATCTACATCTACATTTATACTCCGCAAGCCACCCAACGGTGTGTGGCGGAGGGCACTTTACGTGCCACTGTCATTATCTCCCTTTCCTGTTCCAGTCGCGTATGGTTCGCGGGAAGAACGACTGTCTGAAAGCCTCTGTGCGCGCTCTAATCTCTCTAATTTTACATTCGTGATCTCCTCGGGAGGTGTAAGTAGGGGGAAGCAATATATTCGATACCTCATCCAGAAACGCACCCTCTCGAAACCTGGCTAGCAAGCTACACCGCGATGCAGAGCGCCTCTCTTGCAGAGTCTGCCACTTGAGTTTGTTAAACATCTCCGTGACGCTATCACGGTTACCAAATAACCCTGTGACGAAACTCGCCGCTCTTCTTTGGATCTTCTCTATCTCCTCCGTCAACCCGATCTGCTACGGATCCCACACTGATGAGCAATACTCAAGTATAGGTCGAACGAGTGTTTTGTAAGCCACCTCCTTTGTTGATGGACTACATTTTCTAAGGACTCTCCCAATGAATCTCAACCTGGTACCCGCCTTACCAACAATTAATTTTATATGATCATTCCACTTCAAATCGTTCCGCACGCATACTCCCAGATATTTTACAGAAGTAACTGCTACCAGTGTTTGTTCCGCTATCATATAATCATACAATAAAGGATCCTTCTTTCTATGTATCCGTAATACATTACATTTGTCTATATTAAGGGTCAGTTGCCACTCCCTGCACCAAGTGCCTATCCGCTGCAGATCTTCCTGCATTTCGCTACAATTTTCTAATGCTGCAACTTCTCTGTATACTACAGCATCATCCGCGAAAAGCCGCATGGAACTTCCGACACTATCTACTAGGTCATTTATATATATTATGAAAAGCAATGGTCCCATAACACTCCCCTGTGGCACGCCAGAGGTTACTTTAATGTCTGTAGACGTCTCTCCGTTGATAACAACATGCTGTGTTCTGTTTGCTAAAAACTCTTCAATCCAGCCACACAGCTGGTCTGATATTCCGTAGGCTCTTACTTTGTTTATCAGGCGACAGTGCGGAACTGTATCGAACGCCTTCCGGAAGTCAAGAAAAATAGCATCTACCTGGGAGCCCGTATCTAATATTTTCTGGGTCTCATGAACAAATAAAGCGAGTTGGGTTTCACACGATCGCTGTTTCCGGAATCCATGTTGATTCCTACATAGTAGATTCTGAGTTTCCAAAAACGACATGATACTCGAGCAAAAGACATGTTCTAAAATTCTACAACAGATCGACGTCAGAGATATAGGTCTATAGTTTTGCGCATCTGCTCGACGACCCTTTTTGAAGACTGGGACTACCTGTGCTCTTTTCCAATCATTTGGAACCTTCTGTTCCTCTAGAGACTTGCGGTACACGGCTGTTAGAAGGGGGGCAAGTTCTTTCGCGTACTCTGTGTAGAATCGAATTGGTATCCCGTCAGGTCCAGTGGACTTTCCTCTGTTGAGTGATTCCAGTTGGTTTTCTATTCCTTGGACACTTATTTCGATGTCAGCCATTTTTTCGTTGGTGCGAGGATTTAGAGAAGGAACTGCAGTGCGGTCTTCCTCTGTGAAACGCGGCGAGTTGTGGCTGGAGGAAAGCCGCGCCGGGTTCAGTTCCAGTGTGAGGCGAGTAACGCCCTGATAACATCGACTAGTGTTGCGGTACTAGTTCTGAATGCTAGGGCGAATCTTAGAACGTGAATCAGGGTGTGGGAAGTCGTCAGACTTCTTGTAACATTCTAGGACTTGAAGTCACATCCTGCGAGGGTCGTTTCAAAAGTGCTGAACACTGCGCATGCGCGACAGTTATCAAGTTGAGATTCATGTCAATTGTGAACGAGACTTCAGGCGTCACGGTCGAACATGTACTTGCTGATTCGCGTGGCTATGTCGTGAGTAATTCAGTTTTCAAATGGAAGATGAAGTTGAGTCAGGTCGGATTACACGTAGTGACCAGCGTTCGTGCATCAAAATCAAATCCCTACATGGATAGAACCCAACGGAAATTCACAACGCTTCGAGGAAGGTGTTTGCTGTTTGTGGGGATAGTGTAGCAGATCGTACCACAATGATCTGCTCGTTTCCGTGACAAACGTCTGACGTTACTGTCAACGACATTTTGAGAGAATATCGAACAACAACATATGAGGAAAAGTGCATATGAGGCCAGAATGTCTGTCGCTTCAGTTTATACACTGATGAGCCAAAAAAACTGGTATACCTGCCTAACATCGTGTAAGGCCCCCGCGAGCACGCAGAAGTGCCAAAATACGACGTGGCATGGACTAGATTAATGTCTGAATTAGTTCAAACGGCTCTGAGCACTTTGTGACTTAACATCTGAGATCATGAATCCCCTAGAACTTAGAACTACTTAAACTAAAAAACCTAAGGACATCACACACATCCATGCCCGAGGCAGGATTCGAACCTGCGACCGTAGCAGTCGCGAGGTTTCGGACTGGAGCGCCTAGAACCTATCGACCGCCGTGGCCGGCTCTGAATTCGTGATGGAGGGAACTGACACCATGAGTGCTGCAGGGCTGTCCATAAATCTGTAAGAGTAGAGGGGGTGGAGATCTCTTATAAACAGCACGTTGCAAGGCATCTCAGATATACTCAATACTCTTCACGTCTGGGGAGTCTGGTGGCCAGCGGAAGTGTTAAAATTCAGAGGAGTGTTCCTGGAGCCACTCTATAGCAATTCTGGACGTGTGGGGTGTCGCATTGTCCTGCTGGAATTGCCCAAGTCCGTCTGGGTGCACAATGGACATGAACGGACACAGGTTATCACACAGGATGCTTACGTACATGTCACCTGTCAGATTCATATCTAGACGTATTAGGCGTTCATATCACTCCAACTGCACATGCCCCATACCATTACAAAGCCTCCACCAGCTTGAAAAGTCCCCTGCTGACATGCAGGGTCCATGGATTCATGAGGTTCTCTCCATTCCCGTATACGTCCATGCGCGCGATACAATTTGAAACGAACCTCGTCCGACCAGGAAAGATGTTTCCAGTCATCAACAGTCCAATGTAGGTGTTGACGGGCTCAGGCAAGGCGTGAAGCTTTGTGCGATGCAGTCATCAAGGTTACATGAGTGGGCCTTCAGAAATGAAAGCCCATATCGATGATGTTTCGTTGAATGGTTCGCAGGCTGACACTTGTTGATGACCGGCATTGAAATCTGCAGGAATTTTGCGGAAGGGCAGCAGTTCTGTGACGCTGAACGATTCTATTCAGTCATCATTGGTCCTGTTCTTTGCAGTATCTTTTTCGGGCTTCAGTGATGTTAGAGATTTGATGTTTTACCGAATTTCTGATATTCACGGTACACTCGTGAAATGGTCGTACGGGAAAATCTCCACTTCGACGCTAACTCGGAGACGCTGCGTCGCATCTCTCGTGAGCCGACTATAACAACATGTTCAGACTCACTTAAATCCTGATAAGCTGCCATTGTAGCAGTAGTAACCGATCTAATAAATACGCCAGACACTTGTTGTCTTATATAGGCCGTGTTCTGCCTGTTTACATATCTCTGTATTTGAATACATATGCCTATACCAGTTTATTTGGCTCTTCAGTGTAGAATGATAACTGAAAAGTTAAAGATGATACAAGTGCTTCCAGGTGGGTTCTGCATAATCTGAATGAATAGCAGAAAGCAGGTAGCAAAAGAATAGTGGAAGTATTGCTTCAAAGTAACAGAACACTAGAAGAGTTTCTGAAAGGGACCAATCCACTTAATGAAGCTTGGAAATGAAATTTTGAGCCAGAACTGAAGATTATTCGTCACAACGGAAAAGTTCCGACACTAGACGGCCGGACGAATTCCACCACCAACAATCAAAGACGAAATTGACGATGATCCTCGTATATGACATATGGATTCACAGCTATAAGTAGGGCGCCCAGGGGACCTCTGTAACAGCCGTGTACTTCAAAATGTTTTGCGCTCGAAAAATCGGCGAAGCAGGCATGCTTGCAGCACGATAATGCAGTTAAAGAAACACTCGACAAATATGGATGGGAAACTCTTCCGCCGGCCGCTGTGACCGAGAGATTCTAGGCGCTTCAGTCCAGAACCGCGCTGCTGCTACGGTCGCAGGTTCGAATCTTGCCTCAGGCATGGATGTGTGTGATGTCCTTAGGTTAGTTAGGTTTCAGTAGTTCTATGTATAGGGAGCTGATGACCTCAGATGTCAAGTCCCATAGTGCTTAGAGGCATTTGAACCATTTTTGAAACTCTTTTCCACTCACCGTACAGTCGAAATATGAGCTCACCAGATTTCTATTTATTTACCAAATTGATGGAACAACTCCGTGGAAACGTTGTGACCCAAATGATGAAACTTCCATGTTGTGACCGGAGCAATCGGACTTCAATGGATGAAGGTGTCCTAACAAAAATACAGAAGTTGCCTAAAAGTTGGTATGCTGCCATACACGAGAATGGAGTTTATATGGAAGGCCTGTACAGGTATTTTGTGAAATAAATTATTTTCTTCAATTCTGTCTTACAATGTGCAGAACTTATAATACGACCTTCGTACCCAGGCAATACTGCAACCGAACTGTTAATTCATCATAACAACTTTAAACTACCAATATTTCTCATTTGTTGCAATAACCACAGAAGCTGCCAATCCTAACTTAGTCAGGTGTAAATTAGTGCTAAATTTTGTGTATGCTGTAGTTACAAACCTCGTTAGTAACTTTTGAAAACATATTTCCTGGTTCGGATAGTAAGTACAGCATACAATATTTTATCCATGACAGGTTGAAGATTCCTGATCTTTTTACGATAGAAATGATGACTTCACCCAGACAAAATATCTTCGCTGATGGAAAAGGGAAGTGGTCATGGCAGAGATTCGAAATCTAAATTATGATGGGCAGTCCGATATATAACCCCAAATATGTTGACTTTTTCTGAGTGAACATTGCAGATTTGGTAAATTAAAAGAACGGTGTAATTGCCACAGGGTTATTAGTATAAATTAATTCTTTATTAAGGACTACGGGACAGTTTCTAACATGTGCTCTTTCTCATCTCCACATGATCCTTGTTCCCAAATCTGATACGTCTCAGCTATGATATCCCACCCGATAATGATTGCACGACTCGTTTAATAAGCCCGCTGCCAGCTTCTGTCTGAAGCTTTGCTCTAAGGAGGATCTTCATCAATGGAATACTAGATTTTAATAGAGAAGGGAAAAGTATTATATTGGTAAACAGAGTGATAGAATAACATTAATTGTAAGTAGGCTGTTTATGTTTTCTTATTGGCAACGCCACGTAGCGCTCTGTATGAAAATCACTGGCTGTGCTATGTGCAGTCTGTGACTAGTTTGCATTGTTGTCTGCCATTGTAATGTTGGGCAGCTGGATGTTAACAGCGCGTAGCGTTGCGCGGTTGGAGATGAGCCGCCATCAGTGGTGGATGTGGAGAGAGAAATGGCGGAGTTTTGAAATTTGTAAGACTGGATGTCATGAACTGATATTTATAACAACTTTTCAACACTATTAAGGTAAATATATTGCTTGTTTTCTATTAAAATCTTTCATTTGCTAACTATGCCTATCAGTAGTTAGTGCCTTCCGCAGTTTGAATCTTTTATTTAGCAGGCAGTAGTGGCGCTCGCTGTATTGCAGTAGTTCGAGTAATGAAGATTTTTGTGAGGTAAGTGATTTGTGAAATGTATAGGTTAATGTTAGTCAGGGCCATTCTTGTGTAGGGATTTTTGAAAGTCAGATAGCGTTGCGCTAAAAATATTGTGTGTCAGTTTAAGCAAAGTCATGTATAATTTTTCTACGGGGATGATTCATATTTTTTTTTTTTCAGATTCTTTCCTGGCAGGGTCGCCATATGAAACGTCCCCTTAGAAAAATTATACATGACTGTGCTTAAACTGACACACAATATTTTTAACGCAACGCTATCTGACTTTCAAAAATCCCTACAAAAGAATGGTCCTGACTAACATTAACCTATACGTTTCACAAATCACTTACCTCACAAAAATCTTGGTTACTCGAACTACTGCAATACAGCGAGCGCCACTACTGCCAGCTAAATAAAAGATTCAAACTACGGAAGGCGCTAACTACTGATAGGCATAGTTAGCAAATGAAAGATTTTAATAGAAAACAAACAATGTATTTACCTTAATAGTGTTGAAAAATCATAATATACATAGCAGTTCATGACATCCAGTCTCACAAATTTCAAAACTCCGCCATTTCTCTCCCCACATCCACCACTGCTGGCGGCTCACCTCCAACTGCGCAACGCTATGCGCTGTTAACATCCAGCTGCCCAACACTACAATGGCAGACAACAATGCAAACTAGCCACAGACTGCACACAGCACAGCCAGTGATTTTCATAGAGAGCGCTACGTGGCGTTGCCAATAAGAAAACATAAACAGCCTACTTACATAATATTGTCAGTGATGTAATGATTGACAGTACATAGTATACTGAGCCTGTAGGAACTATAAAGCTTGCGATTTGCTGAGGAACAAGGAAAAGCAGTAGGGTAGAAGAGGGATGGAGCTGGAAAATGGGAAGGGTGGTATGGGAGGAGAAACATCGACTGGCTCTGGGTCCATAGCTCCATACCTACCGTGGCTGGAGAAAGAGCGCTCGGCTGCATGGGAAGGCGGCGCTCCAGGGCGAGCTGGAATATGAGGCGGAAGAAGAGGCCTGCCGGAGTGGGAGGGGTGGGGACGTCTAAGGCATGTGGAGAGCAGACCACAGGGCGCTAGGAAGCCTGGCCTCGCTGGAAGCCGGCTGCCAACGGACAGACGTCTGAAGTTGCACGGCTATCCAAGCACATCTTCTAATATTCTCTACATCCGTCTGCCATGGAGGCCACCAGAAAGGATACGTGTACTGAAATTTTACTTATTGCGCGCACAAAATGAAGTCAGAAGAAGACATCCTGAGCAGGTGATTTTGGGATATAATTTCCACATCGTCATTAGTATAAATTAATTCATTATTAAGGACCACAAGACAGTTTACAAACATGCACTCATTCTCAGCTGCACGTGATTCTTGTTCCCCAAATTTATACGTGTCAGCTGTGATACCTCACTCGATAATGACTGCGCGTCTCGTTTAATAAACCCGCTGAAATTTTCCGGTCACGCGAACGGCCGACAGAACTGTGTGCTGACCACATGCCCTTCCATGTCGGCATCCACTAATGCCTATTGACTATGGATGACGCAGTGGACAGTCGGTACAATTGAGCCTTCCGAGAGTCCGCAGCTCGTGGTCGTGCGGTAGCGTTCTCGCATCCCGGGTTCGATTCCCGGCGGGGTCAGGGATTTTCTCTGCCTCGTGATGACTGGCTGTTGTGTGCTGTCCTTAGGTTAGTCAGGTTTAAGTAGTTCTAATTTCTAGGGGACTGATGACCATAGATGTTAAGTCCCATAGTGCTCAGAGCCATTTGAACCATATTTTTAGCCTTCCGAGGCTGATTCGGCGAATAGGAGAAAATTTAGTGTACTCAACTGCCATCTCTGCCAACGACAACGGCTCCAACCCGTCTGCCATTGTATTAAATGGACATATCCGTGCATCTTTCCATGCTTCTTAAACTCTGTCAACTACATCATCTGCAGTGGCAGGCGTGTGGTGGTTTGCCAGTCCTTTTGCGGCGTATGGACAGATGGCTGAGACATCAGGGAAATGTACTTGCCAGTGTAACAGCCGAAAACCTTCCGTATCGAGGTAGATCAGGACAGAACAGGTAACACTCGACCTTGCATTGTCTTGTTGAAAGGCTCCGAAGGTAGTGTATAGAAACTAGACTTAACATGGGATAAGCGGAGACATGGCTTAGCCACAGCCTAGAGGATGTTTCCAGAATGAGATTTTCACTCTGCAGCGGAGTGTGCGCCGATATGAAACTTCCTGGCAGATTAAAACTGTGTGCCGGACCGAGACTCGAACTCGGGACCCTTGCCTTTCGCGGGCAAGTGCTCTACCAACTGAGCTACCCAAGCACGACTCACGCGCCGTCCTCACAGCTCTACTTCTCCCAGTACCTCGTCTCCTACCTTCCAAACTTAACATGTCAGAAATTTAACGCCTGCTGACATAATAACCAGGTGTGTGAACTACAGATGATGGTGTATTGGAAGGGGGACCAAGAATTTGGGTCTCAAGCTGTGCCCTGGCACGTGTGTCATAGCGCTCAGCCTCGCTGCACCCCCATCTCCACGCCATGCCGTCTGAGTGCGAAGAGAAGAAAGACGGCAAAACTGCAAACATGCCGCGTTTAAATGGCAGGGCAGTTGCACTGCGTACGACTTGGTTTTATATCTCACATTTCTCAACAACACAGATCACAAACTAAGAAAATTTTTAGTGTTATTTAATGATGTTTTTGTGCGCTGAAGACATACTATCTTTGTAAATGAATCTCCATCAGATCAAAAGCTGCTGTTTCTCAGCTTGCATTATCTTACTGTGGGCATTGTGGAATCAAGTCTACTTAAAATGCGGGGTCTGCAATCCATTCTACGGGTTCTAACCTTCGTGCCAGCACGTCTTCCTTCATAAATTCAACAACAGCAAGTTTTAAAACGAAAAATCGTTGCAGGATGCTCCCTTGACTTATCCAACGTACTTTGTACTAACATATTAAACTTCCATATGCTTCATTAGTTCCATCAGAGGTGCTGCAGCTGGCAGTGGAATTACACGTGCGATTTTAGAAATCTTAATATTCATACCATCGATTTCTTCACCAGTTGCATGTCTGATAATTTAGCGCAAAAGACTTCTTGATATACAGCGCAATGAATCCCGTCTGTCGAGGGTTGTAATTTTTGGCTCTTACATTGTCAGCTAAATCCTTACATTCTTTCTGCATGATACCGTAATACCGTTCCGCAGCAAATTTGCAGTACTTGTCACTTACGCGGCTTCATAATATATACTGAGAATTCTCAGTCTTCAATTCTGTCGCTCACATTCACTTTTGAAAACTTGTGACGGTAAGTTTCTAGACTACCTCTTTAAGTGTAGACAGCCACTGGCCCCGTGAACGTCCGTTATAACACAAACAAATAGCGACGGGTAAATAACACTGACACCATGATTCTGCCGGACTGAAGAGAGTCAGGCCGACCGAGGAATGTCACTCCGAAATATTAAATGAAATGTCGCGGTGTTCCGGGTACTTCCAGCGATGGACAAGAAAAGCTGAGACAGGCCATGCCCTGGAACGCACGCGGCTCGCATATTCGGTCGTTGTGAGGTTTGGCGCGTCGTGGCTGTCTTTGTAATGTGCCCGATGGCATCTAATGACATGACGCCTGGCAATATTCGTTCTCCTTGCAACTTCGACACACTATACGCCCACCGTGTAACTGTACGCAGGAACGTGGCTGATCAGAAAAGACGATGTGGTAGGTAGCACTGCCGTGTCCAGTGTTGTCGTCGGGGGCCCCAATTGTCTGCGAGCTTCTCGCTGCGCCCACGGTAAGGGAAGCCGCCGTGATGGCAGTCCATGTTAGACCAGATGTCGTCGCAAAGTCCGTGTGTTCTCGTCTTGTTGAAAACAAACAAAAAAAAAGAAAAAGAGAAAGTATTTCTTCTCAGGCGCTAGTCGCGTGTGGCCACTGGATCCTGCTTGTTGAATAAGGTGACCCAGAACCCATAGAGTCCATATCCGCACGACATTTGCTGGATCCCCACCAGCAAGAACAGCAATATTGCGGAACGATAAGCTGCAGTCTCTATAGGCTGCGACCCTGCCGCTGTCGAAATCCAACACGTTTTGGTAGACGTATTTTCTTCCTACACGAGGCATAACACGATCTTCTCACAAATATGACTAACCTATCTTGTTACGCACACAGCTAGTAATGATCCTGTTCATGTATCGCCTTCGCACTTGGATTTATGAATTGAAAATAATTCCGAGACGGGTCTTGCATACTTTGTGATCAATAATGACATTCCGGTAGCTGAATGGTCAGCGTGCCGGATTGTCAATCCTCTGGGCCCGGGTTCGATTCCCGGCTGGGTCGGCGAATCTTCTCCGCCCAGGGACTGGGTGTTGTGCTGTCTTCATCATCCTCATCGACTGCAGGTCGCCGAAGTGGCATCACATTGGAAGACCGGCACCCGGCGAACCGTCTGCCTGACGCGGGGCTCCAGCCATCCGATCAAATAAAAAATAATGTCATTCCTTATTTGCTGTATGACTTTTCATGCGACCTCGCCAACAGCAGATGTTGACAGCTGTGCATCGGGAAGCGGGATGTTAAATGGTTAGAATGTTCAGTTCCCTGTCTAGAGTCTGGTTCTTCTATTTAACTGTGAAATCACGGATGCAAACAAGCGCCAATAGAAAAATATTATGAGAGCTATTCACTGTGTTATTAAAAACAGAGACGACTGCTAACAGAAGGAGTTAAGAAAAGATTTCTGATAGTTTGTGGAAAAGGCACGTTACACAGAGAACTAAAATCAAGCACCGAGACCCGATTTAAATCGTGTACTTCAAAACCTACGTTTCTAGCATTTGTAGACTTAGAGAAAGCTTTTGACAATGTTGACTGGAATACTCTCTTTCAAATTCTGAAGGTGGCAGGGGTAAAATACAGGGAGCGAAAGGCTATTTACAATTTGTACAGAAACCAGATGGCAGTTATAAGAGTCGAGGGGCATGAAAGGGAAGCAGTGGTTGGGAAAGGAGTGAGACAGGGTTGTAGCCTCTCCCCGATGTTATTCAATCTGTATATTGAGCAAGCAGTAAAGGAAACAAAAGAAAAATTCGGAGTAGGTATTAAAATTCATGGAGAAGAAGTAAAAACTTTGAGGTTCGCCGATGACATTGTAATTCTGTCAGAGACAGCAAAGGACTTGGAAGAGCAGTTGAACGGAATGGACAGTGTCTTGAAAGGAGGATATAAGATGAACATCAACAAAAGCAAAACGAGGATAATGGAATGTAGTCAAATTAAGTCAGGTGATGCTGAGGGAATCAGATTAGGAAATGAGACACTTAAAGTAGTAAAGGAGTTTTGCTATTTAGGGACTAAAATAACCGATGATGGTCGAAGTAGAGAGGATATAAAATGTAGACTGGCAATGGCAAGGAAAGCGTTTCTCAAGAAGAGAAATTTGTTAACATCGAATATAGATTTAGGTGTCAGGAAGTCGTTTCTGAAAGTATTTGTATGGAGTGTAGCCATGTATGGAAGTGAGACATGGACGATAACTAGTTTGGACAAGAAGAGAATAGAAGCTTTCGAAATGTGGTGCTACAGAAGAATGCTGAAGATAAGGTGGGTAGATCACGTAACTAATGAGGAGGTATTGAATAGGATTGGGGAGAAAAGAAGTTTGTGGCACAACTTGACTAGAAGAAGGGATCGGTTGGTAGGACATGTTCTGATTCATCGAGGGATCACACTTTTAGCATTGGAGGGCAGCGTGGAGGGTAAAAATCGTAGAGGGAGACCAAGAGATCAATACACTAAGCAGATTCAGAAGGATGTAGGTTGCAGTAGGTACTGGGAGATGAAGAAGCTTGCACAGGATAGAGTAGCATGGAGAGCTGCATCAAACCAGTCTCAGGACTGGAGACCACAACAAACAACACTTCACGGAGGAGGTTGCCGGAAAGACATAGTCACTAGACACGGAGGCAAAGCTTTAGCTCGTATTAAAAGCAAGAGTGAAAGTGTAATTCCACTCTTGAAGACAAAAAAGAGAGCGGGTAGCTGGAAAGAAGACGATGATGGCCCCTGTGTGATAGAGAATTTTTTGACGTCGTGATAGAGGAAAAAATAAGCATCGATTCAGAATGCCTAGCGGGTCATGTATTACTACTATAGTTTGACAGAGTTTTGGAAGACTTGCAATCAAACAGAGCAGAATATCCCAGTGAAATTAGTGAAACTATTGGGGGATGTGGTATCCAAATGGGTATTTTAGTTAGTGTGTAATAAATATGAGACCCGGAATGATTAATGGAGCCAAGTTGATTTCAATTAATAACGTACTAAAAATTGAAAACTCAAGAAAATTCAAAATCACTATGACAACGATGAGTTTAGCTTTAGGAAACATAAAGGCATCGTTCCTCCATTATCAATTTAAACGTGGGAGTCAGTTCTCACGTTTCACCTGATAATGGAGGAACGACGTAAGAAATATGAAGATGCCTTCACAATATTTATCTATCTAGAAACAGCACTCGACAGCCTAAAAAGGAGCAAGGTAACTGATAATATTCTTCTCGGGTATGCAGCCGGATCATAACGTCTTCATGACACAATATTTCCGCGGTCCAACCGGCCGCCATCTTCAGGTGAGAGTGCAGGTGCACTTGGGACCCGGTGTTATCTGACATTAGAAAACAACGGTCTGTGATTCGATCGTCGCAATAAAATTTTTTTAATTTTTCACAGCGATATCTCGATTTCGCCTATTTCCACCACAGGCGGCGCGGTATGTTTACTGCGCTAGAGGGCAGTTACGGCACCTTCTCGCGCACGCGTTGTGGATCTGCTGCGGTCTATATAGGGGCCGCCGCTTGCAGCACGATAAAGCCATGTAATTTTCTAGCCAAACCGTCATGCCAGAAGGTGAAGCGCCTCGTGCGCTAGAACTTCGCCCCCAGTCGAGGATATCTCCCTCCTTCAAATGTGCAGGTGCGCGCTAGGAAGTCAGTTCCGGCGAGATCGTGCACCAGCACTCTCACCTGAAGATGGCGGCCAGTTGGACCGCGGAAATGTTGTGTCATGAAGACGTTATGATCCGGCTGCATACCTGAGAAGAATATTATCAATTATTACGCCGGGATAGCCTTCGTAGCCACAGCAAGGTAACTGATATTATGAGAAAAGCTGGGGTAAGCTACAGGGAAAGACAGTTAATATATAAAATTATAAGATCCAAATAGGAGCAATAAGTGTGGCAGACCAAGAGAAAAGCGTATGGATAAAAGAGGGTGTAAGACAGGCATAAAGTCATTCTCCCCTACTCTTCAATCAGTAAATTAAAGCGGTGAGGAGAGAAATAGAATAAAGGTTCTTGATTGGGATTACAGTTCTGGGTCAGAAGATATCAGCTGTTATCTTCAGCTAAAAAGTGTGGTAGAATTATAGAATCCATTCAGTGGAATGAACAGTCTAATGAACACAAAACACGAATTGAGAAGAAACCAAAGGAAGAATATCAGAAATGAGGCTGGGATAACCTCAACTCAAAAATTACGGACCACGTATTAGATGAAGCGAAGAAATCCTGCTACCCTGGAAGCAAAATAACGCCTGACTGACGGCTCAAGGAGGATAGAGGAAGCAGACTAGCTCAGGCAACGAGGGTACTCCTCGCTAAAATAAGTCTGTTAGCACCAAACACAGAGCTTAACTTGAGAAAGACACTTCTAGGAATGTACGTCTGGAGCATGGAATTTTGTGAAAGTGTTTACGTACTGCAGGCAAACCAGAACAGAAAAGAACCGAATAGTTTGTGAGTTGGTGGTATAGAAAGAAAAATAAGTTCTACAATAAGAAAAGAAACGAGTAGATTTTCGACAGAATGGCAAAGGAGCTAAATATATGGAAAACACCAGAACAAGATTTTTCACTCTGCAGCGGAGTGTGCGCTGATATGAAGATTCCTGTCAGATTAAAACTGCACACAGTTTTAATCTGCCGGGAACTTTCTTATGGAGATCACTGTCTAGAAAGGGTATATCGGTGCACAAGTTAAATAATTTGACAATTAAAAAGCTTCCTTTACCAGGATACAGATCAGCTGGCTGTTTTTCAAGGAGTTTCTTGCGGTGTGGGAGAGTGGCGATGTAAGAAAAAAATAGTATTCCGTTTGAGTTCATTAACGTATCACGGAACTACACTGAACAGATATTTGAATGTTGTGCAGGGGCAGTTGAATTTAGTGAAATTAAACTTCCAATGGTTGTTGTTTATAGGTCTCCTAACTCTGACTTGGGCGCATTTCTGTTCAAGCTAGAGAAGAATCTTGATTCACTTTATAGGAAGTACCAGAAATTAGTTATATGAGGTGACTTGAGTATAAATTTTGTATATGATGGTGCTGGAACAATGATGTTGGTAGATCTCCTAAATTCATACGATCTGATGCAGACTGTGTTTTTTTCCACTTAGGGTGCAGGGGAATAGTAGCACAGCCATAGACGATATTTTTATTCATTCTTCATTACTAGATGGGCATTCTGTCAGTAAAAGGGTGAATGGCCTTTCAGACCATGACGCAGAAATTTTAACACTAAAAGGCTTTTGTATTCAAACAAATGTCAAGTATAATTACAAACTATTTAGGAACGTTAATCCAACAGCAATAGAGAGCTTTTTAAATCCCGTCAAGGAACAGGAGTGGCAGGATGTTTATAGTGCCGATAATATAGATGACAAATATAATGCTTTCCTTAACAAATTTCTCGTGCTGTTTGAGAGTTGCTTTCCATTAGAACGTTCTAGACGGGGTACTATCAGTAAAAGGCAGTCGGGGTGGCTGAATAGTGGGATAAGGATATCGTGTAGAACAAAGCGGGAATCAAAATGTTAGAAGTAATCACAATCAAGCTACAGTAGCCGATTACAAACAGTACTGCAAGGTACTTAAAAGTGTTATTAGGAAGGCAAAGAGAATATGGTACGCAAACAGAACTGCTAATTCGCAGGATAAAAATAAAACCTCATGGTAATTGTGAAGGAAGTGTCTGGTCAGCAGCACAAGATCGAAGGTATCAAGTCAGTTCGTAGTAAAAATATTTCTGTTACTGATAAATCAGATATATGTACAGTATTTAACAATCATTTTCTGAGCATTGCTGATGAGTTAAATAAAAACTTGGTTTCTACAGGGAATCATATAAATCTCTTGACAAATGCCTTTCCGAGATTGATGTCTGAAATACTCCTCTGTGATACACGCAAGGGGGATACTGAGTCAATAATTAAATCACTGAAAACTAAGGACTTAAGTGGATATGTTGGAGTGCCTAGCATAATATTAAAGTACTGTGCTGCACATGTGAGCCCTGTATTTACTCATATTTGTAAGTTTTCCTTTAGGAATGGCCAGTTTTCTGAGCGATTAAAGTACTCTGTAGTAAAGCCGCTGTATAAAAATGGAGAAAGGGAAAATGTAGACAATATTAGACCTTTTTCTATGCCATCAGTGTTTGCTAAAGTAATCGGAAATGTTGTGTATGTAAGGATAATTGATCATTTTATATCACACGATTTGCTAGGAAATATGCAATTCGCCTTTAGAAGTCGTTTAACAACTGAAAATGCTGTATTCACTTTTCTCTGTGAGTTACTGGATGGGTTAAACAACATGTTTGCAGTTTGTTGGTGACTAACATACTGAAGTGTTTTCCTCAGCTTCCTGAGGGTAGCGCAACACACTTCAGGGTTTATCCTAGCACCATGAGGGAGGACATCAAACAGAATAACCCCTTCTGAGTCGCAGAAGATCGTCGCCATGACTTTCCCCTCTGAGAGTGTGAACTTTTCCTTCGGAGAGGAGATGGTGTGGCGCCACTTCATGGAGTGCCGTTATGTTTTCGGTTCGAAGTGATGAAACCATATTTAGTCGCCTGTGGTGACGTTCGACAAATAATTGCCATAATCAGCCTCATAACACGCACGGATGGCCCTCACTTGCTCTTTGTGGTCTTCTGCTAAGCAGCGAGGAACCGAGTGGTTGTACACCTTTGAGTACCCGAACTGGTGGACGAGTGTGTTAGCATTAACAGCAAAGACATCCAGCTGAGCAGCGAAGCGTTTGATTGTGAGCTGTCGATTGCCTCGAATGAGAGTGTCCTCACGTTCCAAACTGCACGAGTTCCAAACTGCACGCCAACCGGGACGCGGAAGATCGGGCAGACTTGCGCAGCTTTGGTGTGATGATGACAGACTCCTCGCCCGACGACCCATCGTGCTTTTGTTCTCTGTCAGGTCATTTATGTAAATGCCTATGAGTAACTGCTGTGGTGTGGCTTTCCGTCAAAAGAAACTCAGTGACAGCTCTCCGTTTGGATTTCACCTCCGTTACAGACCCCATTTTTAAGGCTAAGTATCGAATCGCCATCTACTGGAATTTCATGAAACTATAGGAGCTGAAGCGGGAAAGTTCCACGATGCCCCAAAACGAATTCCGCATATTTTGGTCCGAAGATGGTCGATAAAAAAATGTTTTGCCTTATTTTTTGAACGCCCTTCGTCGATTCAAATATGGATGTTACAATAATATATGTTTTTGAGTGGGGTCCGCCTTTAGCAAAACACGATTTTGTTTTTTGTCCCAGACATGTTTCCACTGCAGTTGCACCATCATCAGTGTTTTTTTATGGCTGTTAAACATAAGGAATGTTCTTTACTATTTAAATACATACAAATATTAGTTTCTAAATCGTAATTACAGGTTTTTGAGAAACACATAAAATTGTGTATTCATACCTTCTTACCACATGGTGTGATTTTCCTGCTGTACTACGTTTATATAGTGTCTGTTTTTCTTTACAATTTGTCACATGCAACTATGATCAACTTAATGTAGGCAAAACATTTACCCAAAAATTACGATTTCCAAACTGTTGTGGCTGTGCCTGAGATTAATAATTGATGTGAAAGGTTGTTTGTGTTTGTGTGTGTGTGTGTTTGTGTGTGTGTTTCATTAGTAATCTCAGGCATAGCCACAACAGTGTGGAAATCGTCATTTTTGCGTAAATGTTTGCCTACATTAGGTTGTATGTAGTTGCAGGTGACAAACTGTAAAGAAAAACAGACACTATATAATCGTAATACAGCAGGAAAACCACACCATGTGGTAAGAAGGTATGAATACACAGTTTTACGTGATCCTGAGAAACCTGTAATTAGATTTAGAAACATATATTTGTAGTATTTAAAGAGTAAAGAACATTCATTAGATTTAACAGCCATAACAATAAAAAAACCAATAATGATGCTGCAACTGCAGTGAAAAATGTCTGGGACAAAAAACAAAATCGTGTTTTGGTAAAGGCGGACCCCACTCAAGAACATATGTTATTGTTAAAACAAACACTGTCAAAAGAGCTTCAACATCAAGATCAGTAATCATGGTCTGGTGAAAATCCAATTTCCTTTAGTATGACCACTATACCGCACTTCCCCCTGTATAATACAATTTTTCATAGACTTTTGTCAATTTTAAACGATTCAGTTGCGTAATGGGCAATATTTTGTCACTTTTATTGTGATAAGCGAAGTTTCATCTTTGAACATTAATGCGCAATCAAACGATCTATAATAAAAGTTTCTGACATGCAAGATGTTGAAAGATTGAACCTCCGGATTAATAATCGGTAGGAGCTGTTTTCAAATCCCCGAACGCCTCCCCGGCAAACTGTCAACCAATTTCACTAAGTCGATGGTTTCCCAACAATCCCATGACTAATTTCACTTTCCTCTCTGTTTTCAACATCAATAGCACATCACAGATGAATTCTTTTACTTTTTGTCTTTCCACTAAAGTAACCTGGCGTATTGCATCCTCACATTTCAATAAACGTTTTCATTATAAACGTTTTCGTTTGGAGCGATTTAACTCTGTTCATTTATTTCTTCTCCTTTCCCATAATGCTACTCAGTCATTCAAATTCCTTCTTTTTTGCGATGTTATTCGACACATTTACATTTCTACTCCTTATCGCGATAATAAACCTATCAACAACAAAAAGGAAGCGAAATAAAAATACTACTGTTCAAAGCTCGCCATTTGAATAGTTCACTTTATCACAAATCTGTTGTAAGAACTGAATAATATCGTAATCATTTTTTTTCAGGTTGTAGAATAATATCTCGTGACATATCAAAACTTCCAGGCATCTCGATCATTTTCGTGATAGAAATGGTCGGGAACATTTAGACGAAAGGTACGTTACACATTCGACCAAGGCCTCGCGTTTGGTCCCTAGGTCGGCACAGTGTTGTATGCTCCAGCGCAAAATTCAGATATGTCAGTTTCATTCCGTTTTGCTGGGTGTAGCGAATTGTGATTTTGCGCGACGGAACGAGTGAAAGGGAAATATGCCATTGGAGCCGGTATTGTCCGTTCTCATTCGGCCGAGCTGGGTTTGTTCGGCTCTCGAAAGGCAGTGTCACTTCGGGTGGGCAGAGTGCCAACGCGCCGCTTTTGTTTCACACTGTTACCAACTTTGCGAAACTGCTATATTTGTCTTTCCATCAGGCTCTGACCTCAGTTCTAGAGTGGCAGAGACAGGAAAGCGAACTGTAATTACGTACTGGGGATTTTTAGCTTAGTATTTATAACACAAACTCGTGAATATCGAGGACAAATGGTGTATTTACTGTATAGCAGCTAAATGTCACTGCCCGTTTATTTTAATAATATCGGCTGAATGTAGTGTCTGATACGACAACCTAAAAATTTTTCATCGGAATTAACTGGTAAATGTCAGTGCATTCGTTCTCTCACCGGCAGTGCAACGATATAGGAGCATTGCAGATTATACAAAATGGCAGAACAATGGTTTCAGTAAATTTTCAACGTTTCTTACCCGAAGTTTTTACTGGTATATGTCTAGTGTGGAAATTTATATTATGACTATCTCAACACCTGTTGCTTCTCTTGCATAGAGTGTACGGTCAGCACAGACTTTCTTCTTGTTTTTTCTTTAATCGAACTTGAATTTTTTCGCCCATTACTCATGTGTAAATCTACACACTATAGAAGAGTCAGTGACAATTTACATGGGTGGCAGTCTTTGCATAATTAAAGTGTACCAAAGGGTTAAACTTAATTTAATATAGTGAGTTACAGAAAGAGGAGACAAATCGGGTAAGTGGTGTATACTTACTACCGCCAGTCTTGTACTGAATTTTCCCTCATCTGAAAGGGATATTCCTGTACATGGAAATGCATTTAAACGAGGTATCTATTGCGTCATTAGTAATGATTAGTTTACATAGTAATCACAAGAAAACTAATTTTATAAACATTTCTTAGTCCTAATGAAAAATTAATCTATTAAAGATCCGTTTCTTTTTTTATGCAATTGTGACAAAGCCAGTTTGTCGTGGTGATTATTCAATCGCTTTCTATAATTAGTACATTGTGCCAGATATTAGCTTTTCATAGTAATTAAGGCCACAACAGCATGGTATTTTCCAAGTGTACTTCTGGTGAAGAAGCGATTCTGCTTTCATAACGAAATATTTTTGTAAAATCTTTCATCCTCTATTTCACCCTGTTACTATTTGAATTTCCAAAAACGCTGACATACATATTTTTTAGTAGCTTTCGCATTCAGCGAATTTATTTCCTATTAATATCCGAAGGCTGTCTATCTTCATCAATGCCTGTTCATTTAGACATGTAACTAAAGATGTAACTAATAGAGTGCCTTAGTAGTTCTTTAATTGTGGTTTATTTTCAAAGAAAAACTTTCTCTCACTATTTCACCCCGTTAGGGGTTCAATTTCCAAAAATACTGAAACATATATCTTTTATTTCTGACATAGAAACCAAATTCCAGTTTTCATAATCATAGCTTCAAAATTGCCAGAATAGAACGTTTTTCCCCTATTTCTCACCCTTAGAGGAGAAATTTGAAAGAATTAGTTCTTAAAAGATGCCTAAAGTATAGGATCAACAACCTCTGTCATTTAATATACAAAATTATTTTAAAAAAACTCATCCCTTATTTAACCAGCTTATGGGTTGAGTTTCCAAAAACACTTAGACACGTATTTTTTTAATTTATATTCGGCTAACCCTTTCAACTCCTATTTCACTCCCTTAGAAGTCGAATTTCGAAAAATCCCTTCTCCAACGATGCCTTAACGTCCTATCTAAATTTCAAGTTTCTATGCTTAATGACTTGGGCTGGGTGATGATGAGTTACTCATACAGCCAGGACATTTATCTTTTCGTGCAGGGTGAGTCACGTAAGACCCCTTTTATTTCCAGATCGGCGCCAGCTATCGAAACAAGCCTTTCGGGAAGTAACAGTACACTAAGGGGCTTGTACTTTGGCACGCAAAACGACTTTTGACACTTGTGTCGATCAGATGATATTTTAAAAAATTTACTTTTTTAACGACTGCAGAAAGTTCTTGAAAAGATGAGTATAGTGCTTGTTAATTTTTAGGTTGAAACTCTTCGCAGAAGAATCCGAAAAAATATTATAAAACTGAAAAGCAAGTCAGCCGAAAACGACTGTTGCGTTGTAAACATGCTCATGCTGAGCTACGTCCTTGTACCAAGCCTTTCGGCTGTTTACTTGTCTGCACTGCAGAACTAGCAGGAACTGCCTTGACTACTGGCAGGTCATTTGGGCTTAACATCTCTTCCATGCAAACATGTACACCAATGAAGAGAAGTCAGACATGCTATTTTTACTCGGCAAATGTCAAACAAATGCGTCAAAATGGAAATGGAAAACTGCGTGACGAAACTGTAGTTGTTTTCATAGAAGCCTGGAATCGTAAGCAGGTTTGAAACAGTTTTCCTAATCCCCGTCTGATGTGCCAGAAGCTAGAACATGCGAACATGCCATAGCTGACACTGTATTTGTGTCGTATAGGATATGAAGTTTTATCTTAATATGAAGTTTTAACTTAGTAAAAAAAAAAAAGGGTTCAAATGACTCTAAGCACAATGGGACTTAACATCTGAGGTCATCAGTCCCTTAGACTTAGAACTGCTTAAACCTAACTAACCTAAGGGCATCACACACATCCATGCCCGAGGCAGGATTCGAACATGCGACCGTAGCAGCAGCGCGGTTCCGGACTGAAGCGCCTAGAACCGCTCGACCACAGCGGCCGGCAGCATGCGAACTCTGCTTGGCATTATTTACACCACAATAGCCTACTCTGGCCGCATTACTTCCCAATTTTAGTTCATATCACGAATTCCTTGTGAAAGGTTCCAACGTCATTACTAAGAAGAGCTAGAGCATTATTGATACAAAAGATTCCGTGCCCCTCACAGTACTATCCACGGTGGAAAACCTTGTTTCGATATCTGAAACCGTCAGGAAATAAAAGCTGTGTTACGTCTTACGTGAATCACTCTGTGTATTAGTGATGGACGCGAGCTATAAACTAATAGTTGGTTCAAATGGTTCAAATGGCTCTGAGCACTATGGGACGTAACTTCTAAGGTCATCAGTCCCCTAGAACGTAGAACTACTTAAACCTAACTAACCTAAGGACATCACACACATCCATGCCCGAGGCAGGATTCGAACCTGCGGCCGTAGCCGTCGCGCGGTTCCAGACTGTAGCGCCTTTAACCGCTTGGCCACCACGGCCGGCAAAAAACTAACAGTTCACTAGAAGAGTATTACGTGATAAAAATCGGGTTTTGGCAAATTATTGTAAATACTAAAGCAATTTTTAACTTTTCATCCTGATTTTAGATTGAGTGATTGATGATTACCTATAGCACACTAACGTTCACAACTTTTGTTTTTATGTTTCCCTTTACCGACTAAACAGTGCAGAAATATTATCCAACGGTGTCGTACTGCTGTTAGAATTTCGTACTATTTCTGATAACAGCACACTGGTAAAAACGTTGATTAATTTTGCATGGTGGATTGCAGTGACCTGGCTTGGGGATGTCAGCATGGTAGTGACATTTTCGAGGAAGAATGTAACAACTATACAGACCATCATGTGTCAATAATTAGATTAACACCAAAAAGTATCTAAAGTCTCTTGGGCATTCATTTCGTAAAAAGTGCGACATGGCGCCTTTCTGTAACGCTAGTCAGGGAACTAATTACAATACGTGAGCGTACGATGTGAATAAGGGCCGTGTTTCCATTACACTGTCCAGATACTCTGAGCGGCATATTTATTATTTTCGTTTATGGTTGGTATCGTAAACCAAATCGCTACAAATCTTGCGGTTAAAATGTTATCATATTCTACGTAAAAAGATCCTTTCAAGAATGTCTTACACAGTTTTCTGTAGTTCTGATCTTTTCGTCAAAAGTTTCTGCTTGTTAGCTTTTTTATGGCCTTAGCTTTGTCATTTTCACAATAGGGAAACACAATAGCTGAGGGTGAGATTTAACTGCAGCCTACGCGAGGGCCTATATCTACAAAAGACAATTTAATACGAATCAGTGTAAAATGGTTCAAATGACTCTGAGCACTATGGGACTAAACATCTGAGGTCATCAGTCCCCTAGACTTAGAACTACCTAAACCTAACTAACCTAAGGACAGCACACACATCCATGCCCGAGGCAGGATTCGAACCTGCGACCGTAGCAGCAGCGCGGCTCCAGACTGAAGAGCCTAGAACCGCTTGGCCACAGCGGCCGGTGGCGTGCGAACTCTGCTTGGCATTATTTACACCGAAGTAGCCAACTCTGGCCGCATTCCTTTTCAATTTTAGTACATATCACGAATTCCTTGAAAAGGTTCCAACGTCATTACTAACAAGAGCTCGATTGATACATTATTGATAAAAGCTGTGTTACGTCTTACGTGAATCATTCTGTGTATTAGTGATGGACGCAAGCTATAAACTAGTAGTTCACTAGAAGAGTATTACGTGATAATAATCGGGTTTCAGGCGAATTATTGTAAATCCTAAAGCAATTTTTAACTTTTCATCCTGATTTTAGATTGAATGCTGCTTACTGCCTGTAGCAATCTAACGCTTACAACTTCTGTTTTCCTGTTTTCCTTTACCGACTAAACAGTGTAGAAATAATATCCAAGCGTGTCGTACAGCAGTCAGATTTTCGTACTATTTCTGATACAGCACACTGAAAAAAAGATTGATTAATTTTGCATGGTGGATTGCAGTGACTTGGCTTGGGGATGTCAGCATGGTGGTCATATTTTCCAAGAAGAATGTAACAACTATACCTACCATCAGCCGGCCAGGGTGGCCGAGCGGCTCTAGGCGCTACAATCTGGAACCGCGCGACTGCTACGGTGGCAGGTTCGAATCCTGCCTCGGGCATGGATGTGTGTGATGTCCTTAGGTTAGTTAGGATTAAGTAGTTCTAAGTTCTAGGGGACTGATGACCTCAGAAGTTAAGTCCTATAGTGCTCAGAGCCATTTGAACCTACCATCAGATGTCAATAATTAGATCAACACCAAAAAGTATCTAAAGTCTCTTGGGCATTCATTTCGTAAAAAGTACGATATGGCGCCTTTCTGTAGTGCTAGCCAGGGAACTAACTACAACACGTGAGCGTACGATGTGAATAAGGGCAGTGCTTGCATTACAGTGTCCAGATACTCTGAACGACAAATTTAGTGCTTTCTTATCTTTTATGGTTAGTTTCCTAAATCAGATCGCTACAAATATTGCGTTTAAAAAGTTTTCATATTGTACCTAAAAATCCCTTTCAAGAGTGTCTTCCACAGTTTTCTGTAGTTTTGATCCTTTTATCGAAAGTTTCCGCTAGTTGGCGTTTTTAGAGCGTTAGGTTTGTCATTTTCACAATAGGAAAACACAATAACTGAAGATGAGATTTAACTGCAGCCTACGCGGGGACTGACTTGGACCTATATCTACAAAAGACAACTTAATACGAATTCTGTAAATAAAGATGGTATTGCACCTCGGTATGACGTCACTAGGATAGTACAACTACAGTGGTGCAAAGAAATATTTCTCTGCACTATTGCAGCTGTAGTACCCCGAAAGCTGACTTCTTCTGATGCTATCAGTCATGTCTAGCACATATTTTTTTACGTCTCTATCTAGATGCTCCGTCTACTTTCGATCGGAAGTGTATCACGCGCGAGTTCAAGCTCTGCGTGATTCGTTTGTTCGTCGTCAGTTTTTTTTTGTGTTTTGATATGTTCCAAATATGACTGAGCCCTTCGATTTAAGCTGTCGCTCTTTCTTACTTCAGTAACGACAGGTCACGGCACAAAAATCCGAAAAGAGCATGGTGACAAGCGAAAATGTACGGAAACGCCTAAATTCGCTTTTAGAGCGGCCGTGCAGGCCAGCACGCGTTGCTCCGTGAGCGGCGAATAAGTGATTGATGGTGGTGCGGCGGCACAAAGTTCCAGGAAAAGTCTGTGCAGAGCCACGCGTGGTTCGCGATCGACCCGATAGGGAGTTCGCGTGCTTCGGTATCGGCAAAGGGCGGCGGAACAGGCGAGGCGTGCGTGCGGGCGCATTAATGGCGCTCGTGTGTGTCGATGTGGATGTGGGTGGATGTTCATACGTGTGAGCGTGTAAGTGTGTGTGTGTGTGTGTGTGTGTGTGTGTGTGTGTGTGTGTGTGTAGGCACAGGCAGCGCTCCTATAGACGAGTGTTTGTGTCTGCTCTGGCGGGCTGAGAGTGCACACACGGAAATCTCGCAAAAGCAGGGCGTCGACTGTCCGGAATAAAGAACGGCGCTAAAGAGCCGTCCGAAACTCTTCTGCATGAAGAATAACATGGGATTCCGTGACATACATACAAATACAGACACAAGTGTTCTGTATAGACGCCGCCTGTTCTGTTGGTGTAATAACACTCATTTTTTTCTTCCTGTAAGATGCACATGTTGAGAATTACCCTGCCCCTGCGTGGTTTGTCCTCTCTTTACACGTACAAACACAGTAGACATTAAGCAGATTATTAATGAGACATACAGAGATGGTAAATCGCCAATACGCGTCTTCCCTAATAAAAGTGTAACACGTATTTCTACACCGCACACCGCGCTGCACTAGTTAGACTGCTACTGTCGTGCTCGAGAAGTGCATTTGGCACAGTCCAGCAAACAGAAAACCTCTTCGACGTTGTTTCAAAATTTGTAATCTCCCAAAATACAAAAGTCAAAGGGCTTGGAGTAGAAGAGAGCGGGCCGCGGTGGCCAAGCAGTTCTAGGTGCTTCAGTCCGGAACCGCGCGACTGCCACAGTCGCAGGTTCGAATCCTGCCTCGGGCACGGATGTGTGTGATGCCCTTAGGTTGGTTAGGTTTAAGTAGTTCTGAGTTCTAGGGGACTGATGATCTCTGATGTTAACTCCCATTGTGCTCAGAGGCTTTTTTTTTTTTTTTTGAACCAGTAGAAGAGGCTTGTTTCGCAATGTCGAAAATGAAGTGGTGCTCATAACTCCAAGGTGGGTATTTTAGAGCCCTGTTTAATAGGTTTTTTGCTTCGAACGATCGTTCCTCTCATATCCCTCAGAACTGACCATTTTTAGCCGCACGGGGTAGCCGAGCGGTCTCAGGTGCCTTGTCATGGTCCGCGCGGCTCCTCCCGTCGGAGGTTCGAGTCGTCCCTCGGGCATGGGTATGTGAGTTGGTGCGTTGTCGTTGGCATAAGTTAGTTTAACTTAGATTAGGTTAAGTAGCATGTAAATGTAGGGACCGATCAGCTCAGCAGTTTATTCCCATAAGACCTTACCACAAATTTCCAATTTGACCATTCTTCATATATATATATATATATATATATATATATATATATATATATATATATATATATATAGGGTGAGTCACCTAACGTTACCGCTGGATATATTTCGTAAACCACATCAAATACTGACGAACCGATTCCACAGACCGAACGTGAGGAGAGGGGCTAGTGTAATTGTTTAATACAAACCATACAAAAATACACGGAAGCACGTTTTTTAAAGCAAACCTACGTTTTTTTAAATGGAACCACGTTAGTTTTGTTAGCACATCCGAACATATAAACAAATACGTAATCAGCGCCGTTTGTTGCATTGTTAAATGTTAATTACATCCGGAGATATTGTAACCTAAATTTGACGCTTGAACCCTCCGACGTTCAGTTGCGCGTTGTAACAAATACGGGCTACGGGCGTTTCATAGGACGTGGAGGACGCATAAATTGGCCAGCCCGTTCTCCTGATCTTACACCTCTGGACTTCTTTCTGTGGGGTACGTTAAACGAGAATGTGTACCGTGATGTGCCTACAACTCCAGAGGATATGAAACAACGTATTGTGGCAGCCTGCGGCGACATTACACCAGATGTACTGCGGCGTGTACGACATTCATTACGCCAGAGATTGCAATAGTGTGCAGCAAATGATGACCACCACATTGAACATCTATTGGTCTGACATGTCGGGACACACTCTATTCCACTCCGTAATTGAAAACGGAAACCACGTGTGTACGTGTACCTCACCCCTCATGGTAATGTACTTGTGCATCAGTGAAAAAGACCAATAAAAAGGTGTTAGCATGTGGACGTAATGTGCTGTTCCAGTCTCTTCTGTACCTGAGGTCCATCACCGTTCCCTTTGGATCCCTACCTAATTCGGTGCTCTCCGATACACACGATCGAACAGCGGAGGAGTGGTACTCAAGCGTCAACTTTAGGTTACAATATCTCCGGATGTAATTAACATTTTACAATGCAACAAACGGCACTGATTACGTATTTGTTTATATGTTCAGATGTGCTAACAAAACTAACGGGATTCCATTTAAAAAAACGAAGGTTTGTGTTAAAAAACGTACTTCCGTGCATTTTTGTATGGTTTGTATTAACCAATTACACTAGCCCCTCTCCTCACGTTCGGTCTGTGGAATCGATTCGTCAGTATATGATGTGGTTTACGAAATATATCCAGCGGTAATGTTAGGTGACTCATCCTGTATATATACTCACGCTTAGAAAAAACAGAGCACTTTGAACGACTTGAGATGGGACACTCATATTCTCAGGATATGTACAATTGGATCTTCTGAAGAGATGATTAGCATTTGAACCATGTCGGCCCCCGGGTTCAAGGTCAACATCGATATCATGGCACAACGTCACCTACCGCTAAAATGTGCCTCTGGCTCTCGTTGTCACTACAGACCGAAGGTACTGGATCAGGATGCCTCGCAGACGTATGCGCGAATTGTGCCGTCAAATCATTCGCTTAAAGAAAAAGGCGCCTTATTGGCATAGGATAATGCGATGCATCCATCCGGGAAATTACTGCTCGTGTGGGAGAAAGTGTGTCGGCAGTGCAAAGTGTATGTGCCGAATGGTTCACGGAATGCCGTAGAACACTAGGAGGTGGGTCAGGTCGCACCATCCAGACCACACCCAAGATCGACACCTCATCCAAAAGGCATTGCAGGAGAGATCTGCGTCCTCCTCGACTCTAGCGCAACAGTGGAACAGTGTAGCACATCGTACACTGTCAGGGGTGACAGTCCGTAGACGTTTATTACGTGCTTGTCGTCCACTTCTCCACCTACCTTTGACGAATGAGCAGAAACATGCTGAAGGGTAACGGTGTACAGAGTGACGTCACTGGGGACTGAAATGGCATCAGTCAGTGTTTTCGGACGAATCCAGGTTTTGTTCAAAATGGTTCAAATGGCTCGGAGCAAAAAATGGCTCTGAGCACTATGGGACTCAACATCTTAGGTCATAAGTCCCCTAGAACTTGGAACTACTTAAACCTAACTAACCTAAGGACATCACACACATCGATGCCCGAGGCAGGATTCGAACTTGCGACCGTAGCGGTCACGCGGTTCCAGACTGAAGCGCCTAGAACCGCACGGCCACACCGGCCGGCAGATTTTGTTTGTTTGAAAATGGTGGCCGCATTTTGGTTCGCCGCAGACAGGCGGAGCGGTATAACAGTGGCTGCATTTGCAGTACAGAGCCATCTCAAGGACTAATGTTGTGGGGTGCTATCAGGTATTAACACAAATTATAGTTGGTGAGTTTGTAGGACACTGTGACCAGTGTGACGTACCTGAATGACATCCTGCGATCCGTAGCCATAGCCTTTCTGCAAAACACCCCAGTTGCCGGTTTTCAGCAGAACAATGCACGACCGCATGTTGCTGGACGAACACGTGTATTCTTCGTATCACAGGCTGTCACATGTTTGCCCTGGTACACTCGATCACCAGACTTGTCGTCAGTCGGAAATGTGTGTAATATGGTGAAACGACGGGTGCAGCTCTGTGAAGCAGTGTCAAATACCACAGATGAACTTTGGAACCAGGTGAATGGAGCGTGGATGAATATACCACAGGACATTCTTCGAGCCTCATACACGTCGATGCTATCACGTATGGAACAACTTATCAGGGCCCATGACGGACCCTGTGCCTACTAGGTAAGAGGACACACGCTGAACCAAGCTGTCTGAAATCATTTCTGCTGAATACATTAATGTACATGTCCTTTGTATATGAAAGTCCTATTTTTGGTGGTTCAAGGTGTTCTGTTTCGAAAACACATATCTATTGAACTGTGAGACACAGAATTACAAAATTTGGGGCACGTATTTAAGAATCTCTCAATTTTAGATCAGTGATGTTCAATATGCCCTGCACCATGTAACCTCCCCCTCACTTATCGACCTTAATGGCAGTGAAAAATTAAACCGCGTGTACCTGATGGAAATTTGGGAAAAGCAATCGTCACCGAAGTTAATTTGTCGGTAAAGAGGGAGGAAAGGGTTACATCTAAATGAAAGGACAAATGCTAATGAAACTGGTGGAAATTAATTTTGAAAAGGGGTAAAGATAATAAAGAAAGTAAATGTGCGGCCGTTACGTTAACAATTAACTAGCGTTAATTAGGTAGTAGATAGTATATGGGGCTTCTGGAACACTTTGAGGACGTATACGTACCGTCCTTAGCACCGTACCGCTACGTGACGTCACTACTACTCGCTGCTTGCTCTGGCAGCTCTCCAGTGCAGATGTTACGCACGTGCGTGCACACACACACACACACACACACACACACACACACACATACACATTCACACACACACACACACACACACACACACACACACACACATACACACAGTTAACAATTATAGTTTTCTCTGTAATCAAATATACTTAGATTTGTTTCTTTGAAGGATATGAGAAATAAAAGAGGAAACCACAAAAAAAAGTTTGAAGTGAAAATGTTTATTTATTCAGTTGATATGAATATACAAAGTTTTAAGCACTGCTAGATTAGTTTTTTATTCTTTTATGTTAAGCAATAATTGAAGCTTCTCGGAGTTCTTCCTCTATTGAAATAATTTCATTGTCGTGTGAGTTGTTGCCAGCTGTTTTTGATGCAAGGAGAAAAACTAGACGTTCAACAAGTTCGTTTGGGTTATTCCAGTGAATGTAGTCAACATGTGATTTGTTTGAATAGTCTTTCCAGTCAATTTTTACTTCTTGTTCTTCATCTTCTCTGTTTACTCCACGTACAGAGGTAATTCCCTTTCCTGTACGTATTTTACTTTTTATTTTCGCTGCTTTACCAATTTTGTATTCCTCAACAATGTCATCATCACTATCGTCATCCTCGCTTCTATTATTATCCTCTTCACGGTCTTTTTCTGCAGATGTTAGGGAAACCGTTGCAGTTGCTGCCGCTGCTGCTGCAGTACGACGTTTTGGACCCTCAAGTATTCCAATTAATGGCTTTATGATGCGTGTATACTTATATCCTTTGTTTGCATTTACAGGCTTGAAGGCGAGGTATTGTTGTCTGGAGGCATTGGTTGCCTTCAGAATTTTTGCATAATTTTGAAGATCACGGCTCGTGTAATTCTTAGGCTTGATTTTGAACAATAAACTGTATAGCCCTCTAGTTCCAGGATATCTTACGTTGTGTATTATTAAGTCATTTTCATCAACTTCCACTGGTGAGTTTCCAATCATCCATTCACTTGATAATGGATCAAATCTTACGCCGTACACGGTGTCGCGCGTTTTGTCTATAGGTTTATTAAAGTACGAAGCCGCCAGTTGACCAGCTGCATTTTCTGCTATACGCAACTCTTGTATTTTTCTGCTACTTTTCGTTTTTTTCTTTTTCTCCACATCATCATCATCGTCATCATATTTTTCATTAATGTCACAGCCGTTGATTTTGTCTTGACATCTAGCTGCAGAATTGCTATTGTTTTCTCTCGCCGGAAATCGGTGAATCAGTTCCTTTAGTGGTTGTGAAATGGGCTTAAATGTCTTTTCCAGCACAGATTTTGTTTCAGTTTCTCTTTTATGTAGAGATAGCATCTTTCTTCGGATATTCTGTCTAGCTTTAGCGATCTGTTTTTTAATATTAATGTTTCGTTTAATCGAATCGTGCAGCATGTTTATAGCTCAAAACTGCCCACTCGCTATCTGAACTAAATTTACGTAGACATCTCAATTTATAACACTAATTTCTTCACTTAGAGGTTTCAAAGTATGTGTTTATCACACGCTGCCTATGCGCATCGTCGAGGATTGGTGAGATAATTTTACACATTTGTTCTATACGTTGCTTGAATCGAAGACTGTCAATGGCGGCACGTTGCCAGCAAAGTCCTATGCGAGCCTCTCTGTATACCGAAAAATCCCAATCATTTAAAATGTGCACTGAGGTACATACTTCATTTGGAAAGTGCACTTCCTTTTTTTTTCTCACCTTCTCCATTTCCTATATATGTCTTTAATGCTGGCGTGAAAGATGTGCACTCATTGACGTCTGTTAGGAAATTGAGGAACATGATGATAATTGCTAGTGCTTTGTAGTACGCAACTGCTCAGATAAATTACACTTTAATTTACAACCCTATATTCAAATTCAGCATGAAGTGGACGATTTCCAAGTGTTAAATGCGAGGCTTTATGAAACTTGAATCTGTCTCCTTTACGTACGTCAATCTCCGTATTCATCAAAAGTTGGTAACTGTTTTCATTCAATTCAAAGCTAATTGTTTCAATATCAGGCGTAATAGAGCGTAAAATAACTTTACCAGTGTAAGGTAATACATACTCATACTGACCATTGTGTAAAAGGTAAGCTGATTCATTGGGATCTCCTGAAGGGATGCTGTCAATTCTAAAAATGATGGAACACATTCGATTTTTTTCAACGTAACCTTTTGTTGCAACATCCGAGTCTAAAATTGGCTCGCGCACATTCGTGATGCGTTTATTTTGCACGTCTAAAACTCGTTCTGTTACACTGATTAAGTCTAAAAAGTTTTCAACTCCTGCATTCATAGATGTACGTAAAGAGTTTTTTAGCTCTCTGAAGTCGTTAAGCTGATTTTGCAGCTTTTGGAACAACAGATCGACATACGATTTACTTACTACATCACTTGCCCTCGGCTTTGTCTTCTCAGCAGAATCAACTCTGTCTTTCACACGTTTCACAGAATTTTCGATTCTTCTACGGATGTCGTCTACGTATTTTTTCGTTGCTGCATCATCATCAGTTCGCGGATCAGCTAAGTTAGTGATGGTTTTGCGGTGCTTGACCGTAAGTGAGCTCTCACTTACATCGAATGCGTTCAGTTTTTCCACCGCATTATCCACATAAACTTTCGTGCATGCATCATGATCTTCAGCAGGATCATGTAATCCACTTAAACGCTTATTATTAAAATAAATTGCTGCACTTGTAGTGTATATGGAGGAAAAGAAAGCTGTTATCTGCGGCAAAAATTTCGTTATTAAAGAGCTCGAGGAGGCAGCATCAGTATTAGAGTTTGTTGCATCATTTACTCTTTTTCGCGGTGTCGAGTCTCCGGCAGAAGAAGAAGAAGAAGAAGAAGAAGAAGATGAAGAGGTGATACTCACTTGTTTCTCAAATAGCTGATTTACTTTATCGATAAGATTTGTAATAATGTTCGAGTATGACTGGAATTTCGAATCCACATATCTTTTATTAGCAACATCGTTATTGTATTGAGGATCTAGTACGAGCAATAGAGTATTGCTACTGCTGTTATTCGAAGATGTTACCTGTGCAGAAGCCATGATGGTAATAATCTGTAATGGGCAAGCTGTTGCTTTAAATACAGATGTAATTATCAAAGTTTATACGATAACGACCATTATTTAATTCATCATCTTTGCTAATAACAAGAAAATCGTAGGCATTCCCATTCCATGCTCGTTTACACATTTCGAGAAATTCATTGAATGTCATGTCAGGATTAACATGATCACTGAAGACATGTTTTAAATTACGCTCATCTTGTTTAAAGAGAACAATAACATTAGCATTGTCTCTGATTAACTGTTTAGGAATTTTGCTATATGTCTGACACAAATAGAAACTGTCTACACCGTAATGCCGACCCATCGAAAAGTAAGCTTTCATGTGATCTTGTTTGTCGCAGGCAATGTCGTCGAAAATAAAAACTGAAAGTGGTCGGGCTTGATCTGGTGGTATTACATCTTCTTTACTGGAAAATGTAAAGTAGCCAATATCATGCAGGTTTTTAAAAATTTGTTCCAAATATTTATATTTGTATTGTAGCAGCGATTTGGAAAATACGTAGACATTCTTAAATTTGAGACCATTTTCATGAATTAGAAGATTAACAATCACATTTGTTTTTCCACAATTGGAAGGACCTGCAATAATACACCTAATCGTATCAGGAAATAGATCACCATGCCTACGATCTTGCCTTTGCAGTTCATTTCTGTGTTCAGCAATAGGTCTAATAGGAAGTTGAAGTGCATGTTTCCTGAATTGCATCTTTAAGTACACTAAGGACTCTACGTATCTTACAATTATTATTATAATAGAGCACTCTAGGTGGCAAAGTTAGCACTCGGGCAATGATCATGATTATAAAAAAAAAAATTTTGTCAGATGTGTGATTCAAACCCACGCTCCCTCCTACAAGATCTTAAATCTAGCGCCTTAACCACTCGGCCAATCTGACAGATTTGTAACAAGCGCCACCATTTTGTCTGGAGAAAAAAAAACAATTCCTATCTTACAAATACTGTTATAATAGAGCATTCTGGGTGTCAAACAGACCAGTCGTTAGTTAACACTCAAGCTATGAAGAAGCATCGCGACAACAACAACAACAAGCAAAATAAGTTGAGGAAGGGGAAGAATAAGAGAGGGACAAAAAAACGTGGTGGTGCCCTGCTTAACCGCGTGATTAATAAACTACCTGTTGAACTTCACATACCTGGCTACTCCTACTGTGGTCCTGGCACAAAGTTAGAGGATAGACTCAAAAGAGGCGATGTCGGTATCAATCCACTAGATGAGGCGTGTAAAGAACATGACATAGCTTACGCAACTCATCCAGACAGTTTGCCTGACAGACATCAAGCAGACAGAATTCTGGCTAGAAAAGCGTGGAGTAGAGTAAAAGCAAAAGACGCTAATTTGAAGGAAAAGTTAGCTGCCCTGGCAGTAACTGGAGCAATGAAAGCTAAAGTTAAAATGGGTATGGGTTTGAATAAGAGGAAGAAGAAGAAGAAGAAACGTTCTGGACGAAAAAAAGGTGGTAATATACTGAACAAAGTAATTAAAAAAGTTCGAAGTGGACTTAGGTACTTGAAGCCTGGTGCTAATCTGATGACAGTTGTGAAAGTGGCTCGTAAAATCGCATCACAGGTTGCTCCGACGAAAGCTGTGGGGAAATTATTAGACAGAGAACGTGTAATACCTGTGCCCAAAACAGGTGGAATAATACCTCTAATTCCGATATTTGCTGCTTTATCAGCACTTGGAGGATTAGCCGGAGGTGCTGCTGGAATTGCTAAGGCTGTTAATGATGCGAAAAGTGCTCGAAAGGAGTTAGCTGAAATGCAGAGGCATCATCGTGTACTTGAAGCAATTGCTTTGCGTGACGGAAAAGGGCTGTACTTGGGTCCATACAGGAAAAACGGATTCGGTCTGTATCTGGCCGGTATAAATGGAACAAGGAATAATAAAAAAAAAGTTCTCCATGAACAGTCTTCCTACAAGACCTCTTACCAACATTGACTTAGAACACTATGCTAAAAAGCTGCAGATAGCACACTTTCGAGGTGTCTTTATGAGAGATACTTTACCTTCAAGACCTAACACTTGTGAGAGTGCAATTATTAATCTCAATACTGAAGAGGAACCAGGTTCACACTGGGTAGCTTACAGAAAGGAAGGCAAAATTGTCTATTATTTCGACAGCTTTGGAAATTTACCACCTCCTCCGGAAATAGTAAGGTATCTGAAAAACTGTACGATAAAATATAACTACAATACATTTCAGTCACTTAACAGCCAGAGATGTGGTCATTTATGTTTAATGTTTCTGAATTCAATATAAAACAGACAGTCTTGCAGGGTATAGTTGTAGTCTAACAATGGACATTGAACACGGCATAACGTTAAGTCTGACGGGTAAAGAATCACTTCTAACTGCTGTCTTCAATCCTGCATTGAATTTATCCTCACATGTTTACGAAATTGCTCTGCTAAACCTTTTTACATATAATTCCATTCCCAATATTACATCGTTAAATAATAATCTCTACTTCTACAACTATGTGAATGATTTAGAAATTTTGGATAAAGTTAGTCTGAAACATGGAACATATGAACTGCACGACATTTTTTCAGCATTATTGAAAGAAATTGAAGCATACAACTTGAAGGTTAGCAGTGATAACTCGATAAATAAGAAAAAGTATGACTTGCAATTAAATATTACCTTCAATAAAACACTGAATCGATGTCAGATTAGGAGTAATCTTACTATAGATTTTAATCTCCCAGACAACATAGGTTCAGTTTTAGGGTTTGCAAAAAATGTAGTGGATAAAAAAGTCTTGAAGACTGCCGAATATTCAGTTAACATTCAAAGCGTTAATGTCTTGTGTGTTGACTGTAACATCTCAGGAGGTTCATTTCACAATGGGGAACCTACACATACATTGCATCAGTTCTGGCCTGCTGTACCACCAGGATATAAGATTGTGGAAACACCGAATTCACCCATTTATATGCCAGTAGTTGCAAGATACGTTTCAGAATTAAGTGTGTCAATTAGAGATCAAGAGGGAAATCTTGTTCATTTTGACGGGGAAGAGATAACTGTGCGATTACATTTGAGGAAAATACGGTAAGAAAAAAAAAAAAAGAAAATGGGTATCGTATACAAACAGAATGCCTGCATAAGCAAGGACACAAGATACCTTGACAATGTGAGCAATAATAACAAGGAGGAGGAGAAGAAGAAGAAGAGGAAAAGAAAAGCAAAGAAGAGAAAAGTCAAAAATGTTTTAACTCCACACAACAGAGAAATTCTGTCGTCACTGGGATACAGAGTGCTATAAATACTGATACCTTCATCTGCAAACTCTCATTCGAGTCGTCCGACTTTCAGTGATCAAACAGGAGGAGGAGGAGGAGGAGGAGGAAGCTAAGGAAAAAAAAAATGTTGAATGTAAGAGAAAAAATTCTCGTCGACGACTCGGTTAGTCGCCTTCAGTATCATAAGTATAAACCTTTTGGTCAACCGGCTTTTGCTCAGAACGATTCCATATCAATTGTTATACAAAATGAAAACACTTACCTGCTTCCTTCCGAGAGTCTGCTGTATATAGAAGGACGACTTGTTAATGCAGAGGGAAAGGGAAAAGCTACTGATATTGAGTTAACAAAAAACTGTGCACTTCATCTGTTTTCGGATATTCAGTACCGTCTCAATAACCAAATTATCGATCATGTACGTAATCCAGGAATTGCAACATTAATGAAAGGATATGCTTCTTTTACACCAGGTGACGCAAATGCATTACAAAATGCCGGATGGGGGGCAAGAAGCGAATTGAAAGAGTTAGTCGACGATGATGATGGTCGTTTTAATTTTTGCATTCCGCTTAAAATGATCTTAGGCTTTGCAGAGGATTACAAAAAGATTATTTTAAATGCTCGCCATGAACTGGTACTGATTCGTAGCAGGCAAGATATTAACTGTATTGTCTCAGATAAAGCAGATACTAAATCAAAAATTGTGTTGGAAAAAGTTCACTGGGAAATGCCGCATGTTCAGGTGTCTGAAAAGCAACAAATATCACTGTGGAATATCTTAAAAAATGATATCACTTTGACTCTACCTTTTCGTCACTGGGATTTGGTTGAAAGCATTGCGCCAGAAATTAACTCATGGACATGGCAAATTAAATTTAATACAGCTCTTGAAACAGCAAGGTATGTAATATTGGCTTTTCAGTCAAACAGAAATTTGATTACTGCTGACTCTAGTGTATTCGACAAAATAAGCATATCAAACTTGAAGGTGTATTTAAATTCTTCTAAATTCCCAGAGGAGAATTTTGCTGTTGATTTTGACACGAAGAATACTGCACAGGCGTTTGAAATGTATGCCAATTTTCAATCGCTGTATTATGGAGATAGCAGTGTAAGAAGAGGGAACCCGCTCATGAACCGTACTGAATTTCAGAACTGTCCTATATTTTTCATTGATTGTTCTCATCAAGACGAAACACTGAAATCTTCGGTCGTTGACATGAAGATTGAAATAGAAACAAAAGAAGCATTTGCTAAAAATACAATAGCTTACTGCCTGGTCATTCATGATTCAGTGATTGAAATGACTCCATCAACCAATCAAGTCACAAAGCGTACTCGGATATAGAATGGGAGGGGAAAAGACATGGGAAGCTGGAAAGAAAAAAAAAAAGATGTCGTGTAAGGAGGATTTGTTCCCCGTCCAGCCAATCAGGTCACATAAGGCATACTCAGAGATATATATAAAAGAGAGGGAAAAAAAAAGTGCAATCATTTGATCATTGTCGCCCTGTTTGCTACCCCCACACCAGTAGCTTGTGAGAAGGAAATATGAACAAAGTTATAATAATTACCGCTAAGTCCGAGAATCATCCAGTGATAGTTTTAGTGACTAATTTAAGTGATGGTTGTGAATGTGTACTGCAAGTTCATAACATGGAGGCCTCTTTCAGTGCACTGAATTGTTCACTCGATTCATTGCTAAAAGAGAACAGTGACTGTAAAACATTAGTGTATTCAAAAAATCTGCTCTGTCCACTCGTCCTAAATATTCTAGAACAAATTATTATTATTCATAAAGATGTTGAAATGCTACGATTGGAAGATTATGGATTGGACTGTGCTAATAAGAAAGAGAAAGGTGCTGCTGCTGCTGCTGATGCTGCTGCTGCTGTTGCTGATGATGATGATGATGCTTACTTCTTGTTCGAGTGGATTAAATCGAAAAATGTTTGTAAACTGCTCTCTCGAATTTATAGGAAACTTACTGTGCAACAGTGTCAAAATCTAAATGCAATTGATTATTACTTATTTCCTAAACAGTTGTTACCCTCTTTATGTGATCTTTCTCATATATTTCACAGTTTACCACAAGTGTTTCAAAATGATGCTCTTATTTCTAAGTATCAACATTGTTACAAGCATTATAATGTGAATGCACGTTGTCAAATTGATGGACCACCTCCTATTAAAAAGAATTGTAAAGAGTGCAGAAAGGAAATTTCGGATGAAATAAAATAACAATTATTGTATGTGTTGTTTTTTTTTTAATTTCACTCAGTAAATAAAGAAAAAGTTACAATGAATATATAATGTTTTGTTATTTTCTGTATACAAATCAGTTACAAATTCACATGGAAGTTGTCTGAATGACAGTATTGCACACACACACACACAATAAAATTAGTCAGACGTTTGTCAAGTTTTCTTTGTTTTTCAGTTGGTAGTGACCCCACGCTAAAGTATTTACCTTATCTGACAGTATAAAACGTTTATCATCATGTGCAGACAAACCAAGCTTTTGTTGTTTAACAGTTGATACCACATGAGACTTTGATTGAATAATATACTGTACAGAAGTTTTAACATCTAAATTCAACATACATTCTCGATAATCATCGATGCTCAATGCTTTAATAGATGACTGTTTTATACCTTTCGCTCTCTGCATTACACGTAGTGATTCGGTCTCTAGTGCATACATTTTAGCTCTCAGGCCTATGAACTCAGTAATAAGTTCACCGTTTAATTCATCTTTCAATAGTCCAACCTCCTTTTTATTCACAAGTGGAATGTTAAATCTGTTATTAATGGGAAAACCTGAAGTATCAAACCATTTTTGCACATCACTTTTGATATCCTCATAAATATTTTGAGTTTTAATATGGTAAATTAAACTATCGGTATCAGTGTAACACAGTTTCACATCTTTTACAGGGAACTTGTTCAGTATATACCCATAATGAAAGTCATCAAGACGCGTCTTTGAAATGTCTAAAATCGCCGTACCTACAGATATAGGCTTGTCAAACACTACATTGAGTTTGTCTAATTCAATACCAACTAAATTCTCCTGAAATATAACGCTCCTTTTGAAATTTGGTTTTGCAATCATTGCAGATGCTCCATATTTACCATCCCATGAAGTTACTAGTTTTATGTCCCTCATCTTTCGTACATTTTGCATTGTCTTACCAAAGACGCTGTTATTCATTAGCTTAAAAAAATTCTTTTCAAAATCGTTATTTGCTGCCATACGTTTCTGTGCGTTAATATCGATGTATGGTTTCATCCATGGAAGTTGTCTGAACGACAGTACTCTGTGAATCTTTCTCAATTTCAAATTATGTTGCAAACACTGTTTGAGATTTCTATAATGAATTACATAATTTTTCTTATCATACAAAGTAGAAATTAATTTTTTGGGAGCACTAGCCTTGCCTACCACACAGCTAGATGGTGGTATCATTTTCTCAGGACATAGTGGTAGATCAGAATGCATATCGTGGATGTTTTCAGGATATTCAAGATCTACTTCCAGAATGTAGCCTATATCAGAGTCATCCGGTATGTTGTTTACGTCAAAAGTTTTAACAATTTCAGCGTTGAGCCAAGAAAAATGTGAAACTGGGAGGTACTGCATCATTGCCCAACTGTAAAGACTATTTACATCAAGGTAAATAATGTAGGATTCATCAGTATTTTCATCATAATTAGACATGAACCTGTTGTTTGCCACAGCATGTCTACACGAGCAGTGAACAATGCCGCCTCTAATACCTCGTTCGACGAATTGAAGTTGCTCAATGTCTGTGATGAGTTCTAATTCTGCTTTGGTGGTTTTCAATAATGCATCCCAAGCCAATCCAGGTGAAGTAACATAATGCGCGGGATCTAACTCATAGGTTTTAATGCAGAGATTTCGAAAATTTTCAAAAACATCGCTTAACAATAACACATCAATTTTTAAATAAAGATCTGAGTATTCCCCCAGTGTCTTGCACTTGAACAAATGCCAAGCATTACACGCCCTTTGATAATCACACTCTGAGACAGTTCTTCCACCAGTCAGCAAACTTTTAAATTCCTGAATCGGCGGTAAGTGTTCTTCTGATAAAACACTCTCATCACTCACATACTCATATGGAAATATACCCTTCTGATTGACTAAATAAAATTCACGATCATCAGGAAAGTATTTCCTCATTATCCTGAGTTCCTCTGGCTTTAGGTAAGATGCACACTTTTCTAGCGAGCATGATAAAAAATTAAATGAATCTATAAATCGGAAATTTATGTAGCAGTGCCGGTCTTTACGTGTTACTTGAATGCTCTTCGTGAAAGATTTGTATTTCTCCATATTCGATGGTAATATAGAAACGCGGCCTGGATTTAATTTAGTTTTTCTCCTCCCCCTCCCGGTCTCATTCACTAGTTGCTCGCAAATATTTGTAATTACGAAATGACTATCATAATTGGACAGATTGTGGAATACGACAGGCACTGTAAACAGAGGTCTGTAGTTTACATTGCAGCTAGCATGCGCTGCACCGCGGTACTCGCCTGTAAAATGACAATGGTCACGATGCTTCACATCGCCTGCCTCAAAGGCTTCCTTACAAATATGACAGATCTTTGCAGAGTGAAAGGCTGATTCTTCCTCTGGGCTTAATATAATCTCTTTATTTTGTAATAAGAAACCGTTCACATACTCGGCAATTGCATACAGCTGTTTCGTGAACCACTGCATGCAATCACGACCGCGATACAACTGAAATTCCGAATAGTCATCATTATAAGTACAGTGTATGTAATATGCAATACTAAATGGTGTATGTAAATGTATTTGATCAGAGTTACTACTTCTACTGCAGCCAGCAACTGGTTGCAGCATGCACTCAGTGTCCGCATATATTATAAAAGGCAGCTTTAGCTTATTTCTGAAATTGGAAAATTTTATATATTTATTGTGCTCATTTGGCATGATAGTGTTGACTGGCTTAAACTGCGCACAGTCAAGCAAGTGTGCATCTAACTTCTGTTTTTCATGGAAATAAGACAGACAACGGGGGCATATCACGACAGACTTATGATGAGCAGTAATGCTATAATGTGCTAGCTTCGACAAACTTTTTATATAATAAAAATGATTTATATTTGTATTTTCTAGCTGCAACATTAATATATTTACATGTTTTTCTCTTTGGTACTTTGTAATATGCAGTGGTATAACTCGGATATCTTTCGACCTTTCCCTCGTCCTCCTTCTTGCCCCCTCTCTCTCCTCATCCGCTTCTCCCTCTTCAACAACCATCCACTCATAATCCGAGTACTGTATACCGTACACATTGACAGACACACTTTCATTCTGCTTTTCGAATATATGGACATGCTTTAGCTCTGTAGGAAACGGTATATTAGAAAAGTTTAATTTGTTTGCATGTGCAAAATAGGCAGACACACGGTGCGCATTCTTGCTTACAGGATACAAAGCAGCTAGAATTGCCCATTTAAAACAAGCATTACCTTTCGAGTGAACGTTAATTACTGCATGTTTATTCGCAATCACTTTTGGCAGTTTCGTGTGACGTCCTGCATAAAACCCTTTGTTTTCGTTAACATTAATACATAGTTTTACTATATTACGCAACGCCCAACCTGAATCTCTCAATTGAAATTTCTCCAGTTTATTTAACAGTACATCCCTAATTTTAGTTGAATACCACTCTTCGGTAATGTCAGAGGAGAATATATTTAAATTCTTTGTATTTAAGTACTTGTCTTCTACGTCACCCGATTTGGGCAGCACAAAGTTGCAAATGAGTGAAAAATTAATTTTAAGAGGCTTGTTAATTTTACGCACTATCTTCTCAAAGACAGAGAAACATGCATCCAAGAAATATTTTGGGTCCTTAAACCCTCCTCGGTTAGATATTTCACCTGTACATATTCTATTTTTGAACGCACTTTCAACCGAAACCCATTCCAGAGCATTACTTTCCTGATGATCATGATTCAGCTTAATGCGCTTTGGCGATGGTTCGGTCATTATTCACTTTCAGCGCTTCTCAAAATATCGTATATGGCAGACAACAGGACATTACAATTTGAATATATAAATGAAACATCCCCACTCTCTAGCCATGTTTTGAGGCAAGCAGCTCCATTTACAAAATCAAATTGACAACTGAATGCATTATGAGAACAAATTGTATACAACACAAACAAAATCTCTTTGATGTAAGCATCAACAAGATTATTAAACTTGGTAACATATAACTCTGTGTAATAAGTACACTCGTATTTGTCATAGACTTGAAAAGCAGCAAAATGCTCACCTTGTTTAAAGCACTCTGTTTGAATTAGCTGCACTATTTTTCCATTCAATTCGGAATATGCATTTACATCCTCACCACACCCTATTACTTTTACTGCAAATACTAATGTGTCATGTGTATCAAAATGTATGCCACAGGTATCGTCTTTTAAGGATTGCAAATCTATTTCCTTAATCTTGCCATTTACTGACACTTTCCGTATTTGAATAGACATGGTTAGTATCACAATATGCTAACAACTACGTAATATTAGTATAAGGAAACATATGTTAGTATTTATCAAACAGATTCAAAGTCAATGATATCCATACTATTTTTCCTACCACGATATATCAGAGCAACTGTTCCGGAATTCAGAAATTCCAATTCTTCATCACTGAGAGTGGCGAATCTTGCAGGAAGGAATATTTTGGACTCCTTCAAGTATACTACGACCGCTGCTCCAAATTTCGTCGTCGTCCGTCTCGCACTTAGGATGGGATATTTCTCCCCCTGTTCCAGAGACGAAAGCCGCAGCGTAGTTTTGGAGCCTCCTCCTTCTCCCAGATGCTTCAAACTCTGCAACACTGAACGAGAGGCATCCCTGTTCTCTCTTGAGTTACAATAACTTCTTAGTAGATGAAAACTATATGCCACTTAGTAGTAGTAGCACTAAGTAATACTTGTCAGACTTACATGTTTTGAGCCAGCTATGTGTTTCACACACTCTCTCCGACAGCAAAGGCAATTCCAATACTGACACTCGCACGGGCACTCGCACAGCTGAAGGAATACGACAGAGTGGAATCGTCTGTCGCTTTATACTGGTCTATAGGCATAAAAAAATTTTTGTTTCTCTGCTACTTTCACAGAGAGAGAGAGAGAGAGAGAGAAACTCTTGCAGTCATACTACATGCTTCTCTTGGAGTACATTCACCCCTGGTAAAGAAATGCTACGTCCCCCCGCTGCTACTGATGGAGTTGTTATTGACATTGTATTCTCAGAGACTCGTATGGTTCTTCTCTCAGCGTGCTGCATCATATTACCGTGTTATTTGCTAGTCATGTAATCAGATAATGTCCCTCCATGTCCTCAGAGAGAGGCTTTTTCTTTTCCCACCCTGCGGTATCATGCATTGATCACATAAGATCAGCTGTTGGACGAGGACAATGACCGCCAGCCCGAAAGCAAGGGCGAAGATGATGTAACTGCTTACGCCAGATGGTTGAGAACAAGAAAAAACGGTACGTCCCGCCAGCCACGATCACATGCGCAGATGTTCACTATGACCTTTCAAGCAATGAAAATGTTTTTTTTTTTTTTTTTTTTGCCAGCGGACTTCGTCTTCTTCTCTTCCTTTTACACAGCTGGGGCTTAAAGCCCCTCCTGGAACAGCTGTGAACCTCCTGCTGTTGCTAACATTGCTATTATTGTCATACAGCTTCCTCTACATCCATTTTTTTTTGCTTTTACGTAATAACTTCTGCTTTGAAAAAAAAAATAGGAAATAAAATGAGATGCTTTTAGAGAACTGCTATCAGTCTACGTTTCACCGAGGTGGCTGCTCCTTTTATCCTCCTCCTCTTATCATCGCCATTATCGTCTATATATATATATATATATATAGAGAGAGAGAGAGAGAGAGACATTATCTGTTTGTCAGGTAAGAGAAGTCGGTGATGGATTGGGATTTACAATGATACTAGCAAAACATTAAACGAAATTAGACGATACCTTCATCAATTTTTTTTTCTTTTTTCCTTCTCACATCATGACAGAATGAAGATAGCTTTCGTAGACCTGCAAGGATTCAAAGACGATGCAAATAATTTTGTGCCTAAACAAGCTGCTGCTATCCTCGTGGACGGCAATCAAGTTATTGCAGAGCAATTTGTAACTATCGCACAAGTTTTAGCATTCAGCACCTTATCGGAGAAAACTCAGAGGATAAACTCGTGGGTGACACGCAATCACCTTCATCAGCAGTGGGGAATGGATGGAGTGTCACTACTTACTGCGAGAAATACGCTCTGGGAGTTGTGCAAATCTTGTGACTACATTATGGTAATGGGTCTGGAAAAAGCAGATTGGACGACGACTTTATTGGGCACAGATCATGGCAGAGTAGTTAACATGCAATCTCTGGACTGTCCATCATTGAAATTGCTCAAAAAATCTTTCAATATTGCTGATGAGGAAAATGATCGATGTTTAGCAAAGACTAATGTACGATTAATTATGCGATGGTATTTTGAAAATAAAACGTCTTCCTAAAATACGTGTTATCTTTCTTTTTTTTTCCCTCTTGCTCCTCTTTCTCCTCCTCGTGTCTCCGCCCCCCTTCCAGCTCCATATAAGCAAACATTTCTATCACAACTGTGTCATTTCGAAAAGCATATTGCCTTCAGTAAGTAGCAAGTTAGAAGAAAAAAAAAAAAAAAGAAGAAGATGCAAGCTGCCATTGCTGATGAGCTTCATCGTCCTGCTCGCCGAACGTACCCCAGGCGGTCAGTTATCACGAAAGGACTTGATGATCTCCATCAAGCAGACTTAGTCGATATGATTGCATATTCTAAGTGGAATTCTGGGTATAAGTATTTGATAACAGTAATTGACGTTTATTCAAAATATGCATGGGTCGCTGCTCTAAAGACTAAAACTGGAATTGCAGTTGCAAACGCACTTAAAAAAATATATATAAAAAGTAAGCGGGCCCCAGTAAATTTACAAACTGATCAAGGAAAAGAATTCTACAATACTAGTTTTAAAAAGTTAATGCAGACACTTAGAATTAATCACTACTCCACTTTTTCAAATATGAAAGCATCCGTAGTTGAACGCTTTAACAGAACTCTCAAGAGTCTTATGTTCCGAAAATTTACTGCTCAGGGCTCCTACAAATGGATTAACACTGTACAAGATCTGGTCCATCAGTATAATCACATGACACACAGAACGATTAAAATGCGACCAGTGGATGTAAAAGATAATAGTCTTCTATTTACTGTGTATAACAAAATTAAAATGATTGATCCACGGCGGTCAAAACTCAAAGTTGGTGATTACGTCAGAATTAGTAAACAGAAAACAGTCTTAGACAAAGGGTACACCGCCAACTGGTCCACGGAAATTTTCAAAATACGTAAAGTGCAAGAGACCAATCCGAGAACGTATCTCCTTGAAGATTACAAATCACAGCCCATAGCTGGAGCTTTCTATGTTGAAGAGTTGCAAAAAACTAAATATCCATCATCATATATTGTGGAGAAAATAATACGGAAGAGAGGAAGAAAAGCTTTGGTAAAGTGGCTTGGATTCAGCAATGCACACAACAGCTGGATAAATTTGTAAAAAGAAAATAAAAAAAAAATAAATGCTTAGTACATGCTGATTGTGTGTATGTGTGTGTGTGTGTGTGTGTGTGTGTGAATGTGTGTGTGTGTGTGTGTGTGTGTGTGTGTGTGTGTGCGCACGTGGGTAACATCTGCACTGGAGAGCTGCCAGAGCAAGCAGCGAGCAGTAGTGACGTCACGTATGGGTACGGTGCTAAGGACGGTACGTATACGTCCTCAAAGTGTTCCAGAAGCCCCATATACTATCTACTTTAGGTATTTGAGATTTGGGGAAAATTACGGTCGCCGGTCCTAAGGACAATTACTATAGTGACTGAAAAACAAAGGTTATTACACATATAATTAGCACTAGAAGCGTGGCAACTGAAGGTTGACACATGTAGTGTGAAAATTGAAAGTTTGTCAGAAGTAATAAATTTCGCTACACTCTGACTTAATTTAGCAAAAGAATTAATAAAACCTTAAAATCGAAAGTGAATTTAGTGACTGAAGTTAATAGTGAGCTTTCTTTCTGAAGCACATCGAAATTCAGCAAAATACGGTTAGTCTTGGACTACCTCAACAATCATTTCAAAAGCTACATGAATCTACACAATTTAGAAATAAGAGATTCAACTTTGAACTTGAATTAAATGAATCTGAACAATTAACAATAGTAAAATTTAGTACGTACCAAGCTGAGCTGCAGTCACAGGTAAGCTAAAATATGGTAACAGAACTCGCACTCTTAATTTGTGCTTGTGTAATCTAAATATTGTAGCCAGCTATGAATACCTTAACTGAACTTTGAAATTAAAGCAGTGAAATCGAATGATGCTGGCGTTTGAATTTCAACGACACTCGGGTTCATTCCGGAAAGGGAAGCGACCCTGCTTGGTAATGGAATTGGGACAATGAGCAACAAAGGTTCATGCTAAGTTGCTGTATTTTAGTGATGCAAATGGAACAGTTTGAAAAGCTGAGGTCTACCATACAGTTCTAAAACTTTACGCGCTTGTAGTCTTCCTTGGTGGTTGATTGAAGGTTTGCAGTCGTCGATTGGGGAGGTGGCAACAGTCACTCATTGTCGGCCGTCGCTGTTGCAGAAGCTGGATGTTGGCGCGCCTTCTTCTCGACACGGTCACCAGACGAAACGGGCTCTCGATGTGCGCCAGCTAATGCTTCCCGTCCGCGACACCATGTCAGAAACTATCATCGCAAGTCGAGCGCAATTACATGCTGCCCAACCCCGAAAGCGCGGCAACTCGCGGGAGTTTCACACAACACACCTGCTCCACTGCACCACCCCAGCCAGACCCCCCTCTGCCCGCGCTCCACGCGACAGAGTTCACACTACCAAAGATCCTAAACACTTTGGTTCTCCACACGACCTATCGATGTAATCGTTCGATAGCATGGTTTTCCCTAGGCCAGACCCAGCGTAAAAATACAAATAATCTTTACACAACAAACCAATTATGCATCGACATAAATGCATATATATACAAATAGTAAAACAATTACAATATACAAAGACACAGAAACGTCATATCTTCAGGTAACAAAACAGGGAAAAAATTTATAGTACAATAGATGGAAATAGGAGGATATGCATTTCCGGCGTTACAACCAGAGATACGAACAACATCACATCGATACTCGAACACTCGGACAAATATGACCATCTCACTGATGTTATGGCAGTATGCATGTCCAACGTCACTAGTGTTATGGCAGTATGAATCCGGCTCTTCAACTCTTGTGCGTTCTTAGTGATGTTGAATTCGCCGGGAAAATTTTAAACTTCACTTCGCTTGATCTATTTTACTAATTTTTTTCCAGTTTTTTCTTTCCATTTTGGGTACCACGGGACCCTTAACCTCGAGGGTCCTGGGGCATTGTCTCGGTTGCTCCAGCATATTTGCGCCATTAGATTGACGGGATAGTAACACTGCGCGAATGTGGTCAGCTGAGTACCGCAGCTCACACTGGCTAAAGAGTTACATAGGATGTAACAAAGGGATACTCTACCGCGTTCTTGTGATAAGTGTGGACGAATTAAACTCTATTTATTATCCTGTATGCTTCCCCGCTCATCGGGATGAGTTCGAATTGCATCCACCGCACCTCCTCCGTCACTTTCTAACCAACTTCGAGTGCACGCTCTGAGGGAACACATGAGGGTAGAATTAGGAGTTATTACTGGAGGCACAGCTTCTGTAAAGGACACGAGCACTGCAAACATATCTGAAGCGTTTTATGGAATATATCTTATGTTCTGCCGCGCGGGGTAGCCTTGCCACGGTTTGCGCGGCATCCCCCGGCGGAGGTTCGAGTCCTCCCTCGGGCATGGGTGTGTGTGTGTTGTCCTTAGCATAAGTTAGTTGAAGTTAGATTAAGTAGTGTGTGAGCCTAGCGTCCGATGACCTCAGCAGTTTGGTCCCATAAAAACGTACCACTAATTTCCAAATCTAATGTTCTTCAGGGTGTTTTTCAATCTATGTAAAAAGTTACCCTTCCCCTAAGAATATTTCTGTCACTGAGCTACAACAAAGATTTGTTTTTCAGAGAAAATACCTGAAGAAGCCTGCAGGTAGGTGTGCAGTCGAAGTCACCTCGTTTTCTCAGTTATTTTCAACAGGCGGTGCCATCCATCTGAGCTGCCCTAGTAGAGTGGGATAGTTCATATTATTATAACAAAGACCTACGACGATAGAACAGCACACATCGACACAATCTTCTCGAAAAGAACAACAAATAAATAAGTAAATAAATACGGTAACGGTGACTGTAGCGTCCCCAAAGAAACAAGCCCATCACAACCGTTATCTAGAAAATTATCTCCAGACAGCTGCTGCACCAGCCTCACAACAATGATAAGAAGTAAGGGCAACGAGAAGACAGAACCGAAACCGAAAAGGTAGATTATCCCTTCAGAACCAGCGGTTTAAATTAAACTCATGGTGCTGAGTCGGACGTATGCGGGACGCTCCCTGGAGGAGCTCGACTTTTAACTTAAAAATGCATTAGTCAGGAATTAAATTACCAAAGTGGCCACAGCTGGAATTTAATAAAGAAGAGCGAGCGGTAGCTGGAGGCGGAACGGCCGCTAATTGGCGGCCTGTTTGATCAGCGCGCTGCGGCCGCCCCCGCCGCTCCCGTCGCCGACGCCGCTGATTAAAACCTCGGAGGCGGCGGGGGCGGCGGCGGCAGGTCTCTTGAGGGGCGCGACGACCCGCCTGGAGGAAGTCGCCTACTCCGACGGCACGCTTCACACGCGAACCACTGTCTGCTTATACCCGCTAATTAACACGAGTGCTGCTTCCTCCAGCACGGCGTTCGCTTTAGAGAAAGCTGACACGAATCCTCCGTAATCCCCTCTTTGTTATTGTTGTTGCTTGTAGTAAATATGCATTTCGAGACTTACGCTTGCGGCTGAGAATCTGAATTTAACCGTGCCAAGCTCCAAAATTTCTATTCTAATGGTTACGCCTTGCTTTCTTAATGCGATTTAATTCCACCGCTGCAACCGGGGATGTCGATTATCACGGATATAACCAGCTTCCGACTGCACCGTTTTTTTCATCTCCAGTTCAACATGATTGTTAAACCGTACAAAACAACCGGTTTCTGAAATAAGCGATTTTCGGTTTTTTATTGTTATTATTTTAAGTCAAATTTTGGAAAAGAAATGGGAATACAATAAACCAGTTCATAATCTTTTCATAGATTTTACAAAAGCAAATTGATTCAGTATTGCAATCAAAATTGTAGAGAATTCTTTTGGAACTTGGAATACTAAAGAAGTATGTTAGACTTATAGAAGCGTGTTTGAAAAACACAAAAGGTAGATTACGCGTGGGGAAATTGGAGTCGGAAGTATTTGTAATAAAGAACGGACTTAGGCAGGGAGATGCCCTGTCTCTGCTAGTTTTTACTTTAGTCCTAGAATATATTGTACGAATAGCAGCAGATAATTCAGAGGGTGTGGAGTTAAATAGAAAGGTAAGACATTAGGGAACGCAGATGATCTAAACGTCATTAGCGATAGAAAAGAATATGTAAGAGGAAATGCGAATGCGTTAATCAAGGCTAGTGAAGATGTAGGTCTAAGGATAAGTGAAGACAAAACTAAATACCTGGTTACTACTAGAATGCCAACAGCAGTAGATCAGGAAATGTTAAAGAGTTGGAGACATGTAGTTTGAAAAAGTGAACACATTTAAGTATCTAGGCGTGAAGATCACTTCGAGAAATGAGGTAGAATCCGAACTGAAGAAGAGATTGCGGGAGGGAAATGCGTGCTACTTCTCACGGATATTGTCTAGGAATTTAAAGATTAGAATATACAAAACTATTATTCTACCAATTATGCTGTATGGATGTGAGACTTGGTCTCTCACTGTGCAAAATGAAAAGCCTTTTAGAGCATTTGAAAACAAAATTTTGAGGAAAATTTTCGGAGCAAAAAAGGATGACATTAGCGGAGAGTGGCGAAAACTGCATGACGAAGAGGTTCACGAACTCTATTGAAGCCCTGACATAATCAGTATTATTAAATCACGTAGGCTGCGATGGGCGGGTCACGTAGCTCGAATGGTAGGGCAGCGCGCAGAGTACTGGTAGGGCACTTAGAGGGAAAACGTCATGTGGGGAGACCGAGGCGTAGATGGGAGGACAATGTGAAGGCTGATTTGAGGAGCCTAGGTATTGAAGGTGAATGGAAGGAAATAGCCCAAGACAGGGACAGATGGCGAAAATACGTTGCTGCGGTAATGGACTCTCGAGTCCGGTATGACCAGTGAGTAAGTAAGTAAGTATTATTTTAAGTAATAAATGTAGACACTGAACAAATACTGAATAATTCTAAGGTTCCCTCACACGGTTCAAGTTATGCTATATCAATTAAAGTAGTTCAAAAAAATCTTAAACCTCCACCGTTTACTGCTTTACACGAAAGTGATGAGTAGTTGACCTACAAAAAAATCACCAGCAATCGCAACTCGACACGGTCATAGCACAGACCTTCAGTGTACTAAGGACCGTTGGATGGACCTATTATTGCTAGTCTTTGTGAAGTTAATGGATCCGGTATAAGCATCACTACCAGTTCTGGGTGTTGCATATGTGTGCACTAACGGGAACATTTACAACGATTGCTATTGTTTCAGAATGGGCAATGTAGGCCGGAACTAGCCAAACAAATAAAAAATTTAGCGTGAAACTGTGATAGAAGCTGGAAAAAAAATTAAATTACCAGTGCGCTATTTTTTTTGAAAATGTATGTTGTAATCCAGGCTCAAACCACTATTTGGGCACTGGGAATAGTCATGGCTAAGGGGTGTAAACCAAAGCCGGAGAACTCTAGATTTCGCTTTAAATTAACTGTTTCAGAGGGCTGTAATCATCGTCTAATAGGCCAGGTCACACGGTAACAGGTACATTACTGTCTAACTAATACTGCGCCGATTCTTATCAGTTTGCTCCTCGTTTCTGACTATCGGCGTTTTTCTTTAAACTGTTAGTGGTGACTTCTCACACTTTCTGTAATAAACCACTGTTTCGAAGTCATGGAATTTTTATGAATAAACGTTACACGCTTTTAAAAATGTTTTATTTAAAAACCAAATATTGTCGCACAGCTGCTATGAAAAATTGATAAAGCGTTTTTAATCCAGTTATTACTAAAAAGTAAAAAATAGTGCTATAACCGAGACGATACAAATACCGAAATATACCAGTTGTCTAAAACTAAAATACTAGTATTTGTTTTATAACACAACATGAAAAAGGAGCAACCACAGCTTCCCAACATCGTAGATAATGCTGTAAAGAACTGTAGTACAAGTAAAATCTGTGTGATCTTTTCATTATGAATTTGTTTTAAAAACAGTTTTTCGGGCTGGCTCAGTTTCACGTATTGTTTTCTGTTTGGCACCTCTCTTGGGAAACAGAAGGTTACCTCCTTCAATCTCTCTGCAGTTTAAATTAGTTACATCCTATCCAAAATTACAATACTTTTACTTAATATTATCGTCATTTGTTATCATAACCTGATTTGAAATGTTTTTACAGCTTTGTAACGCTGAGCGAAGAACGAAACTGGGAGTTGCTAATACCGTGATGCTACTGATTGGCCGCCATTGCCACAGCCATGAATGCATATCGCATGGTCAATAAAAGAACTTACATTTATTCTCGATTAATTTGTCGAAGTACGATACCTTTTAAAGAATCACTGCAATGCAACGCAAATACTAACACTGAAATGCTGATATTTCTTCCCATGGTCACGCATCACCCTGTTAGCAGTGAGCCATCAATTACTGACAACTCTGATTCCTGCTTCTGCTCACGTCATTAAGGCGATTACCATTATCTTCTTGCTAGCCAATTAAAACAAATAACGTTCCATATTTCAGTAGAGAGCAGGAGAAATTATGGTTTTCACCCATCGGTTCTTCCCACCCCTAGCCGCCACTAAGGAGGAAACGTGTGTCTCTAGCAGACGGAGGACAATTCTTCGTTTCACAGCGCCGAGAAGAATTTTTGGTTTCGTGTCGGAACAGTACAAGGTACACTTAGTGGCTAAATAGCTAAATGTCGTGAAAATCCACTGGATGTGACGTAAGTCGTCTGCTACTGGAGTCTATGCGGCGAGTTTCTCTCTGTACAGCATTAGCAGGGATTCCAGACGCCGCACATCCACATCGGCGACTACCTGACAGCCAGTGGAGTGCCGACCGCCCCGTATGACACAGCGGAGGTGTCATGACGAGCGTTCTTCAAACACTCGCTGTTATCATGAGCTGACGTTTACGTGTGTGGAAATTAATGCTCCACCCTAGGCACTGCTGACGTCAGAAAGATGAATTCACGTGTAATTTCCGGTATGTTATGTCGCATTCGCGGGTAATCATTCGACGTTCAGAGAGGTTTACCTGCGACGTGCTGCCATATTCACTATACACTTGTCTGCAATAGACTTGTATGAATATCCTCTCTACATTCGAAACATACGTACACATACACTCGCTCTTCTTTCCTTTGAGGAGTGGGCTTTGACCTGTTCCTGCACCCTTCCATCTTTCCCTTGGTAGATCGACGTCCATATATCTTCAAATTGGATAACCCTTCACACGAATATTTCAGTGCCCACACATGAGCAGAAGTTTTTGTGGTGAAGTCTGATTTCATTAAATACATACGAATAAGTGGGCACATCATGATTTAACAGAAAAACTGTCGGCATACTGATTCAAGCATTCTTTTTTAAGGTTCCTTACCTCGATCGGTAAAAACAGAATCCCTATAAATCACTTTGTTGTCCCTCTGTCTGACTGTTTGACCGCCCGCCTGTGACTTCTGGTAGAACCCCATTAATCAGTCGCGCCGAGTAAACCTGCGAGATCTCACCACACTTACTACCTTACTTGGGTGGATTTCCTTCTTCATGTTACACCAAATATTGGCTCAATCTTTTGGTAACTGTGTCGAGCTATAAGCTACAGAATTCTGCTCACACAGAGCTCCCAATCACACTTTTCCTCAGGAAACGACAGACGCATATAGTTTAAATTTGCATCACGTACTAAGACCTACCTTTTCTTGGCGTATAAGAAAGGATGCTTGAGAGAGAACAAGTTACTCTCTCACCTATTTTTCGTATATGGAAAATTATTAAAGATTTTATTACCACCTGATGCACCTTGAGTGAGACTCTAGAAAGTTAATGGCCTGAGCAGACATTGATGGAGCCTGGTAGGGCGCTAAAAGCATGAGGTATTTTTGTCGTTCTTAGCTCATAGAAACGGCATGTTGACAGTTGGAAACTGGCAGCCAGCCCATCCCTCAGTAAACCTTGCCGGAAAGGCCCACAGCCATACGGGGCAGACACAACACCCCCTCATTGAGACAAGTCTCCCGCAGAACAATGCCATGATACCTGCATTGGCGTCAGCTGAAGCCTAAGCTGGGGGCAACAGACTGAAAGAATGTGTCTACACAGTGGAGTCGTAAACCAGGCATTGTGTACAGAGCCACGTGTAATAAAAATCTACAAGTTTTCGTGTTCACCGATACTGCAAATGGGCCTGTGACCCACTTCCATAAGCCAACTCAGTTGTATAAGAAACTCTGGCGTCTGAGAAACGTTTAGAGATAGAATATTTATTACACCTCATAGCTAGGACTAACAAGCTCCAAGGCACTGGCGATTTAGTTAAAAATATTTAAGACAGTATCTGTTTGATTGTTGGCATGACAAGTGAACCGACTTCAGAGAAAATCGTCTTCTCCCTCTGTGAAAACTGTAAAAAACGCCAGTAATTGGTGGTTTATGTTTTTTTCAGAGATGCAGGTTTCTTAACTCTTGCTCTGGTTTGACATGAGTTTGTGGTGTCGTGTAGGAGGGGAAATTTAGCGCCTCTAGAGCCCTGTGATTGGCTCAAGATATGGTGAAGGTGGAGTCGTTCTTGAACTTTGCGGGAAAACGGATTATTTTTTTCTGAAGAGGTGTAAAGCACTCGGGTGGGGGGTTTTGGTCTGGTAGGAGACTTCTGGTCGATGCTCTGGCATGTGTGGTTTGCGCTTGGGACCTGTCCTGAGACTGACTTCACTTGCGAGTAGTATAGATTGGGGAACCTGTGGCGAAGTTCTTCTGTACTGACAGCGTGACTTCAAACATCTCTGACTACTTGTTTGCTGAGGACACACTTATTCGCTTTTGGTTCACCAGTCTTGACGTTTAGTATCCTTGTGCGCACTGTCGCATAAGTGAGCCAAATTGGTCCTTAGTACGACCAGCGAACGGGTGTGTCACACACTGAAATCTACCGTGATTTCAGGGCTCTGGTAGAGAGTAAATTGTGATCGGTCTGCCTGATCGTTAGACCGTGAGATTTTTGCATTTCTTTCGTGGCCGCGATCGATTCACAAGTGCCACCCCACGCCTCGCCTCCACCGCACACATCTGGCCGGCTGTAAGTCGCATCGCTGCACGAAGCAAACAGGGTAACGTACTGCCGCTCCAGTCATGGCAGGGTGTACGGATCTCAGTCGCCACTTGCTCTCAGTTGCACCTATCTACAGAAACTCCTGTAGATTTGAACAATCAAAGTCCGCTTAGCGGCTCAGATCAATTCAAATTCCGTTATCCACTTTCTTAGGGCCAGAGTACTTAACTCACTTCTGCCACGCAGGAACCTTGTCCATTGTGGTCTTAAACCACAAGTTAGTTGTTTACGGTATTCAATCAATAACTTGTTTAGCATAATTTATGTCTGTTTTCTTTTCTTTTGAAAAATAAATCTTATAACTCTAGTAAATGTTGATTGTTCTCAATCATTTATATAGTCTCCACACGGTTAATTTTCAATCTTCTAAGTCAATTCAGTCAAAAGATATGGCAATTTATGTCACATATTTCGATTCTGGAAAGGAGTGAGACAGGGTTGTAGCCTATCCCCGATGTTATTCAATCTGTATATTGAGCAAGCAGTAAAGGAAACAAAAGAAAAATTCGGAGTCGGTATTAAAATTCATGGAGAAGAAGTAAAAACTTTGAGGTTCGCCGATGACATTGTAATTCTGTCAGAGACAGCAAAGGACTTGGAAGAACAGTTGAATGGAATGGACAGTGTCTTGAAAGGAGGATATAAGATGAACATCAACAAAAGTAAAACAAGGATAATGGAATGAAGTCGAATTAAGTCGGGTGATGCTGAGGGAATTAGATTAGGAAATGAGACACTTAAAGTAGTGAAGGAGTTTTGCTATTTAGGGAGAAAAATAACTGATGATGGTCGAAGTAGAGAGGATATAAAATGTAGACTGGCAATGGCAAGGAAATCGTTTCTGAAGAAGAGAAATTTGTTAACATCGAGTACAGATTTAAGTTTCAGGAAGTCGTTTCTGAAAGTATTTGTATGGAGTGTAGCCATGTATGGAAGTGAAACATGGACGATAACTAGTATGGACAAGAAGAGAATAGAAGTTTTCGAAATGTGGTGCTACAGAAGAATGCTGAAGATAAGGTGGGTAGATCACGTAACTAATGAGGAGGTATTGAATAGGATTGGGGAGAAGAGAAGTTTGTGGCACAACTTGACCAGAAGAAGGGATCGGTTGGTAGGACATGTTCTGAGGCATCAAGGGATCACCAATTGGAGGGCAGCGTGGAGGGTAAAAATCGTAGAGGGAGACCAAGAGATGAATACACTAAGCAGATTCAGAAGGATGTAGGTTGCAGTAGGTACTGGGAGATGAAGAAGCTTGCACAGGATAGAGTAGGATGGAGAGCTGCATCAAACCAGTCTCAGGACTGAAGACCACAACAACAACAACATTTCGATTCTTGCAAACTCACTCAGCAAAAATTATAGAGGATTCCTGTTGATCACGAATCATAAAATTTGTCAAGAGCTCGGTTTCACAGTACAGGTAAAGAAAACAGTCTGGGAGTTGTTAATCTGTAATTATATCATACGAAAAAAATATTTCTTTTGTCCAGTGTTATCCGACATTAGACATGAAACATTCTCGAAAATCTTGTTATCGATGGGACCGATAACTTTTCAGCATCTGTGTAGAGATTTTTTTACCCAGAATGGATGCACTGGCTACATACATAATTAAGTTTGTACAGAAACCTCAGTGCGCTGGCCAATTCTTTTTTCATCTTCATGCTTGCATGCGAAACAATGTTAGAACAGTATATGCGTACAGTAAAACAAACTTTGAGACTGACATTAAAAAAAAAAAAAAACCAACTTCATACATACTTCACAGGGCTTCATACAGTGCGTGGCAGATGATGCCTTGTATTCCACTACCAGCCATTACCTTTCCTGTTCGACTCCTAGTTGAGTCTAAAGACAAACGACAGTCAGTATGTCACCGCACAGGTTCTAATTTCTCTTATCTTGTCTTTCTGTGGAATGCAATGTGCGTTGGCGCCTGTAGAACAGTTTTGCAGTTTATTTATTTATTTATTTATTTATTGTTCCGTGGGACCACATTAAGGGGAAATCTCCATGGTCATGGAACGAGTCAATACATGAAATTATAACACGATAGTGGAAACAGATAAAATGAAATATAAGAAAAATATTCAGGCGACAATTCGTAAGTTTAAATAAAGAAAATCAACAATGTAACACTGCTTAATTTTTCAGCTCTTCCAGGAGGAAACTCTTCAGTTTAGACTTAATAGTGTTTGGGCTACTGCTAAGATTTTTGAGTTCTTGTAGTAGCTTATTGAAAATGGATGCAGCAGAATACTTCACTCCTTTCTGCACAAGAGTCAAGGAAATGCATTCCACATGCAGATTTGATTTCTACCTAGTATTAACTGAGTGAAAGCTGCTAACTCTTGGGAAGAAGCGAATATTCCTAACAACAAACGACATTAAAGAAAATATATACTGTGAGGGCAATGTCAGAATTCCCAGACTATTGAATAGGGGTCGACAAGAGACAAAAAATACCCTTTTTGAATCAGAAGAATTACCCCAAAAAATAATACCATATGACATAAGCGTATGAAAATATGCGAAGTAGACTACTTTTCGTGTTGAACTGTCACTTACTTCAGATACTGTTCTAATGGTAAATAAAGCAGCGTTTAGTTTCTGAAGAAGATCCTGAACATGGACTTTCCACAACAGCTTACTATCTATCCGAACGCCTAGGAACTTGAACTGATCCATCTCGCTTATAATATGCCCATTCTGTCTGATCAAAATATCGGTTCTTGTTGAATTGGTGTTAGAAACTGTAAAAACTGAGTCTTACTGTGATTTAGCATCAAATTATTTTCCACAAGCCATGATCTTATTTCATGAACTACATTATTTGATACTGTTTCAATATTACACACAAGATCCTTCACTATCAAGCTGGTGTCATCAGCAAATAGAAATATTTTTGAATCACCTGTAATACTAGAAGGCATATCATTTATATAAACAAGAAACAGCAGTGGCCCCAGCACTGAGCCTTGGGGAACGCCCCACTTAACAGTGCCCCATTGGAACTGAACATCACTACCACTCTCAATATTGCAGAGAATTACCTTCTGCTTTCTGTTCTTAAAGTAAGAGGCGAACCAGTTGTAAGCTACTCCCCTTACTCCATAACGGTCCAACTTCTGCAGTAATATTTTATGGTCAACACAGTCAAAAGCCCTCGTTAAATCAAAGAAAACACCTAACGTTCGCAACCTTTTATTTAATCCGTCCAAAACCTCACAGAGAAAAGATAATATAGCATTTTCAGTTGTTAAGCCATTTCTAAAACCAAACTGTAACCTTGTATACACAACCTTCTCGATAACTTTAGCAAACACCGATGTAATAGAAATAGATCTATAATTGTCAACATTATCCCTGTCTCCCTTTTTATAAAGTGACTTCACTACCGAGTACTTTCATCGGTCAGGAAACCGACCACTCCTAACGGAAAAGTTATAGATATGGCTAAGTACTGGGCTAACATAAATAGAACAATACACCCCGTCATATTCATGAGAGTTCTTGGTCTTTAGTGATTTAATTATTAACTCAATCTCCCTCTTGTCAGTATCATGGAGGAGCATTTCAGGTAACAGTCTCGGAACACTTTTTTCTACGAGCGCTATATGGTTCCCTGTTGGGACTAGGTTTCTATTTAGTTCACCTGCTATATTCAGAAAGTGATTATTAAATACTGTACATATATGTGACTTATCAGTAACACGATTATTCCCACTATGCACTGATTCTATATCCCCGACCTGTCTCTGCAGACCAGCCACTTCCTTTACGACTGACCATATGGTTTTAATTTTATCCTGAGACTTAGCTATTCTATCTGCATACCACATACTTTTTGCCTTCCTAATAACTTTTTTAAGCACCTTACAATACTGTAATGAGATTTTCACTCTGCAGCGGAGTGTGTGCTGATATGAAACTTGCTGGCAGGAGAGCTTCTGTAAAGTTTGGAAGGTAGGAGACGAGGTACTGGCAAAAGTAAAGCTGTGAGGAGGGGGCGTGAGTCGTGCTTGGGTGGCTCAGTTGGTAGAGCACTTGCCCGCGTAGGCAAAGGTCCCGAGTTCGAGTCTCGGCCCGGCACACAGTTTTAATCTGCCAGGAAGTTACCTTACAATATTGTTTGTAATGGGCTGCTGCATTTAGATTGTGACTGTTTCTAACGTTTTGATACAATTGCCACTTTGTTCTACAAGATATTCTTATCCCTTTAGTTAGCCACCCAGGCTGCCTGTTTGTGCTAGTACCCTGTTTCGAACGTTCTAACGGAAACCAATTTTCAAAGAGCACGAGAAAAGTCTTGAGGAAAGCATTATATTTATCGTCTACTGTATCAGCACTATAAACATCTTGCCACTCTTGTTCATTGATAAGGTTTACAAAGGTCTCTACAGCAACTGGATCAGCTTTCGTAAAAAGTTGATAACTATATTTAACATGTGTTGCAGCACAAAAATCTTTTAGAGTTAAAATTTGTGCATAATGATCTGAAAGGCCATTCACCTTTTTGCTAACAGAATGCCCTTCTAGTAATGAGGAATGAACAAAAATATTGTCTATGGTTGTTCTACTGTTCCCTTGCGCTCTCGTTGGAAAGAATACGGTTTGCATAAGATTACATGACTTAAGGAAGTCTACCATCATCCTTTTCCTTGCACAATCACTTATACAATTAATATTGAAGTCACCACATATTACTAACTTTTTGTATGTCCTATAAAGTGAACCAAGAACCTCCTCTAGCTTTAGCAAAAATGTTGTGAAATCGGGGTCTGGGGATCTATAAATAACAACAGTAACAAATTTAGCTCCTCAAAATTTAACCACACCTGCACAACATTCAAACACCTTTTCAGTGCAGTACTTTGAAACATCAATTGACTCAAATGGGATACCGTTTTTCACATACATGGCTACTCCCCCACACCGCAAAGAGCTCCTAGAAAAGCTGCCAGCCAACCTGTATCCTGGTAAAGCAAGCCTCTGAATTATCTCCTTATTTAAGAAGTGTTCAGATATACCAATATTGTCAGAGTCAACATCTATAAGCAGTTCCCTAACTTTATCTCTAATAACTTGTATACTTTGATGGAATATACTAATTCCCTCATTAATCGGATACCTAAGCTTTGTCGAAAGTGGTTTCTTTGTTAGAGAGACTTCCCTTAAGCAGGAATACCTATCAGCTGACTTCAATCTAAAAAAGGTACAGTTCTAACACCCACAACTACCGGAATTTTCCCATGAGTGATCCCACCACCCCCACCTATGCTGTCACCTATAAGCTTTGCCAACCTCCCCTTTCCATGCCTGTTGAGGTGCAGGCCATGTCTAGTGAAACCCGTCCTGCTGATAGACTCCACCGACACCACTGAAATGTGACTCATGCCTTCTGTCATCAGCGCACCCCGAAGTCTCATGTTATTACGCCTGACGGCTGTATTAAGATGAGGCTGTCGTTACGCTGAAACAGTTCCACGAAATGCACATTCGCGTTGCCAGTCTGAGTGGCTATCTTTTCCAGGTCACCATCTATGTCATACTCCCCATCCCTGTCAATACTGTTACCAGCCCCACCCACAATCACTACCTGATCCTCTTTAGTAAAATCCCTACATAACCCCCCTATGTTAACAGTCACCTGAGCCAATCCTGCATTAGGCTTCACAATGCTGGTGACCTGGTACTCACTCCCCAACACTTCCTGCAACTGCTGGCCTACACCTCAGCAGTCGGTCGCGAATGTGGTTCTCTGAACTTTCCCAACACTGTTTCGCGACGAGACTGTCATCTTCACTCCAGAGATTTCCGTTTGAGTTCACGGAGCATTTTCATAATAGTCACATGTTGATCTTAACTATCGATAACCAATTTAGCAGCACACGCCTCAATTGCTTCGACGTCTTCCCTTAGCCAGAGCTGGGGCGGATCTGAAATACTGAAGCACTACTGAAGTATAGATCGCACTAGTGTTGCATACGTTGTCCCTTTACAACGGAGCTTTTCCTCTCCTATAATTCTCCAAATAAACCGAAGTCGTCCATACCACTTCCCTACTACCGACATTATGTCCTCGTTCTATTTCATATTCCTTTGCAACGTTGCGCCTAGATACCGTTCTGTCATAATTAAAGTGAAGCTACCCACAGACGCCAAGTGTGGGCTGTAATTAACCCATTTAATGACATCGGGTCTCTCCTCTGACTTTTCAGTCGCCGGTACTCTGTCAATGCACCACTTTAATTACTGCTATGTACATAAAGCAATTTCGCTAATGGTGCACAGTCTCTCTCCTCGATAGCCATACGTTCACTCACGTTATGCCTTGTCAAATGTCAGCGTGGACGTAATACTGTTTCACAAACATTATACAGCAGTGGATTATCACCTGGTGTCCCAAACTGGAACTAATTTTTTTTTTACCAGCGTAAATCGCTCTCGCATTAATGCATTAGAAAATGTACTAAGATTCGCTCCCATACGATAATCCTCCCTGAGCAGCTACACCTTAATGTTAACCACCCTTAGCTTACCTGTGTCGAAAAGCACACCACTTATACTGTATTCGAATATTACTTGCATTTTTTGCACATTGTCTCGCGGTTCTAGGCGCGCAGTCCGGAACCGCGCGACTGCTACGGTCGCAGGTTCGAATCCTGCCTCGGGCATGGGTGTGTGTGATGTTCTTAGGTTAGTTAGGTTTAAGTAGTTCTAAGTTCTAGGGGACTGATGACCACAGCAGTTGAGTCCCATAGTGCTCAGAGTCTTTTTTTTTTTTTTGCACATTTAGAACAAACTGCTATTCGTCATACCAAATAGACATTCTGTCTGAGTCATGGTGTATCCTCCTGTTGTCACCGGACGACCACACTTCCCGGTATCCTACAGGTTCGTCAGCAAACAGTCGCAGATTGCTGCTCATCATAACCGAATATATGGAACAAGAGTGCTCCTCTGTTTCCGATGAACGCTTGCCGTTGACGGCCACGTACTGCACTCTACCGCTTCAGATGTCCCAGCAGAAGGAATCACCCTCGAGTTCCAAGGTGCTACCAGCAGTCTGTCTAGCATAATAACTGCGCTTAGAGAGTTACAAGGAAGTGGGTATAAATATAGAGCATCTCCTCATAGCCGCGCGGGGTGGCCGCGCGGTCTAAAGCTTTGCGCGGCTCCTTCCCTCCCCCCCCTCCCCCCCCCCCCGGAGGTTCGAGTACTCCATCGGGCATGGGTGTGTCTGTTATCCTTAGCATAAGTTAGTTCAAGTTAGGTTAAGTAGTGCTTAAGGGACCGATGACCTCCGCAGTTTGGTACAATAGTCATTACCACAAATTTCCAAATTTCTCCTCATAAACCAGACACACATCTGCAGTACAGCTAAATGACGATGGGGTTGATGTAAAGATCGGCGCCACTAGGCTCTCGGTGTCTATAAACAAGTGATCTCGATTCATGAATAACGCTGTACTCTGTGACAGCCTGATGGAAGGGTTTGGGGAATGCCTTGGAAACATTACATGCCATGCCTTGTGTTAAAATATAGTGTCACGGTATGGGGTTTTTAACGGAACTGAAATGATGGTGGGCTGACAGTAATTTGGAGCCCGCGCGTCGGAAACGGGCGCGCTTGTGTAAGACTGCCAGGGAGTGCACCCTGATGCCATCTATTGGCGAAACTGGGAATTAGCGCTACCTGTCAGACAATGCACTAAGCTCTCAGAGTCAAATGTATTCTTTTTCTTGGTAATTATAAGTTATTACTGTATAAGTTAATGTTGTAAAGCGCTAGTAGTAAATTTTTATGACTGATATGAACTCCAGGGTAGTAAATATAAATATTCTTAAATACTAAATGATTTCGGTAAAAAAGGTGGTAGGGGAACGCCCCCACTCTTGGTGATACGAGCGTAGCTAGGGGTAGCTGGAGACACAGGGACTGAACAATGGAATGGCCTGGGGAGTGTTGACGTGATCGGACGTGCGTAACTGTGCTCACGCAAAAGTGATTGTGCAACAGAGAAGAGGCGAATATCGTCGCCGTTTTTGGAGTGAAACGCGACGAATGGTTGTTGAAGCCGCCTCTATGCCACTGGGGCTGATTGTAAGAGTTCCTGCGCCCAGATTTTATGGCGGACGTGCAATAGCTTATACGAGTGCTACGGCTCGTAGTTCCAGCCGCCATTAAGGGCATGAGGCGTGAAGAGCTGCGTTAGCCACTGGCATCTCACTACCAGCACCGACACGTCTACCCAAGGCAAGACTGCTTGCAATTGTTAAGTCGAACTTTGTATACATGTAAAAGGAGAATACCAGTTTTCTTTTATGCAAGTGCAGAGGACAGAATATAGTAATGAGTAAAATTACGACACATGTTGTTCATTGTAAAGTGTAGTAACCTCAACCATAGTATAGTGAAATCAGACTGAGGCCACCATCGCCTCTTTCATTTACAATTCTTTTGGTTGTAGAATACTTGAGCGTATAAGAATGTTGAAAAGAGCAATGGTCACACCAGAATGAGTCGCCTATTTATAGTTACTTAAATTTTTCTGAGTAACCTTTCAAGTAAAGTCACTTAACTAATTCTGTATCAATTGTCCAAAGAGTAATATCCAAAAACATTAAATAAGTTGAAGGATAGAATTTTGTTAACCCAAGTTGAATAAACTGTCTTGGTAGTAATTACCAAGCCAACTCACAGAAATTGAGAGAGTATTTGCTTTGTAGAATCATCTAGAATGATCAGAAATAGTAATATTCAGAATTAAGTTTAAATTCAACTCAAGCCATTTGACTCTGAAACGAGCCAAAAATTGATTTATTCTTTTGCTCCTTCAGAGCTGGCGACCGTAGTTATAAGTATTTTCAGGAGGATTCGACGGTAAGTCTGCTGCTCTCGTCGTGCTGATAGGATTATCCACTGCTGCTAGCAGTGGTGATTGGATACATAAGCTCACTACCAAGTTAAGCGGGTCAGGTAGGCAGTGTTACCGTGTGAACTGTAGGGCACTGTAGGCCGTGGATCGAACCCGTTCGCCCGCATCTCGTGGTCGTGCGGTAGCGTTCTCGCTTACCACGCCCGGGTTCCCGGGTTCGATTCCCGGCGGGGTTAGGGATTTTCTCTGCCTCGTGATGGCTGGGTGTTGTGTGCTGTCCTTAGGTTAGTTAGGTTTAAGTAGTTCTAAGTTCTAGGGGACTTATGACCACAGCAGTTGAGTCCCATAGTGCTCAGAGCCATTTTTTTTCGAACCCGTTCAATCACCACAGCTCTTAGGGAAATAGTCCGGTTAGGAGTGTACTAATCATTAGGTAAATACTGGCGAGTAACGGTCAAAAATGTATACGCAAGTGAATTTAGCAAGGTCCACGTAGCACCTAGTTAATGTGGTGCAATGGCAAGGGTAGGAGTGGAGTAAAAGTGAGCTGAGCTTGTGGCAGCTGTACTGTATTCAAATATTAACAACGTGAATTCACTACTACCTCTTACCATTAGGACTGAGCTATTTACAGTTAAAATACGTAGCAACAAGCGCAAAGGCGTGACAGCTACAAGTCCGTATTGGTTTTATACATACGGAATTAGGAAGTGGGTCATTCCGTCAGTGGAGGGGGTTAAAACAACCGAGTTAGTTGAGAACATACCCCATTTACTGATGGCAAGATTCGGCGCTTCGGTCGCAGGTTGTTTGTTGTGTTTATAGTGTGGACACCTAAATACGGAAGGAAGTCATTTTAGAGCATTGTGTACGGTGTACAGCAGAGGAACAGTTCGGAGATGATGATCGCATCAACACGACAGGCCACCCTGTCACAAAACAACATCGATGATGCAATGATTTGTGGAGAATAACATTCCTGAAAGGACCTAACCTCCCCCTTACTAATGGCCCTATCCTGCTTGCGACATAAAATATGACCGTGGATCGGGTGTATGGCTAATGGATTTTTACTAATTGGATAAGGCTACCTTCCCCGAAGAAATAATACCGATAAGTAGGAGGAAAGTGTACAACAGACCCTTCTGATGAAAAAGTCTACTAAATAAAAAAGTAATGAAACCCAACTTGGTTATAATTTGAAAAAAAATGAAACTTATTTTGTGCATTCTCTCACGACCAACACTGAACAGAAAAGGAGTACCACTGATCATGAATCCAGAACTTACACCAATGAACGAAAAGGAAATAATTAACGATCGCCAGCCCACTTGGACAATATACATCCAAAATCCTGTACAAGATGATAGGAAAGAAAAACACGTATTATTAAACACCAACGTGGCAACTGAAGGTTGTCACGTTTTTTGACACTCTTACATTATGTTTGTCATTCAATTTTGAAAAAAAAATCAATTGACTAATGATTTGAAAATATGCAGTTAAACTGCATGTTAGTAGTGAACTACGTTACGTGAACAATGACTTTCAGTGACCTCAAAATAACGTCATCAAAGAAATTTAGGAAAAAAAGCAAGCACTTTTACTTTGCAGTTACTTATTTTGCAATTTGGATTCCAAATTATTCTCTGAACAACTGAGTCTTTTTTACTGACTTGAACAGAAATAAATAATAAACCAAACAGCCATGTGCTCCAAGCTATATGTAAAATAAATAAAATTTATGCACTCTTAATTTTATGCATTTCTTTAGATTTGGATTTTTCCCAGTGATTGATTCTCAAACTTGAAAAATGAAATTGCTTTACTTTACTCATATACTGAAGCCTCTGTTGTACAACAGTCAATTGAAAGTAGACTGAGGCTAAAATTCATGAAAGTGAAATTATTCATTAATAAACTGGCTCTAACTATTCAATTTGTTTCTTATGACACTCGGTTAGCGTATAAGGAAATAAACGAACAAGGACCCTGCTTGGTAACAATGTCTGGGACACAATTGCTCTGGGTTTAACTATTATTTAAATAAATTTTATCAGTCAAATCACATTCAAACTTCCTGGCAGATTAAAACTGTGTGCCCGACCGAGACTCGAACTCGGGACCTTTGCCTTTCCGGGCAAGTGCTCTACCAACTGAGCTACCGAAGCACGACTCACGCGTGGTCCTCACAGATTTACTTCTGCCAGTATCTCGTCTCCTACCTTCCAAACTTTACAGAAGCTCTCCGGCGAACCTTGCAGAACTAGCACTCCTGAAAGAAAGCATATTGTGGAGACATGGCTTAGCCATAGCCTGGGGGATGTTTCCAGAATGAGATTTTCACTCTGCAGCGGAGTGTACGCTGATATGAAACATCCTGGCAGGTTAAAACTGTATGCCCGACCGAGACTCGAACTCGGGACCTTTGCCTTATCCTTTCTTTCAGGAGGGCTAGTTCTGCAAGGTTCGCAGGAGAGCTTCTGTAAAGTTGGGAAGGTAGGAGACGAGATACTGGCAGAAGTAAAGCTGTAAGGACCGGTCGTGAGTAGTGCCTCGGTAGCTCAGTTGGTAGAGCACTTGCCCGCGAAAGGCAAAGGTCCCGAGTTCGAGTCTCGGTCGGGCACACAGTCTTAATCTGCCAGGAAGTTTCATATCAGCGCACACTCCGCTGCAGAGTGAAAATCTCATTCTGGAAATCACATTCAGTTGTGCTGCTGGGCTAGCCGTTAATACTTTCTACCAATGAACAGTCTTACTTCAGTGCTGTGCATACGACGAAACTCAGAGCCGACGACGAATCTGTGTTATTGGAACTGCTGCTGTTGTTGAATACGGTAGCATCTTGAGGAGCACGGCTAATTACAGGAAAGGGAATCGCAATTAATACAGCCTCTTCCGCCCGTCCACTGTCCGTACTCCTGCTACTAGATATCAGGCCGGCGCGCATACAAGATGTCGCCGAAAATGGTACTCTCTACTGCGAGAGCGTTAACACCACACTTCCGCACACTACAAGCGCTGGAGCCTGTCTCCGCGCTCAGCGCAACAACTCCCCACCCAAAGATTTTACAACGCTCAAGCACTGCTGTTATCGTTGCTAGTCGATGCAAATAACAATTGTTTTGGCTTTTCCCCAGAACTTAAAAGTTTCACAGTAAGACACATATAAATACAATGAAACGTCAACAGACTTCTACCTAAATGTACACATACAGTGAAGCAATGCCCTTACTTATTAAAAGAAAGCATTTAACTTACAAAAATCTACATACAATTCAGCAAAAAAAAAAAAATTATATATCGGTAGCAGGTGTCATGCATACTGCATTTTCGGTGTTAAAAGGACTGGCCTACCCGAACTGAAACCAATGGAACCCCTTTGTTGTAAGTTAGAACGTCGACTTCGCACCAGAGCGCACCACGCAGCATCGCGCCATTCTCTGATTTCGGGGATCTTTAAGTAGAAATAGGCATGTTTGTGACGTACGAGATGACAAAACTAGGCACAGCGTACCCTCGGTGCATGTTGGTTTCCAGAATATTTAAAAGACTTGTCCTGTTTCTGGGGCAAGAAAATTTATTTGTCCTTATGTCTTAAGGCCTGTTATAAAAATAATTTTCGGAGGTAAGCTATTCATGTTTAGGTGGCTCTTCGAACTGCGATTCGTCACCTATAGCACTTGCTAAGGTCATTTGAGACGTCACCGTGCAAGATGGCCAATCTGTGCTACTAGTTGCCAGAAGCTGACTGATCTTGAATGCTGGTCTGTCTCGTAGCGGTGTTCCGTACAGTCCTTTTCAAAACTACACTCCTGGAAATTGAAATAAGAACACCGTGAATTCATTGTCCCAGGAAGGGGAAACTTTATTGACACATTCCTGGGGTCAGATACATCACATGATCACACTGACAGAACCACAGGCACATAGACACAGGCAAAGGAGCATGCACAATGTCGGCGCTAGTACAGTGTATATCCACCTTTCGCAGCAATGCAGGCTGCTATTCTCCCATGGAGCCGATCGTAGAGATGCTGGATGTAGTCCTGTGGAACGGCTTGCCATGCCATTTCCACCTGGCGCCTCAGTTGGACCAGCGTTCGTGCTGGACGTGCAGACCGCGTGAGACGACGCTTCATCCAGTCCCAAACATGCTCAATGGGGGACAGATCCGGAGATCTTGCTGGCCAGGGTAGTTGACTTACACCTTCTAGAGCACGTTGGGTGGCACGGGATACATCCGGACGTGCATTGTCCTGTTGGAACAGCAAGTTCCCTTGCCGGTCTAGGAATGGTAGAACGATGGGTTCGAGGAGGAGGAGGAGGAGATTTAGTGTTTAACGTCCCGTCGACAACGAGGTCATTAGAGACGGAGCGCAAGCTCGGGTGAGGGAAGGATGGGGAAGGAAATCGGCCGTGCCCTTTCAAAGGAACCATCCCGGCATTTGCCTGAAGCGATTTAGGGAAATCACGGAAAACCAAAATCAGGATGGCCGGAGACGGGATTGAACCGTCGTCCTCCCGAACGATGGGTTCGATGACGGTTTGGATGTACCGTGCACTATTCAGTGTCCCCTCGACGATCACCAGTGGTGTACGGCCAGTGTAGGAGATCGCTCCCCACACCATGATGCCGGGTGTTGGCCCTGTGTGGCTCGGTCGTATGCAGTCCTGATTGTGGCGCTCACCTGCACGGCGCCAAACACGCATACGACCATCATTGGCACCAAGGCAGAAGCGACTCTCATCGCTGAAGACGACACGTCTCCATTCGTCCCTCCATTCACGCCTGTCGCGACACCACTGGAGGCGGGCTGCACGATGTTGGGGCGTGAGCGGAAGACGGCCTAACGGTGTGCGGGACCGTAGCCCAGCTTCATGGAGACGGTTGCGAATGGTCCTCACTGATACCCCAGGAGCAACAGTGTCCCTAATTTGCTGGGAAGTGGCGGTGCGGTCCCCTACGGCACTGCGTAGGATCCTACGGTCTTGGCGTGCATCCGTGCGTCGCTGCGGTCCGGTCCCAGGTCGACTGGCACGTGCACCTTCCGCCGACCACTGGCGACAACATCGATGTACTGTGGAGACCTCACGCCCCACGTGTTGAGCAATTCGGCGGTACGTCCACCCGGCCTCCCGCATGCCCACTATACGCCCTCGCTCAAAGTCCGTCAACTGCACATACGGTTCACGTCCACGCTGTCGCGGCATGCTACCAGTGTTAAAGACTGCGATGGAGCTCCGTATGCCACGGCAAACTGGCTGAAACTGACGGCGGCGGTGCACAAATGCTGCGCAGCTAGCGCCATTCGACGGCCAACACCGCGGTTCCTGGTGTGTCCGCTGTGCCGTGCGTGTGATCATTGCTTGTACAGCCCTCTCGCAGTGTCCGGAGCAAGTATGGTGGGTCTGACACACCGGTGTCAATGTGTTCTTTTTTCCATTTCCAGGAGTGTAGTCTCCTGCGTCATCCGGGCGAAAGAAGGTGCTACACGTTAGTACTAGTCTCCAACTCAAGTGTGAACAGTTGTATTAACTACACACCTACAGCAGCAGAGAACGATAATGCAACATTAACACTATTACATGAATTGTTCAGCACGTTTGTCGCAGGGGCTTACCTGTTCTTTAGCCTGACGATAAATTAATGTTTCAGTTCGTTGCTCATATTATTTCCATATTACGAAGCTTTCCTGGGACCATGCATGGCTGTGTTGCCTCACGCCAACATTTCGCAGCATTCTTCACTTTTGACAAGAAACGACCTAATGCCTACCGCACACTCTTTGCTGAAAGAACTGAGATTCGTCTTCCGTTAATGTGAACACAGACGAGGCAAACATTGATAATTTTCTGGTGACTGCGTGTACCAAGGCTCAAATATTCGTCCAAAAATTATTCGCTTGCTGCTTCGCTTTCGTAACACAGTCTGAATAGGCTTAAGAACTCTGAACAGAATCATCGTATCGAAGTAACTTGAAGTTAACGTCCCTGATGAATCACATCAAAGAGTTTTATAAATCTGTATCAAAGGGCCGTATCCGTTTTAGAAGTGAGCCCGTAATTAGCAGCTGTGTGGCTTTACTTATACTTGAACGAAGTAACGTAGCTCCGACATTCGCATTTCGACCAATTTATCAAGCAGCAGAAAGGGAGATTCAGTAACAAGACTGTATGCTGTGCGCCTTTGACAACTTAATCAGATACTCAGCGTCACAGTTTCATATTTCGTAATAATATAATGTTGTAGTTAGAAAAAGAAATATTTAAATTAGGCAACCCTTTATTTAATATTACCGTGTTCTTCATATATAGTCTGTTAAGATAGATCGTGGTCGGCATTACACAAATATGGTCAAAGATATCGCCTTAGTTCTTCCGCAAACCATCAGAGAGAACCTCTGCCCTTTGTGCAATGGCTATAAAGCATTATTTTGCTTCAAATTATTGACTGAGATACACAAGAAGAGAAACGCGTGCAGCGTTGATCATACGCTCGTAGGCGTTTGATACCAAACGTTGATTCATCGACAAAAACGAATATCGGTCACTGCAGGAGTGCAGTAACACAGGCTTTGCAACGACTGGAGAAAGGTGTTCAGGTACTGGATAGGGCCCGACAGTCACCTGACCGTAACCCTATTGAAAATGTATGGTCTTACATCAAAAATAAGGTGCAAGGAAAAAAGGTTTTCACTTTAAAACAGCTGTCAACGCAAATTCGACGTATTTGGAGGTATCATTTACGTGAATGCGCGGATAATCTGGTTTCAAACATTCTTCGCAGATTCCAAGCAATTATCGACGCTGCTGGTGACTGGAATGATTATTGGTTTTAATTGCATTTTTCTTTGTTTCATCTATGATCTGCGTATATGTTTTCGTTTGTATCAAATACAAGTTTCTATTGATTAACCCGACCGCGATCTTACTTAACAGACTGCATGTGTAATTCTGATGGCAGCTTTATTTTCCTAGTTTTCCTTACAGTTTCTGTAATAGATGAAATAAGTGAAAGCAAATTCAGGTTTCAGAAGAGTTATGCTACAGTCTGCCTTATTCGAAAATCGGAATTTTCATGGTCGGGAGGTGTTTCGATCCCAGATCATGTCGCAGGCGTGTGCAGTGCTTTAACCAATGAGCTACAGTGATCGATAATAACTTGAGCGTGTAGCATTTTCAGTCTATCGGGGAAATGTCATTCGTAAGAAATCACGAAAAACTGGGAGTATCTTCAGGTATGACAATCAATAGTCACCAGAAACAATACAGACGAAACATCAGGCAACATGCCGGATCGTGATGTTCAAAGTAAAGAGCACTAGGCCGTAGTTTCATAAGTTGAACACTACAGGACCTGGAAGGAAAAACATCTACCTTCGGTCACTCTTAAAAGTTTCGGTATGCACCTTTAGGTACTATTATTCTTAGACTGGGTTTCAGAATTTTAAGTTGAGCAAGAAAATCAGTAAAACAGGTGAAAATATCATCTAGGCTGTGAATATTACAGTAAAACCAAGAATTAAATTTTGTTGAAATAATTATTTTTATCACAATTTTTTCTTAATGAAACTAATGTTTGTACGTCTAATAGGACTACTGAGAAACGCTATATCTTTAAGGTAACATGATATTTATTACCTGCAACTGGGCCTTTAGGACAAGATTTGCATTTTAATGGAAAACACGGTTTATGGTTAGAAACAGACGTTTTCTCGTCATATTTCACGAATATAGCTGAGTAATTGCTACAACCTGAACCATTATAGATATAATTGGAATAGGACATGTTACTGATTATCGAAAAATTGACGACCACGATCCCAGTGAAATGAAAAATGTGTTGTGTGGCTAAAACCATCGATTCGCAATCTTCAAGTAAAATACAGATTCCATAATGCTAGTTACATAACAACGTTTCTTATTTCGTGCATTAAACTTACATAACTGTTTTGTTGGGCTTTGTTGACCAATGACACCACATTTGATGACAAGTCGATCAAGACGTTACGTTTATGTTAACAGAATCTTCCGTAGGTAGAATAACATTATAGTAAATGAAAAGCACCAGTTTGCTCTTGTTGTACAATATTACTTTTATTTTGATAACCGGTTTTCAGCTTACAAGGCCATCTTCAGACATTTACTGAATCAATTCATGCAAAAGCATATTCTCCGAGTTTGAAGCAAAACTGTTAGCTAATATGAAACCAGTGCCTCCTAGAATATATGGGATTCCCAAACTGCATGAACAAGACGTTCCTATTCGTCCAGTTGTATCATCATTCAATGCTCCATCTTACAAAGTGGCTGGTAAACTGGATGTCCTAATTAAGAATAAGACTAAATTGAAGTCAAAGCATGGTATTTCAAACTCCGTAGACCTAGTAAATAAGTTACAAGGTATATCTGTCTCACACAGTGACAAATTAGTATCCTTTGATGTATGCAGTTAGTTTTCCAACATACCAGTGGTGGACTGCATTGATATTCTGACAGAGCTGATGCACAAGTCTAATGTCAGTCCTGTGGAATTGAATGACTTGAGACTGGCCACGCAGACATGCTTGGCACAAAACTATTTCCAGTTACAAGGGACTCTTTATAAACAATTAGATGGCTTAGCTATGGGTTCCCCTCTTAGTCCACTGTTGGCTGAAATATTTATGGACCATTTTGAACAAAAGTTTCTAAAAACAGAACTTTTGAGTGCAAATATCAAATACTGATTTAGATATGTAAATGATGTCCTGTGTTTGTGGACTGGTACTACAAAACAACTCAAGTTCACAATGGAGATTGGCAAAAAATCCATAAGTTTCTTAGATCTCACCATTGAAATCAGTACACACACACATTATTTCAAAATTTATAGGAAAACTACAGCTACAGACATAGCAATACCTTCTTGCTCACAACACCCCATGTATCACAAACATGCAGCATTCCACTCAATGGTACACTGTCTCATATCTATCTCCATGTCCAGAGATGATTTTAAAGCAAAATCAGATACAATAACATTTATTGCCACAGCCAATGGCTACAGTCCAGTTCTTACTGTCCACATCTTGCACAGGGAAGAAGAAAAAAACAAAAAAGAAAAAAAAACGAAAATTATACCCCTCCTCTAAGCCCCACCTGCTTCCCCATTCACTGTTTGCAAGAGATGGTGTACACTACCGTTCCTAGGTGAGGTATCACAGATTGTTGCCAAAGCACTGAAAGCCTGCAAGTATAGGGTTTCCTACTATGTTACGAACACGACAGCCCAGTGTGGTTTTAGTAGCATAGATAACATCCAGTTATTAGCCAACAGCGGGGTATGCAAAATCACCTGTTCTGATTGTTACAAATTTTACATTGGTTACTCAGGCAGAGATATAGCAACAAGGCTGGCTGAAAATGAATACAGCTGGAGGTTGCAGAATTTTGACTCCGTATTTGCTGAGCATGTACTGAGTGAGCGTCACAACTACCAGCCAGTGTCCCACGTACTTCATTTAGCAAACAAAGGCCATAAACTCAACCTGTTGGAAGCCCCAAGAATTAACAAACATCTTGCTCGCAGTCCAGATCTAATCCTAAATGACCAGACACAGCTCAGCACTTCACCTCTCCTAAACTTTATATGATCATCTCTGTCGTTCATTACTTACTGTACTGTCTGTTCTTACATATTGCCATTTTCCTGTATTCATTAAATTCTTTTGTTTTATCAAAGTTGTCTATGTATTCCATATAGACTGTAGTTTCAATAGTCAAGGCTTTCTTTTAACTGGTATTTGTATTACTGTCCATGTTTAACACCTCTTGTAGTTGTCTCATCAAATATTGTTCATATTTTACTTTGTTCATTTATTTGATGCAAACTGTTATATAACCACTGTTTTGAATATAATGTTAATGTTAAAATACAGTGCCACCACACTCTCAGAGATTGCATTTACTGTATGTTCCCTCAGACACCTCCAATTTCCAGCATTTATTTATTTCTGCTTATCTTATTGATATTGCTTAAGTTCCTTATGTGTTCTGTAGTTACATTGAAAATTGTTTCTTCTTTTAATTGGTTTGTATATCACTCTCCATGTTTTATAACTCCTGATGTTGCCTTGTCAAGTACTTACTTTACTTTATTTCATTAGTTTTGTTTATTAATAGAACCTGCAATGTAGGCATGCTGTTCCTATTTTGTGTTAAAGTTTTTCCTGTCTGCTCCATTTTTATTTATTTACTGTTCAATTTTTTACTTTTTCATTGTATTACCACCATACTGTCAAACTGTTGCTTACTGCATGTTTCTGCTTCAGTCTAGATGTGTTACTTCCCTTCCAATGTCGTTTGCAAACATTGGAACTTCTTTGGTAACAATACTCAATAAATGTCTGAAGATCGCCTTGTAAGCCGAAAACCGGTTAACGAAATAAAGGTTATATTGTAGAACAAAAGCAGACTGGTGCTTCACATTTATTATAACGACACAGTTACTGGTAACCATAATTACTCTGTGTAAAATGCAATTTTTAACTGACGAGGCAGCGTTCAGTGTATTTGGTGTGCTGACATAATGCGGCCACGTGAGATTCAGAATGTGAGAGGCACTGACAGGTGATTTTATACGTGCCAATATTTTCCTCTCTGCGTAACCCACACAGGGGTTTTAATTAATTTTCGTAGCCATAGAATAGTGAGAGGAGAGAAACTGTGTCAGTACTTTTCCCACACCTGCCGCTTCAAGTGTGGGCCAGGACCTCAGGAAATGTAGCCTAATGCTCAGAATAACTCCCACGTACTATGTTAGTCTATTACCCATCTGGTAGAGTGAACAACGGCAGGAAGTACGAAATAGTTACCTCAACAGATAATGTACACGATATACATGACTAGTCACGTAGGACGTAACATTCATTTTATTTCGTGAAATGCTATACATATCGAAACGGGGTTTTCGGTGAATGTTAGAGCGACGAGAGTCTCTTGTTTCTTTGTTTGCTGATGATTTTAGCCCTGGTATCACCGGAGATATTGAAGCAAGTACGTTTTTTTCTAAAAAGGGACCGTATATTTTTTTTTGTAACTGTATTCGATAGCTCTTTAGAAGACAATTGCAGAGATATAGCGTTCGTTAATTTTGACGTTGAAATCTGTCTTAAAAAATTAGTGAAATATCCTAGAATTTGAGATCATTAGCCCGCAGCTCGTGATCGTGCGGTAGCGTTCTTGCTTCCCACGCCCGGGTTCCCGGATTCGATTCCCGACGGGGTCAGGGATTTTCTCTGCCTCGTGATGGCTGGGTGTTGTGTGTTGTCCTTAGGTTAGTTAGGTTTAAGTAGTTCTAAGTTTTAGGGGACTGATGACCATAGATGTTAAGTCCCATAGTGGTCAGAGCCATTTGAACCATTTTTTTGAGATCATTGTTCACGGCTTGTGCCTGTTGATAAAGTTATCAGAGATTCGAAATCGGTCGTAACAATGGACATCATCAAACACAGCTGTTTGGAATTAATTTCATAATAAAGAGAATAAATATTACTCTATGCAACAGTCGTATGTCAGCTGACGTCCACATCTCTTTAGCAGCACGGATGATGAAAGAGAGCTATTGTCTAGTTCCTGTGCAGTTTTACCATTTCGAGTCGATGGCTTTGTGTGTTACTGTGACCAGAGAGCTTTTGAGAGGTACCCGACTCCAAATGTCCTTTGTATGCAGTCCACTTCGCATTGTTCGCTCGGAAGCTGGTTGATATGGAGCTGCGTTCACTGTCTGCAGGAATTCCTGCTGAGTTAGAAACCGATTGTCGTACTCGTTTCCGGTCTCTGCGGCTGGAATCTACTGACGACCACTGTACTAGCGCCGTATTGCTCGGCTGTGACTGGTATCAGCATGACGACTGTCCAGTAGGAAGTGCACGACATAGCTACAGCTTGTCTTCAACGATTTTTCCCTGAGTACTGGATTGGACAAAGTGGGACTGCATCCTGCCTGGTTCGTTCATCGTAGTTGATCTTTTTAGATTTTTCCCTCTGGAGGAAGAGAAACAACGCTGTTGACGAGGCGATACCGACTTCTGGTTGCCATAATCCGAGGACGAAAATAAAGGAAAAAATTCGGTGATTATAAAGATGTGGTTGAAACACGGACCGATAGGTTGTGCAAGTGACCATTGGTTTGCATTTCAATTGAATCTTCATCATTACTTTACAGTGGTAATTATGAAGATGTGGTTGAAACCTGGAATCACACAATGTCCTTTCACCTTTCTGCACGTCAGCCAAATCTTCATAATTACCACAATTCAAGCAGTATTTCTGTCAGCAAAGAAGCTGTAATTAACAAGGAAAATTAATCCAAGCATTAATGGTGTCTATAAAGAAGTGGTCAATGATGAAGAAAATTAATTGCAATTGACATTAAATAACTTTTTAATTAAACCACTGAACACAAATTATTAACATGTACACAATCTTGCTGCTACAATTGATATATATCTTTCACTTTATGCTTTAAACCAGTCATATTTCTCTGAGCCCTGCTTCCACAGTCTGTTCTGAAAATAGCCGAGCTATTCTGGAGTAACACGGGATTTCAGCACAGGTTTCAACGGCTGTTATCAAGTTTTCAGGAGTTATGAAACACTTGATCGGTGGCCAGTGGCAAAATTTTCGTACAAAATTTTTTTTTACTTACTAGCCACTTTTTTCGCGGACATTTTCCTCTTCGTCCAGGACACCCAACTTCGAGCATAAAATCGCGGACTGACAGCGAAATCCGCGACGCATGGCAACCCTATACCGTCTTCAAAAGATGACATGAAGCAACGTGTCACTACCATCTGCGATAAAATTTCTGATGGCATGTGAGATGGTGTGTGTGAGTTTTTAAATGGATGATTGAAAGCTCTTACTGAAGCTGATGTTCTTCGACATTTTGAATGAAATGTGTGTGAATTCTTAAGGGACCAAACTGCTGAGGTCGTCGGTCCCTAGATTTAGACACTAGTTAAACTAACTCATGCTAAGAACAACTCACACACCCATGCCCGAGGGAGGACTCGAACCTTCGGAGGGAGGGGCCTCGCAATCAGTGACATGGCGCCTCAGACCGCGCGGCCACTCTGCGAGGCTTCTTCGACATTTTGAACACCGCGTTTGACAGTCAATTCTCTTTCTTTTTCAGGACCCAAAGTATGTGTATAATTTTTTTCCATGAAGTTAGTGTTGGCACATGCAAGAAACATTTGTCGGTATTTACAATCATCAATCTCGATTGCTCGTACATCGCTGGGAAAAGGCATTTTAATTTAGTATTACCTAATTTTTTCATGTGACTTTCCAAATGAAGTAGACATACTAGTGACTATGTGCGTCATTTGCTTTTGCGGGTGTTTGATTACACTTCATCTTTGTGAAAACAGCTTGTCAGTGGCACCTTGCGTTTCAGAAGTGGTTGGGGTACAATGATACGACCTGAACACGTGTACAGAAAGAGAGACGACAGTAGATAGGAGTGGGATATTTTTGATTTTTGATAACAAAATTCTAATTTTGTGTAAAAATTATGCAGAGAAATAGAACTTATAAGACATTAAAAGTAATAACCCGGGGACAGATCCTATTGTTTACAGTCCGATGTCATTAGCAAGGCAAGTCTCCAGTGCTGTTCATTTGCGCAAGCGCGCATCCCCGCCCCCCCTTCCCTCCCCCCCCCCCCCCCCCACACACGCACACACACATGGAAAATAGGGGAGGGGGTGTAGGGACTCTATTTACACGTCTACCTCTCGGTGGAGACATAAATGCAGAGAGAGGCAAATACGACGCGAATGACTGCGAACGAGGGTGGTGGGCTGCGTAGTGACGTGAATGGTTCGTACCCGCTGGCGTAATTAAGGGACATTCTGCTCATCGAGGTGCGCCGCATTGTCAGCCGGTGGAGATAATTAATAGCTGATATCGCGATCGGGGGGCTGCCAACTAATGTGCCGTACGAACTAGCAGACAAGTGCTGCGGTGGACGGGCGCGAAGAACATCACTTCACTCGAGGCTTCGTTTGGGTCCTAGACGAAACGGAGAGTCGTGTTGTGAGTTTGGCACATCCGAAAAATGAAACGAGTGAGTTTACGTTGATTTTTCTAGAAGATAATGAAGCACTGAAGCATATTTCTTGAATTTCTCACTCTTGTTTTGGAGAAGAACGTAGTTTTTGCTGGTACCTCCATCAAAATGAAAGCTGTGTGTCGCACGGTAACCGCATTACATCATAGTTAACTGTCCCTCGAAACAACAGTCTATGCTGAGTTTATCCCACTAGGTTGGATCCTCTGTTTTGACGCAGTAATTTCAGATGTAACTCAGGCCACATGCTGACTGTGTGTCCTCTTTACCTTGACCACGATAAAAGACTTTTTCGCCAGAAGCAAAACAAAAACTTCTATCCATATCCGGATCCCGCTCGAGCTACTGCCGGGTCTGGGTGCTGACGAGTCCTGTCCATTTGGCTCGGTCCTCCCACCACTTTTCTACCTCCACTTGCTGCCAGGTCACACCTCTCCTTTCCACAGATATTCTCACTCCCATTTTCCACCGTGTTCTTGGGCGCCCTCTAGGTCTTTTCCTATCCATCTTTAGTTCTTCCATAATTTTGGGGAGTCTCTGCCCATGCATTCTCTTAAAATGCCCATACCACGTTAATCTCTGTTATTCAATTTCTTCTCTCATACTTTCTTGTTTAAAGTCCTTTCTAATCCCTACATTCTTTACTCTGTTCATTCTTGTATTTCCCTTAACTGCTCTGAGAAATTTCATTTCCCCTGCTTGCAGTCTGCTCCAGTCCCTTTCTGTCATTGTCCATGTTTCTCCACCATAGGTGACAATAGGGAAATAATAATTCTTATACATAAGGAGTTATGCTTTTCCTGAAACTTCCTTATTCCAAATCAGGTGTTTTATTATTTGGTACAAATTGCCTCCCTTCTGTAGCTTCCTACCAATTTCGTTAGTTATTCTTCCATCCCTAGATATTTCACTCCCTAAATAAGTACTTTCTACCACTTTGAGGGGTTCTCCATTCAAGGCAATATATCCGTTAATCCCTTTCTCCCTTCCAAATACCATTACTTCAAATGGCTCTGAGCACTATGGAACTCAACTGCTGTGGTCATTAGTCCCCTAGAACTTAGAACTACTTATACCTAACTAACCTAAGGACACACACCCATGCCCGAGGCAGGATTCGAACCTGCGCCGTAGCAGCAGCGCGGCTCCGGACTGGAGCGCCTAGAACCGCAAGGCCACCGCGGCCGGCTTACCATTACTTCACTCTTATCTTTATTTATTTTTAATCCATACCTTTTCATTATTTCCTTCCACGCATCAAGTTGTAACTGTACATCTACCTCTTTATCACCCCATATCACCATTTCTTCTGCGAAAATCATCTTTTTGTGTTTTTCTTTTACCATATCTTTAACTGCCCTATTCATTCCATCCATCAAAATAAAAAAAAATATGTCAAGCAAATGTTGTTGAGTCACCACGGGAACGTAAACCATCACGACTGTCTCCCCCTTGCACCTTTGGTGGTTAGGGAAATATGAACAGCAGCGCGTCTTTTTTTTTTTTAAATAGCAACCGATATCTTTTATTCGGTTATTCGCTTCCTCCCCTCACAATCTTTTCAAGAAAGACTCACATATTCACGTAAACTCCACATGCAACTTAAGAAGAAACAGAAACGGTGATCTTCATTATCATTTTATAGTACTGTGAGCACAGGAAAGGATAGAACGTTCAAAGCTGCTCAAAGTGGTGAATATTGGCAGTCATACATTGCTCCATGCGTTGGATGAAAGAATTCATCGTTGCCTCTAGCGTTGCGCGCTAAAGTGTTACAAGCAGACACTGTTTGATCCAACATGTTCTCTACAATTGTTTAAATACCGCGATAGACAACGTCTTTTATGCATCACCAAAATTAAAAGTCGGCTAGAGATAAGTCAGGAGATCGATTAATCCAATCCACCGTTTATCCACGATCACTCTATCTGGCAACATAGCTTCGGTTCGGTACACAATGTGCGCAAAAGTCTTTCTGTGCTGATATCCACCTTGTTGTTACCACATGAGCATTCTGATTCGTTGCGACACTTCATCCAGAAGACAAAGAGGAATTCGTTTGAGAATTATGGCATATGCCCTGCCGTTGAGGTTGCTATTGACGAAATTATGGACAATAACTGTTGTACCAAGCATTGCACACCTCACATTAACGCTCCACTGATGCTGATGTTCCACACTAGAGTTTTCGCTGCATCGATAATACATATTATTTTACTAACCTTTCCTTTCTTTGTGAATGAACATTCATCGGTAGAAAGAACTTCGGAGCGTAAGTTCTGGTTGGAAAGTATTTGTCGATCCGCCGACAGCCAGAACTACACTCCTGGAAATGGAAAAAAGAACACATTGACACCGGTGTGTCAGACCCACCATACTTGCTCCGGACACTGCGAGAGGGCTGTACAACCAATGATCACACGCACGGCACAGCGGACACACCAGGAACCGCGGTGTTGGCCGTCGAATGGCGCTAGCTGCGCAGCATTTGTGCACCGCCGCCGTCAGTGTCAGCCAGTTTGCCGTGGCATATGGAGCTCCATCGCAGTCTTTAACACTGGTAGCATGCCGCGACAGCGTGGACGTGAACCGTATGTGCAGTTGACGGACTTTGAGCGAGGGCGTATAGTGGGCAAGCGGGAGGCCGGGTGGACGTACCGCCGAATTGCTCAACACGTGGGGCGTGAGGTCTTCACAGTACATCGATGTTGTCGCCAGTGGTCGGCGGAAGGTGCACGTGCCCGTCGACCTGGGACCGGACCGCAGCGACGCACGGATGCACGCCAAGACCGTAGGATCCTACGCAGTGCCGTAGGGGACAGCACCGCCACTTCCCAGCAAATTAGGGACACTGTTGCTCCTGGGGTATCGGCGAGGACTATTCGCAACCGTCTCCATGAAGCTGGGCTACGGTCCCGCACACCGTTAGGCCGTCTTCCGCTCACGCCCCAACATCGTGCAGCCCGCCTCCAGTGGTGTCGCGACAGGCGTGAATGGAGGGACGAATGGAGACATGTCGTCTTCAGCGATGAGAGTCGCTTCTGCCTTGGTGCCAATGATGGTCGTATGCGTGTTTGGCGCCGTGCAGGTGAGCGCCACAATGAGGACTGCATACGACCGAGGCACACAGGGCCAACACCCGGCATCATGGTGTGGGGAGCGATCTCCTACACTGGCCGTACACCACTGGTGATCGTCGAGGGGACACTGAATAGTGTACGGTACATCCAAACCGTCATCGAACCCATCGTTCTACCATTCCTAGACCGGCAAGGGAACTTGCTGTTCCAACAGGACAATACACGTCCGCATGTATCCCGTGCCACCCAACGTGCTCTAGAAGGTGTAAGTCAACTACCCTGGCCAGCAAGATCTCCGGATCTGTCCCCCATTGAGCATGTTTGGGACTGGATGAAGCGTCGTCTCACGCGGTCTGCACGTCCAGCACGAACGCTGGTCCAACTGAGGCGCCAGGTGGAAACGGCATGGCAAGCCGTTCCACAGGACTACATCCAGCATCTCTACGATCGTCTCCATGGGAGAATAGCAGCCTGCATTGCTGCGAAAGGTGGATATACACTGTACTAGTGCTGACATTGTGCATGCTCTGTTGCCTGTGTCTATGTGCCTGTGGTTCTGTCAGTGTGATCATGTGATGTATCTGACCCCAGGAATGTGTCAATAAAGTTTCCCCTTCCTGGGACAATGAATTCACGGTGTTCTTATTTCAATTTCCAGGAGTGTATATATGATTCCGGAAACAATCCCCGTGCAGTTATGGTGGAAGAGTACATGAAAAGGATGGAACTGATGAAGTGTTAGGATGCGATGAGGACTGGTTTTAGGGAAGTCACTCCCTCAATGAAGTTATGATGTGCTCACGTGCAGATTAACTGCAACAGAAGCGAGAACGACTTCGTCACCTTGCTCTGTGCCGGCTTCTGCGATGGCTGCGATTCTTGGGTTCAAACTTCCCGCTTCCTAGAGCGTCACAATAAAACGACAAAACATCCATCGGGAAGTTGGGTTCTTGTCATAATATTGCTCTCTATAGAGTTCCTCCGTCTGAGTAGCATTACATCTTCCTTCAAACACAATAAAAACACCTAACTGATGATGCAGCCTATAATCATGGACTGTGTTTACTCTACAGAACATACCGTTAAAAGTACTACGTAAAAGTACAAAGAAGGGCAGCTCGTTTTGTATTATCGCGAATTAGGGGAGATAGTGTCACAGAAATGATACGAGAATTGGAGTGGCATCATTAAAACAAAGTCGTTTTTCGTTGCGACGGGATCTTCTCATGAAATTTCAATCACCAGTTTTCTCCTCCGACGGCGAAAACATTCTGTTGGCACCCACCTACATAGGGAGAAATGATCATCGTGAGAAAATAAGAGAAATCAGGGCTGGCACAGAAAATTTTAAGTGCTCGTTTTTCCCGCGTGCCGTTAGAGAGCGGAACGGTAGAGAGACAGCTTGAAGGTGGTTCATTGAACCCTCTGCCAGGCACTTTATTGTGAATAGCAGAATAATCACGTAGATGTAGGTGTAGATGTTATTTGGTGTGGTCAAGATAAAAGGGACAGCCTGTATAAGATTGTATCACGGATATCTCCCTTACGAATGATATTTCCTATGTAGGTTGTAACATACTAGAACGTACCCATGTATCAAATGTTGAAGAGTACTGGCATAATTTATTTAAACATGAACAAAACGATGGAATTTCGTTTCTTACTGTGCATATCAGTTTAGGGCAATTCTCTACCAAAACCAAGACTAAACCAAAACAATTAATCAGTGTATGTTTTAAGGATCGATTTTAATTCTTCAGTGTCAAAAGACTAAAAACATCATCGATGCTAGATATAACTGATCAGCAATCTGTTGATTCCCATACTAATTTATGTTTCTGTATTCTGATGCAATAATCAGCAACTGTCGACCTTAGATATGCTAATGAAACAAATTCACGTAGAACTCTCGTCCACGACGCACATATGGAATAATATTTATTCACAGCTTGCCGGAAAAAATTAGTATATTTTGCGGGTTACCTACTTCAGGGGCAAGCTTACATTGAGGGGCAAACCTATTTTGATTGACACGTCCTTAACATATTGTTCTGCTAAGAGGATTATGACCTACTGGAAATAATCGGTCCTTCGAGGAAATCTCCACTCATCCTATCGGTCTCTGACCCTGTCTGCAACTAAACCATAAAGTAAAAACGCATCTCACACTGAACACACATAACAGTATAAGAACACAACGCGCCGGCAACAACCACCCAACAGGGAACACACAGGAATATAAGACGTGAATCCACAAAAAACATGAAAACATGTCGCTCCTGGCATTTGACAACAAAACAACACATAAAATTGTAAACATCATGAGAAAAGTCGAAAATACCGAACACCACCGTAGATAAATTCGACAAATCAGGAATATACGGCTAACCTGCAAAGGCTGGGATTCACTGTACATTGGTCAAACACGTAGAAATTCCAGGGGAACATAACACTCAAGAACACTGAAAAGCGGCAGCACACATTCCACATTTTCAGACCACCTCATCAGAAACAAAAGCTACTCACGTGTCACATAAACAGTCCTCCAAATACAAATACTTAAGCTCAGTATTCGTATATACGAACTTTTAACAACAGGAGAAAATTACCGCATCCAGAAAGCTAGGCCTATCACACAGGGTAAAAACGTATCAATGGCCAAACAGTACTATTTAACACTACGCTATTCAACTCTCTATACGAACTATTGGATAACACAAATAACACACACACACACACACACACACACACAGAATGAAACCAAACGGGGTAGATTCAAAGTTCGCGGATGTCAAACCAAAAGAAAACAGTAAACAAACGACAGTCGGAAGTGCATCTGAAACGTAAATTTGTGCAGTGAAAAGTGTATCCAGGCCACAGGAACATAGGTAATAACGGTATTCACAAACAAGCAGAAGAATACGTGAGTAAACACTATCAAAATACGAAACATAATCCATGAATAACAAATCACACCAAATAGTTCTCCACTCCTAAGTTCAGATGGTTCAAATGGCTCTGAGCACTATGGGACTTAACATCTATGGTCATCAGTCCCCTAGAACTTAGAACTACTTAAACCTAACTAACCTAAGGACATCACAAACATCCATGCCCGAGGCAGGATTCGAACCTGCGACCGTAGCGGTCACGCGGTTCCAGACTGAAGCGCCTAGAACCGCACGGCCACACTGGCCGGCTCCTCTCCTAGGTATTACAAAATTTTACCGATGCCCATATGTCAGTCCAGTTACACAAAAACACGTTTGGCAGATAAATACAAACCTACCACAGTTGAAGAATAGTTGAATACTACAATGGTAACACCAAAAAGCAAGCATATTCCACAATTTTAACCTGAACATCCATTTAAAAGATTAGATTATAAACAAAAATTCAATTCATATAATATCCAATGGTCTCTCATGTTTTCAGATGTGGTGTACTAATTTATACCTGTTCCCGATTTTGGAGGTCAGCCACAGGCCACACACAACGTAAAATAAAAGGTAAAGTGCATATATAATATGAATGGCAACAAAATCCTATGCAAGATATTTCAAACCGAAACATGATTTGTGTGTAATTATTTCAGAAAAATAAAAGAAAAAAACCCACCGAGGATGCTAAAACTGTGTTTATATGTGTTTGGGTATTAAAACAGAACAATCATTTGTGTTTCTTGCAGAAAGCCGAACCCATCCTTCCTTCATTAACATTTATAATAGTTGACAGCCATTGCCGGCTACCAACAAGGCTTTGCTAGGTTTATCTGTTTTACCTTGCAAATCGAGGATTTATAGCGACCAAAGAGCGACAGTCCTTTCGTTGGAACTGTCTACAGCTGTACATCTAATGCTAAACTTCGGAAGTTGCAGTACCGTAAGGGTATCTTGAGGTTATAATTTTTCTCCTCCTCTGTGTATTTGCGAAATATTCGGTACAATTTTCATCTGACAAAACATAACAACGCAATTCAACGCTTGTGTGGCGACTGCCAGAACTACGAACTATTACACTACCAAAGATGAGACAGCTCCGTCAGTTAGTTTGCCAGTTCTTGTTGTTGTGGTCTTCAGTCCTGAGACTGGTTTGATGCAGCTCTCCATGCTACTCTATCCTGTGCAAGCTTCTTCATCTCCCAGTACCTACTGCAGGCTATATCCCTCTGAATCTGCTTAGTGTATTCATCTCTTGGTCTCCCTCTACGATTTATACCCTCCACACTGCCCTCCAATACTAAATTAGTGATCTCTCGATGTCTCAGATCATGTCCTACCAACCGATCCCTTCTTCTAGTCAAGTTGTGCCACAAGCTCCTCTTTTCCTCAATTCTATTCAATACCTCCTCATTAGTTATGTGATCTACCCATCTAATCTTCAGCATTATTCTGTAGCACCACATTTCGAAAGCTTCTATTCTCTTCTTGTCTAAAGTATTTATTGTCCACATTTCATTTCCATACATGGCCACACTCCATACAAATACTTTCAGAAACGACCTCCTGACATTTAAATCTATACTCGATGTTAACAAATTTCTCTTCTTCAGAAACGCTTTCCTTGCCATTGCCAGTCTACATTTTAATTCCCCTCTACTTCGGCCATCATCAGTTATTTTGCTCCCCAAATAGCAAAACTCCTTTACTACATTAAGTGTCTCATTTCCTAATCTAATTCCCTCAGCATCACCCGACTTAATTCGACTACATTCCATTATCCTCGTTTTGCTTTTGTTGGTGTTCATCTTATGTTTGCCAGTTATGGACTTTTAAACAGTGGATACATTTTTTTGGAACCCTCTGTAGTTTTTCCCTATTGCATTCTCATATGTGGTATCAAAACAATCTGCATTTTAGTCTTTTTATTTGTAACTTAAAATGATTTTCTCTAACGTCTTGTTTCATCAGATGACTATGTTGCCGACTAATGCGTTCTGTTCATTGTCATTTTCCTTTCTCAACCTATCTCGAAAATCACGCGCAGTTAATTGTTCACTGAGAGTCCATATCTGGTGGAGAGACGGTCTTACAATGATGAATGAAGTCAAACTGACTTATCGGCTTAACTGAAAAGACCCTTACCGGCTGTTAACGTGATCATTGCAGCGATCCAGATTTCAGTCCATGCATCATTGTGTTTTCCCCCATATGTATTACAGTCGGAGTTCATGACAGAGATCTCTTACAGTTTCCTCGCATAATATACCTTCTCGTCTATGAAGTGTTATCAGTTATTTGTCATGTGAGATCAGAATAGACAGAATCTGAAATAGTTTACTTTCGACGCACCAATCGAAGCCTTGCTTTCTTTATCCTACCATAAGATTATTTTCGGGCTTTCTCTTTGCGAAATCGGAAACTTCTTTAGATTTTTCCAACATTATCTAACTAATTCTCCTTGATTTAACTCTGTTGATTTCTAAGACACTTAAAAACGACTTGCGTGATGCTGATAGTTCTTGACAGTTCGTGCTAATTTTAAAGTTGTTTTTCAATATTCTAGACAGTAATTCTTCATGTTATTCGGAAGCTGTCTGAAGGTATATTTCGGGTAACATAATCGGGAACGATTTTCCGTGAGGTGGCATAGCGTGCGGTACATGGCGTGACGTGCGGTTACGGGGTCCTTGACCATCGCATGTCTGTGACAAATTCACCAGGGAATACACGGAATCGTTTTGAAGTTTCGTGATGAGAGACAATCTAAATTAAAGGTTTAGTTAAAACTTATTTCCGTGCAATGACACACTACAGGAACACTGTCCATGCTTCATATCATATGAGAATTTCGAGTAGCTAGAAAGTGGGAGTAGTATAAAACTACAGATAGAAAAACCCACAGTTCATAGACGCACAAACGCTTGAAAATTAGAACAGAAAATTTAGATGCTGTAGGACGTGACACCATATTAATAGAGAAAAATGAGACAAAGTTGTGGATACCGAAGAGTATTGCTAATATAATACAATATAAATGAGTGAGTTATTTAAGCTGGTTTCCGTGCACTGAGTGTGAAGCATGCTTCTGGAGAGCAGCACCAAATTGACTTAAGCAAACTTTTCTTGTAGGCTTTCATACATTTCGTTTATGTGACCTCCATATTTTCAGTTCGCGATCTTATAATTTGCTGTGTTTAAGGATTTCTTTTCTAATTGTGGAGTCCTTCATTCCCGTCGACAAATTTGCTGCTCTTAGCGTACTTACTTGTTGAAGAAAAGATGCTCAGATCTCAGAATCCGCAAAGTGCACATAGTGTCAGCTAATGTTACTAGTAGTCCCTTCAGAACAGACACGGCGTTGACAATGTGCTGGTGTGTACCAGCATTAAATACAATGAGACCCTAAAAACTATTTGAACTAACGTTCCAAAGTAGCGAAACAGCGATTAGACAGGCGAGAGTAAGCAAAGCAGCTAACAATTTTCTGACGGTTAATATCCCTGTCCTTGTTATCTGCCGAGAAACTGAAGCAAATACGACTAATTAATACACAATAAACAGAATTCAACGGAAACTGAAACAAGAAGCATAATGAAATAACAAAAAATAGTTCAAATGGCTCTAAGCACTATGGGACTAAACATCTGAAGTCATCAGTCCCTTGGGCTTAGAACTTTTTAAACCTAACTAACCTAAGGGCATCACACACATTCGTGCAGCAGGCAGGATTCGAACCTGCGACCATTGCAGTAGCGCGGTTCCGGACTGAAGTGCCTAGAACCGCGCAGCCAGAGCGGTCGGCACTGAAATAAATGGCATCAGTTTCTGCATTAAAATTCCTCCTGAAAATAGCCTGGAAACGTGCTCAATATGAGGTCAGTATCAGACACCGCGTCACAGCTTGATCGCCTTTGTCACGCAACCGTCGCATAACAGGGCAGAAACTGTAGTGACCTGGAAAATTTTTATCTTCACAATCAGAAAATTTTCTGTTTGTACAATACGTTTCATTGAAAAAACACTTATAGGGACGAGATCTTTCATTCTACTCTTTTACACGAACTATCGTATGCATTGTTAAGAAAGGCGCAGTACCTGTAAACGGTAGGACTGTTACAATTAGCTACGTGATGAACGTTTCAGGAAATACAAAGTGTTAGGAGCAATTCCTATGCATCATGCATGTTTTTCAGTATCATATCTTCAACTAAGTTCGATACAATATGCTACACCTTGACTTAGGGACCTTCATAATACTTCTACTTCTTGTCCACGTGTGAGAACAATGTTTTAGTGTAAGGCATGTTTACAGGAGCTTCTTCTACATTTGATCGATATGACATTTGCAACATATGGAAGTATGAACTCTTTGATGTCTGTTCTGATGAAATTGAGTTAAGCTCGATACATTTTCTTAGATATACAGAGTGGTCCATTGATCGTGACTGGGCCAAATATCTCACGAAATAAGCGTCAACGAAAAAATACAAAGAACGAAACCAGATGGCGCTATGGTTGGCCCGCTAGATGGCGCTGCCATAGGTCAAACGGATATCAACTGCGTTTTATTTTTAAATAGGAACCCCCATTTTTAGTGCATATACGTGTAGTACGAATGCTGAAGATTAGATGGGTAGATCACGTAACTAATGAGGAGGTATTGAATAGGACTGGGGAGAAGAGAAGTTTGTGGCACAACTTGACCAGAAGAAGGGATCGGTTGGTAGGACATGTTCTGAGGCATCAATGGATCACCAATTTAGTATTGGAGGGCAGCGTGGAGGGTAAAAATCGTAGGGGGAGGCCAAGAGATGAATACACTAAGCAGATTCAGAAGGATGTAGGTTGCAGTAGGTACTGGGAGATGAAGAAGCTTGCACAGGATAGAGTAGCATGGAGAGCTGCATCAAACCAGTCTCAGGACTGAAGACCACAACAACAACACGTGTAGCACGTAAAGAAATATGAATGGACCACTTTTTCCGCTTTGTGATAGATGGCGCTGTAATAGTTACAAGCACATGGCTCACAATTTTAGACGAACAGTTGGTAACAGGTAGTTTTTTGAAATTAAAATACAGAACGAAGGTACGTTTGAACATTTTATTTCGGCTGTTTCAATGTGATTCGTGTACCTTTGTGAACTTCTCACTTCTGAGAACGCATGCTGATACAGCGTGATTACCTGTAAATACCACATTAATGCAAATAAATGCTCAGAATGATGTCCGTCAACCTCAGTTCATTTGGCAATACGTGTAACGACATTCCTCTCAACAGCGAGTAGTTCGCCTTCCGTAGTGTTCACACATGCATTGACAAAGCGCTGACGCATGGTGTCAGGCGTTGCCGGTGGATCACGATAGCAAATATCCTTCACCTTTCCCCACAGAAAGAAATCCTGGGACGTCAGATCCGGTGAACGTGTGGGCCATGGTATGGTGCTTCGACGACCAATCCACCTGTCATGAAATATGCTATTCAATATCGCTTCAATCGCACGCGAGCTATGTGCCGGACGTCCATCATGTTTTAAGTACATCGCCATTATGTCATGCAGTGAAACATCTTGTAGTAACATCGGTAGAACATTACGTAGGAAATCAGCATACATTGCACCATTTAGATTGCCATCGATAAAATGGGGGACAATTATCCTTCCTCCCATAATGCCGCACCATACATTATCCCGCCAAGGTCGCTGATGTTCCACTTGTCGTAGCCATCGTGGATTTTCCGTTGCCCAATAGTGCATACTATGCCGGTTTACGTTACCACTGTCGCTGAATGACGCTTCGTCGCTAAATAGAACCCGTGCAAAAACTCTGTCATCGTCCCGTAATTTCTCTTGTGCCCAGTGGCAGAATTGTACACGACGTTCAAAGTCATCGCTATGTAATTCCTGGTGCATAGAAATATGGTACGGGTGCAATCGATGTTCATGTAGCATTCTTAACACCGACGTTTTTGGGATTCCCGATTCTCGCTCAATTTGTCTGCTACTGATGTACGGATTAGCCTCGACAGCAGCTAAAACACCTACTTGGGCATCATCATTTGTTGCAGGTCGTGGTTGACGTTTCACTTGTGGCTGAACACTTCCTGTTTCTTAAATAACTTAACTGTCTGACGAACGGTCCGGACACTTGAATGATGTCGTCCAGGATACCGAGCAGCATATATAGCACACGCCTGTTAGGCATTTTGATCACAATAGCCATACATCAACACGATATCGACCTTTTCCGAAATTGGTAAACGGTCCATTTTAACACAGATAATGTATCACGAAGCAAATACCGTCCGCACTTTGGGAATGTTATGTGATACCACGTACTTATATGTTTGTGACTATTACAGCGCTATCTATCACAAAGTGAGAAAAGTGGTCCAACTAAAACATTCATAGTTCCTTACGTACTACACGAATATGTAATAAAAATGGGAGTTCCTATTTTAAAAAATGCAGTTGATATCCGTTTGACCTATGGCAGCGCCATCTAGGGGGCCAACCATAGCGCCATCTGGTTTCCCCCTTCAAGCTAGACGAGTTTCGTTCTTTGAAGTTTTTTCGTTTGATGCTTATTTCGTGAGATATTTGGCCCGGTCACTATCAATGGACCACCCAGTATAAGTATTATTGGGTGACCATTATGTACAGTACGAAGTACCAAAACCTTGTATCGGGTCCTTGCTTGGTACCACGTGTAAAAAAAGTTTTTAAATATCTTATTGTCCAAGATTTCTAACTTTTTATTGGAATCGCGATGTAGTTTTTTTTTTCATTAGTACGGTGGCGACCGTGGAGGAACTAGCATTCTCTTTTATATCTTGTAATGACTGCGGAGGTACTTTTTGTTTATTTATTTCAGTATTTATTGTCCGACCAGCTGGAGATTACAGAAGGTCGTATGTGATATTTTAATGTGAAAATACCTTTAAAAATACACGCATTCTAAAGAAAACAACGAAGCTAACTATAAATTTTAACCTCAATACAATCACATCACAAAACTAACCCATTCTAAAGCCCGACAGGTAAAGATTTTGCCAACCTACAGTCTCAGGTAATGACAGAAGTTTCTAGACAACCAGTGCAGCACCATACCCACAGGATACGGTATTTGACACAACAGGTGGCATAGTTCTTACTAAGCATTATTCTGAAACCTAGAATATGCCAGTAAATTCTAGTTAAATAGGGGATAAATGGGTGGGCCTGGCTTCCAGCAGTTACAGGTAACTAGCATCGTTCTAACCTCATAGCTGCACCGCAAATACTTGGCAGAAGGGTATCACGACCACATAAATAGGCATAGATAATGTAAGAATACCAAAATGTCAACAAACTGTCGCAATATAAACTCAGTCTCATCTGAATACACTTCAGAAGCTTCGTCAAATACGCCATTTTCAGTGAAGTATTCACTAATGTTTAATTCCCCTAGGGCTATCAAACTGTGGCGATGTTGACTGCTACGCCCAATCCACTGTTTCAAGTAGTCCCTGGCACTTTCTAAGGAATTAAGAAAGGCTATAATACGCATTACCAAGGGGTAGAGGGTGAGTGTACATTATGCCCCCCCTAAAAATTAAAAAAAAAGACAGAATTCCCTAGTTGTTGTTGAATTGTATTAACAACATACTTTTAGAAGAGGTACTGATGTATAAGTAGGGTCCAAAACCTGAAAATACATTTATCAAACTCTTAGCAAAATAAACGAACTTAACGCACTTGCAATAATATGTACTACCCACTTTAAGCCCATGAAAAGAAATTAAAAACGAAAGTTCATTCATTTGTTGAATGTTATTGTCAACATCCTTTTTAAAGAGGAGTTGACGTGTGTGTAAGATCCTGAACCCAGAAATACTGAATAAGATACTCATTGGGAAAGTGACGCCTGATAATGAGCCTTAAATTTTTCGGTTAAATTTCGCTGAAAAATTTAAAACATATATGGAATCTGCTAGAAGAATTCATTAAAAACAAGAACATTTTAAAATATAAATTGACCTGATCAGAAAATTTTCAAAAGGTGGGCTTAAAGTACTACCATCCTTAATAGTCGCTCTTCGCCCGACCCATTGCCTTCCTTGGTACTGGGAGGGTGAAAGAGAGGGTTTGGTCACCGGGAATGTTCAAATTAATGTCCTGTTTCGCGTTCACGGTAAATGAGTGGGTACAAGTTACTGAAGCGTCTCATATGAAAGGAAGCATGTAATTTTGTAAAAAACCACCAACATGAATAATTTTGACGTGTGTACCACGAACAGTATATTACGTATTATGCAAATTACGTGACATTCGTAATATGAGAGACGCTTTTGTACGAAAATAATAATACTTATTGCTGTATGATGCATCAGAGAATAAAAAAAAAGAAAAAGAACACAAACTTCTGTTATCTTAATCGAAGAAATACATTTACTTATCATCACAGATCTTCATGGTATGAGCAAAATTTAAAAAGTTCGCTAGGTGTGTTAATAGCTGCCCCTGTGATCGATGGAATGTATAATTAATAAAGACTGCTATTGAAAAAAGTTGTATAAAAGTTACAAATATTTTAATGAATGTATTAGAAATACGTGTCGAAATTATATAGCATATACTGGTAACATTCCATGTCAAATAATCCAGGTCTTTTCAGAATACAGCTCCGTTTGCAGCAAGAGAAGGAACGTGGCTGGCTAGCTGCAGCCGCCGCCATTACGCAACACATTTGAAATTATTTCAGTTGCACGAAAGGCGCACAACCTGAAGCGAAGGAGATTGAACACGTTCTCTTTCAGAGAATATTACCTTTTCGAATTAGTTTTTGGATTTTATTGATTAAAAATAGCACAGGTAGGCTTTGGACTGAACTTACGTTGGAACGCAGAATCTTATTTGGATAATTCGAAAGTTTTTTCACTTAAAAACATTTATACGCGTATAACGAAATCAAATTAGTAACATCACAATTTTTAGTATTTTAAGCTTGAAACTTCCTGGCAGATTAAACCTTTGGGTCGGACCACGACTCGAGCTCGGGACCTCTGCCTTTCGCGGACAATGCTCTACCAACTGAGCCACCCAAGCACGACTCACGACCCCTCCTCACAACATTATTCCGCCAGTACCCCGTCTCCTACCTTGCAAACTTCACAGAAGCTCTCCTACGAAACTTGCAGAACTAGCACTCTTGGAAGAAAGGATATTGCGGAGACATGGCGTGGCCACAGCCTGGGGGATGTTTCCAGAATGAGATTTTCACTCTGCAGAAGAGTGTGCACTGATACGAAAATTTCTGGTAGATTAAATCTGTGACTCGAACTCATTTTAAGCTTATTTAACCAGGTCAACAATACTTCATTCACGATTTTACGACAGACTTTATACTGCTCACCAGTATACGTATATTGTGCATCCCATGAACAGTGTGGTCCTGAGAACTTTCAAACCTGACGACTCCTTTCTACCATAATATCACGTCTCAATATCGACCTATCGTACCATACCGGTACCACAAATAGACACGAGTTCACTGCCACGACATATCACCGGTAGAAGCTCACATGACCGCATGGTACCAGCCCTTGCCACCGACAGCGCTTCAAAGAGACCTGTGTGTTTTTTTAAAGGGGTGACTAATAGACGATGTATAGGATGATCCAAAAGTTAGTTAATATTTGAAAATGCACTAATTCACGGAATAATGTAGGTACGGAGGTAAATATCGAAACACATTCCTGCAAGGACACGGGGTGTAACTGAAACCTATAACGAGTGCAAAAACTGTTCAGCAGATGGCACTGGACAACAAAACGTCAGTGATATTGCAAGACAATGGCGTATAAAACGAGCTGTGGTGGGAAAGGGAGTCAGATGCACCAGCAATCGCGGCATGTCGAAAACGGTTCAAATGGCTCTGAGCACTATGGGACTTAACATCTGAGGTCATCAGTCCTCTAGACTTAGAACTACTTAAACCTAACTAACTAACACATCCATGCTCGAAGCAGGATTCGAACCTGCGACCGTAGCAGCAGCGCGGTTCCGGACTGAAGAGCCTAGAACCGCTCAGTCACAGCATGTCGACTTTACCAGAAAAGACACTGGTAGTGAAGCTTTACTATCAGAAAGAAGAATCCGCTACTCTAACCTTACGATTCTGTCTGCAGAAGAAGGGTATTCGAAGGGGTAAAGGTCCCGTATCAAGTGTCGCCGTAAAGAAAATGATCACAAAGTTCGACGCCACGGGTTGTTTAGATGTTCGATCCCGTTGTAGGCAACCGGACGCAAGTCCTACTGCTGTCCGGACAGTTCAGGAAGAAATGGAGACTGAGCGTACATCTCCGCATGGTGAAGTCAGCGCTCGTTAAGTCGCACGTCGCACCTTCTTTTCAAGCAAAACTGTTTGGAGAGCACTAAGGCGTGCCCTTCAAAGCTATCCGTACAAAATCCAGCGTCATCATGAACTGTTATTCACCGGTTCTGTGGCGCGGAGAGCTTTTCCGGTATGACAATTTCAGAGATTTGGGGAAGATGCTTCCACATTCCGAGGGTCTGTCAACACCCACAGCTGCGGAATTTGGGCTACCGAAAATGCTAGAACTGTGGTGGAAACCGCACTGCATGATTAAAAAGTCACAATGTGGAGTAGATTTCCCAGATCAATCGTGATTGCGCCCCTTTTTCGTGAGGAAATGCGGGGTGCTACTTTTCAGTCTGTCGGCGTGATGGGTGCAAGGTACCCCAGTATGGTACAGAATCGCATCATCCCTAGCCTGACTGATAAACACCTGCTAGAAGGTACGATTTCTATCCAGGACGACGCTGCAGCCCATTTTGCTACACGTATGGAAAGTCTCTCCGCTCTTCGTTTGGTGAGGATGGTGTGCCGAGCCGACACTCCCATCATGGTTGACCTCTAGGGTCCCCAGATCTCAGTCCACGTTGTTATTGGTTGTTGGGTTACCTGAAGTCACAAGTCTACTGCGAACGTTCGACCTCATTAGGGGTGCTAAAAGATAACATCCGACGCCAATTTCTCATGCTTTTGTACCATATGAAGCACTATCTGTTGGTCATTTTGTGCTTTTTCCTGTTTTCAACAAAGCCCCATGTCATTTCAAGGGTGTGCCTCAATTTTTTCCTATCTACTTACATTATTACGTGAAGTATTGAATTTTCAAATATTAACAGACTACTCGGCCACTCTGTACTTCTGCTCATTCAGCCGAATTCGTGCTATTTCGATGACCGAACCAATTGTCTTCTATAGGTGACAAGAGTATCGCTGTTGTGTTTACTCGTTGCCTGGACTCAAACGGAGAATAAATTACTATTCCTTTCCCGTCGCTGTATATAGCAGAGTTCGATTCCCGTTACTAAATGCATCCCTTATGGTTCTTTCACTTTTTCAAAGCACTTTGTCTCAGCGTTTCCCAGCTCTGCCACATGTGTTGGCCGGAGCGAGCTCAATAAATTGAGTGCTGGACCCAAAGCCTTGTGTAAATTGATACTTCCGTCCCGCTTTACTACGTTTTCAAACATATTTATTTCGACAGGTTGCCTAATTACGCCTTCCCAGGAATTCGACGTTTGTATCACGATTCTGCTCTCACCGTATTTCATTTCATGACTATACGCGAGGCAGTGATCGTCGGCAGGTGATTTATTTAGCTGTTTTAGTCGCTTATGTATGTCATGTTCCTTGCATATTTATTGGATTTTCCTAAAAGTCTGTTCAACGTAAGACACGCCAAATTTGCAAATAATGCGGTGCACACTCAGTTTTAGAGATCATCGTCGCCCTTTAACATTACAAAGAATGCTTTTTATCTTTGTTGATTCTAGCGAATAACATTGGATTCCGTGTGTAAGTAGGAATCAAACGGTCTCTCCGATTGTTGGTCAGGCGTAAGTTAGATGAGCGATTCTTGGTATCTCTTTCCCTCTGTCAGTCTCAACCTATTGCTACGGAAAAACAGTACCCAACATATTTCGCTCTCATCAACAAAGATAAAAGACTTCTTTGTGATATTAAAGACGATCAAAGTGCCTGAAAGACGGATGTAAAGCGTGCCATCGGACTGTGGCATGTCCCAAGTGGGATAGAGTATTAAGATATTAATAAATTTGGCACAAAATGACCATCTGGAGAGGGATCATGATGTACATAATTTTTAACTGAATGTCTTGATCACACTCATTTTTGAATGGAATTACCGGTTTCGGCTACGTAGTTCAGACTGGTTCTGCTGTACTGTACAAACTATTCTTAGATGTTATGAGCTGTTGCAGCGCAGCAGAATGAGTGAGTCTGAAGATGGCTATCGCAAAGCCGAACCGGTAATTCTGTTCAAAAATCTGTGCAATGAAGGAAATTGAATACAAAAGCAATCCAGTATTGAGATAGTTTAGGGCAGGTACAAGCAACAACAGTGACACACGTGACTTAAAAAAAAAAGAAAATAAAGAAAAGTATCGAGGCACTAGCACGAACATAATCAAGAAATGAAATACGATGAGACTAATACAGTGGTGCATACACCAAGTTTCTGGAACAGCATAATTAAGAAGTCCACTGAAACAAAGATGTCTAGAAACCTAATTTACACTGACGGAGGTTTCAATTTAAACAAGGCTTTGAGTCTGCAATTCATTTTCTTAAAATCTCACTGTGTATCACATCCAACACAGCTGGTAAACACAGAGACAGTGTGCGTATCACGGTGCTGTCTCTGGGAAACAAATGAAAATCAAAAGGTGCTGTGGGTGTTGGGGTCGACCCCCTCTATAAGTAGCAGCGGGTTCAACAATAGTTCACAGTCTGAATCTAGACAACGAGTACACAAAACAGCAAAACAAAAATGGTTAAAATGGCTTTGAGCACTATGGGACTTAACATCTATGGTCATCAGTCCCCTAGAACTACTTAAACCTAACTAACCTAAGGACAGCACAGAACACCCAGCCATCACGAGGCAGAGAAAATCTCTGACCCCGCCGGGAATCGAACCCGGGAACCCGGGCGTGGGAAGCGAGAACGCTACCGCACGACCACGAGATGCGGGCAAGACAGCAAAACTTGTCGCACCTGAAGATGATGATGACTGGGCGAGTCGACAGAATATTGTGCAAAACATGAAAATAACAACTTGGCTCAACACCCAGAAATACACCATCCATCGTGTTTCTTTAATCATACAAACAGACTTTGTGTTTTATGGGCACCAGGCCGTGACGCAACGCGTATTTCTCTTCCTAATGTTCGTCTTCCAATACTGCAGACATCTTAAGAGACTAGAACAACTAAGAAACTAGTTACAGTCACAACCAAGCTCAGCAAGCCAAGCTGTTTACACATATGCGGGTAACCGTCGATTCGTGAAGTCCTCTCGGAGTCGACCCGACATAACTTGTAGAGTTTTATTTGGTACTAAGGCCCACAACTTATACGGTTTTAATCCATCTTCCATTCCATTAAAGCTGTTTTCGTATGTTTTCAATCGAACAGTCCAGCACAGCAACGATTCGATAAAAACTTTGGTATCATGGAAATGAATCTTGTGGTCCCATCGTCTCATTCTAGGGTCCAGCTTTTTTAGGATGTAGCAAATTTTAATTTTATTATTGAGCTTTACCGTCGGGCGCCATTCCTGACAGCAAAGTCATCACGATAATATAAGAGAGGAGTATCGTGTGTGCCATCTGTCAGTGAACTGTGAAAACTGTTGTGGGAGGTCGTTTTATATTTCATTCTTCCCCCTATTCAAAGGGGCCAGATGCTCCAGGTTAATGAATTTGATTCTGTTAGGTGTCGATAAAGTGTATGCAAATGTACCCTCCAAAACTGTGGCGAGTAAACTCAGGAATATTAAATAAAATAAGAGTTATAATGACCCTGATTTATTATGATAAAATAAATACTAAACAGTGGTAACCTGTGACAACATTAATATGATAAATCATAGGTAAACATACAAATTAATGGCGACCTGTGTCATTTTTACTCTAATATCTTGGCGCATGTAAAATAGGGATCAGTAGGGTGTTGGTGGGGGTGAGGGTTGAGGGGAGAAACTCAGAATCTCGCAAGATATTTACTTACAATCGCAGAATACCTAGTGACTGTAATAGGTTAAAGAAAGTAACTCATACTAAAGAAAGGAGAAGAATCACACCTGTGGGCAAAGTTAAAAGCAAACTGTTTTTTATTGGCAAAATGCAAGTCTTCAGAGCAAAGCTTGAAATAATCACATTACACGGAAGTGACTGTAATTTCCGTGTGCCTCGTCTCGCAGCTGCAACATGATCTCACCACAGTATTTCAGGCGATCGTTCAAGTGGCTGTAGAACAACCGACTCCAGGAGTGAAGTCCAAATTAATCCAAAACGTATCTCAGTCCTCAGCACACGGCTTTGAAGATGCTGTAACAGCCTTCGGCATCAAAGTAGGATGGCGCAGGCTCCAGATCCTGCTCTTAAACTTGATCTCGGAACTCCACTTTCCATCTGATTTCCAGTCGAATGTGACGCAAGAGAAAACCTTGCATTGCGTCGCTTTCCATCTCTAACGGTCTCTGATTGGTTAAGCAGCAAATCTTCTGAACGCTGACCGATGAAACTGCCCATTACAAAAACTCGTATCCTGGTTAGCTAATAATTGTGTCTTGCCATGCACTATCGAAAAAACTCACATCACTCTTTCTCTGTTTCTTTCTTCGGTTAAAGCGGAGCTGTGTCGCATCACTGTTCAGTCTCTCTTTCTAACTCAGAATACGCTTACGTTAGCCGATAGTGGAAGGTTTCACATCTAATGAACGTTCTTTGACTGCAGAGCAGAGAGGTTGGCGACATCCCGCCTCCAAAAGTGTGTTCTAACTAAAGAGGGTGGGTTCGTACACATTTTTCTGTTTGTAAAATGTTTTCGCCAGGTGTTTGTCTTTGGGAGGCGCTATCTGCATTTCTAAACAATGGCTCGACTTCCTGTGGCACCTCTGCAGGACAAAAGCGTCTGTCCAGTGGCCAGCGACCCCTTGAGTCACCAATGGGGGCCTTTCAATCCCTCGAGGGGGGGGGGGGGGGGCGACTGTCTTACGGCCTTGGCCGATGCTCTTCCCTACTCAACACCACTCGGTACTTTCAACATTTACCGTCACTACATCACATGCAGATATCGATTAAAAGTAAGGAAACAGCAATACTGCATTACTTATCTAATAAAAATCAATAGTACTGAGATGTACCAATTTTCTCGACGTAAGCAATAGAAGTTCCATTACTGCATATAAAAAGCTATCCAGCCTCATTTTGTTCTGTTTTATCGTATTTTAACTGTTTGCTTATCTAATTCTCTGAGATGGAATTTGGAACGTAAATGATTGTGGAAAGCTGCCCTACAACCATACTCTGGCTGACCAACGTTCCAGACCAAATGTCGTTAATCTGCCACACAAATTCGATCCGAGACCGGCTCACCTTCCCTCTCGCAGCTAGCGCACTGCAAGTTGCACTATGTGAGCAGGTACATCATCAATCAAACACACCCACAAATCCTCAGAGAAGACTAATATTTCGTCCAATAAACTTACTGCGTACCAATATAACCGCTGAAGTCGATCTCACAAGAGCAAGAAGTGTACAGCAGCTCGTGAATCGTCAGTTTGCTTTGACCCGCATGCGACAGGTAGCACAATATACACTGAGGTGATAAAAGTCATGACAGAGTCCGCCTGCCTAGCTCTGCGGCAGCGCTACAGCGTACCACGCAAGGGGACCCGAGTTCGATTCCCGGCAGAGGACTGGGTGTTGTGTGCCTATCATCATCATTGACACGCAAGTCGCCGAAATGGCGTCAACTAAAAACACTTGCAATACTGCAGCCGAACACCGTAGGGGATATCCCGGCCAATTAATGCCATATGATCATTTTATTGTCATGAGAGAGTGATATGTTCATATACGGACGGCGGTAGTTTCACGTATACGAGATATAAAATGACAGTATATTGGTGGAACTGTCATTTGTACCCAGGTGATTCGTGGGCAAAGGTTTCCAACTTCATTGTGGCCGGTCGATGGGAATTAACGGACTTCTAACGAGGGAGAGAGATGCATGAGATATTCTAATTCGGAAATTGTTATAAAATTCAATATTCCGAGATGCACAGTGTTAAGACTGTGCCAAGAATACAAAATTTCAGTCATTACCTCTCACCGCAGCTGCGTAGTGGCCGACGATCTTCTCTTACCGACAGAGAGCGAAGGTGTTTGCGTAATGTTGTCAGTGATAACAAACAACACTGCTTGAAATAACCGCAGAGATCAATGTGGGATCTATGATGAATGTATCCGTTGGGACACCGCAGCGAAATTTGGCATTAATGGGCTATGGCAGCAGACGACCGACGTACGTGCCTCTGCATATCGTCTTCAGCGACTCTCCTGCACTCTTGACGATATCGGTTGGACCCTATACGAATGGTAAACTGTGGCATTGTAAGATGTGTATATTTCTATTGTCTATTGTCAAACCACAATTTACGAAAGATGTTTATATTTTATTAATAGGATTAAGTACGAATAATTAATATTTGTCATTTTGGAAATAATTGTGGTAGCAGGGAATGTCTGCACCAAAGTATTGTTGGCGGGAGAGACTGCACATTCATATGATTTTCAAAAGGGCGGGAGAGACCGCGTATGTATACATTTTAAGAAAAGAGTGGGAAAGACCGCGCATTGATACATTTTGTAATGGTAGCAGAGATTGTCTGAACCAGAAAGCATTGTTGGCGGGAGAGACCGCACTTTAGCGTTCGTAGGAAGTCAGCAGTAAGCGAGATGTGAAGCGAGTCGGTAACACGTCTGAAGCGAGAGGTTGAGAGGAGAGGTGTGTCTGCCAGCCACCAGCTATGATTTACAAGAGATTATAAACGGATGTACAGAGATATCAGGTAACTATTATCATAAGAGGAACTAATATTATTGAATTATATTTTTTTTAGAAACTCAAGACTAATGGAGGTATGTTTCCGCAATGCTAGTTGTAAGAGTATTGTAAAAAGTAAGTTCCATTTGAACGTTTGTAAAATTATTTCATTAACAACAGTAAATACTTGAAGAATCGTTTTCAAAATATAATTAATTTTTGCCCGCAATATTGCATTGCTGATTATAATCCATCCCAAAAACCATCAACGTAAAACTTTGCAAAATTTTATTCTTGTCAAGAAAAAGTTTAACTATGAATTACGTAACTTCAGTCAAATTAATTAAAGAATAACATTAGTTTTGCTATTACAGAATAACGTCAGCTTTGGTAATAAATGCAGCCTCTTATTATGACAGTCCACCAGCATTAGATTCAAGCATTAGAATAATTACTATTTCATATCACATTTGTGGAATTACAGCGTGGAAATAGATACAGTTGGCAGTTGCATATTATGAAATTAAGAGGAAATAAAACTTCTCTACATTGAACTTTTGGAAGCCTTGTTACTGGTACAATTAACTTTTGTCCCACAACAAACAACGATCACTTATATACATTTTTATGACTGTATTGCCCTAAAAATGGTTCCGCGAAGGCTCATGTTACACTTCCGTGGCTCCATCATTTAGAAACAAGTAAGAGTATAGTAAAACTGAGTAAGTATATTCATGTTGCAGTTCGATGCAGCAGTCATATGGCGATCCACTAACACTAAAAAGGGTAAGGTACAGTTTTGGGTTGTTGCAGGTAGCGACTGAGGGCCACGACGACGACACATTCCATGTTTCGTCGAAAGAATCAGCAAATTACTTTCAATAAACAGCATTTAAATTTGTATGCGAAGATTGCACTTATTATTCTTGAGAAAGAGAATTAATTTCAAAGGAAAGGTTTCATTTGTTATTATTAAGCAAGAGATAGAAGTCGTGAGGGTAGGTTTCATAGGTTATTGTAGAAGGGAAGGTTGCATAACAAAAGAGATATCGAGGAGACAGAAAGGTTTCAGCATGGTCAGATGAGTCGCAATTTCAGTTGGTAGGAGCTGCTGGTATGGTAATGTTGTCTACGTAGTTCCGCGTAGTCAGCGCATACAAAACTTTCCCACTAGAGCGCGCCCCGCTAAGAACAACAGTGCAGGCGCAGCGCTCGTCCATCCCTGCGCTACGAGATGGCGCTGCCTTCGAGACGGACCAAATTCTGCTTCCGCCGATCCGCGTATTAATATGTAACGCAGCCAATGAGATTTCTGCTAATGTAGAACCTTCTCTCCTCAGGGATCACACTCGCACAGTGATACGTGAACGCGTGAGGTATTATAATGAGTGTACAGACCTCCGATTAGTTACTCTGCATTTGTCTGCACCAGTCTGTACCGGTCTGCATTTGTCTGCAACAATCTGTACGAGTTCTACATTTGTCTGTACCAGTCTATAGTCAAGTTTAAATCTGCGCCTAATAAGATTACCATATTACTGTACGTAGCTATGAAGATAAATGTATAGACACTTTTGTCAAGTATCAGAGATATATGTGAGAATGAGATTAATGTACCAATACCAAAGGAACTTCAGATTGTCAGTTGTAAATAGCATCCAGAACCAAGTTAAGTAATTTATATGCTTGTTATTATTTTAATAAATGTGTGTGAAAAGTAATCAAGTTCTGTTTAAAGTTGGTTACTGTCAATCTGCTACTCTAAGCGCGCAAGTGGCATTTCTATCGTCTGACCTGACGGCAGAAGATAAACACGCCACGTTAAGACCACGAGACATATTGCTGACACTCGCCTACTTCGTTAGAGCGACAAGTCAAATAATCTGATGGTGTGTGTCCTGAAGGACTTATAGTACGCACACCACATATTGCATTACTGATTATAATCCATCCCAAAAACCATCAACGTAAAACTTTGCAAAATTTTATTCTTGTCAAGAAAAAGTTTAACTATGAATTACGTAACTTCAGTCAAATTATTTAAAGAATAACAGCAGCTGTGCTATTAAAGAATAATGTCATCTTTGGTAATAAATACAGCCACTTATTATGACAGGCCACCAGCAGCTAATAGAGTATGGTAAAAGAGAGTAAGTATATTCATGTTGCAGTTCGATGCAGCAGTGAGATGGCGATCCAGTAACAGTAAAAAAAGGTAAGGTACAGTTTTGGGTTATTGTAGGTAACGACTGAGGGCCACGACGACGACACATTCTATGTTTCGTCGAAACAATCAGCAAATCACTTTTCATAAACAGCATTTAAATTTGTATGCGAAGATTGCACTTATTATTATTGAGAAAGAGAATTAATTTGAAAGGGAAGATTTCATTTGTTATTATTAAGCAAGAGAATGTAGTCTAATTAAGTCGCGTGATGCTGAGGGAATTAGATTAGGAAGTGAGACACTTAAAGTAGTAAAGGAGTTTTGCTATTTGGGGAGCCAAATAACTGATGATGGTCGAAGTAGAGAGGATATAAAATGTGTACTGGCAATGGCAAGGATAGCGTTTCTGAAGAAGAGAAATTTGTTAACATCGAGTATAGATTTAAGTGTCAGGAAGTCGTTTCTGAAAGTATTTGTATGGAGTGTAGCCATGTATGGAAGTGAAACATGGACGATAAATACTTTGGACAAGAAGAGAATAGAAGCTTTCGAAATGTGGTGCTACAGAAGAATGCTGAATATTAGATGGGTAGATCACATATGTAATGAGGAGGTATTGAACGGAATTGGGGAGAAGAGGAGTTTGTGGCACAACTTGACTAGAAGAAGGGATCGGTTGGTAGGACATGTTCTGACGCATCAAGGGATCACCAATTTAGTACTGGAGGGCAGCGTGGAGGGTAACAATCGTAGAGGGAGACCAAGAGAGAATACACTAAGCATATTCAGAAAGATGTAGGTTGCAGTAGGTACTGGGAGATGAAGAAGCTTGCACAGGATAGAGTAGCATGGAAAGCTGCATCAAACCAGTCTCAGGACTGAAGACCACAACAACAACAAGCAAGAGGTAGAAATCCTAAGGGAAGGTTTCATAGGTTATTGTAGAAGGGAAGGTTGCGTAACAAAAGAGATATAGAGGAGACGGGAAGGTTTCAGCATCGTCAGACGAGTCGCGATTTCAGTTGGTAGGAGCTGCTGGTATGGTGTGAGTGTGGCGCAGACCCAACGAAGAAATGGTTCAAATGGCTCTGAGCACTATGGGGCTCAACTTCTGAGGTCATTAGTCCCCTAGATCTTAGAACTAGTTAAACCTAACGAAGCTAAGTACATCACATACATCCATGCCCGAGGCAGGATTCGAATCTGCGACCGTAGCGGTCACGCGCTTCCAGACTGCAGCGCCTTGAACCACACGGCCGGCAACTAAGAAATGGATCAAAGTTGTCAACAAGCTGGTGGTGCCTCTTTCATGGTGTGGGCTGCGGTTGGATGGAATCGATTGGCTCCTCTGGTCTAACTAAACCGACCATTGACTGGAAATGGATATGTTAGGACACTTGGAGAGTGTTTGCAGTAAGTTATGGACTTCACGATCCGAAACAACGACGTAACTGGGCCACAGTTTCTCGTCCTTGGATTGAAGAACATTCTGGACAAGGGAGAGTTTCAGCTTTTTGAGTCCATGCTACATCCAATTGCGGCTTTACTCCGGGCTTAAGAGGTGCCACGTATCAGGAGGTATCCCAGGACTTTTGTCACCTCATTGTATAATAAGTTGCATACTATGTAGAGTAAGAGAGAAAGCATGCAAGGTACCTCCAGACACGGAAGAGCGCCGCGGCGGAGGCGGCAGCAATCACTTACCGGCAGCGACCAACAGCAGCGCCGCGGCTAGCAAGAGGGGCGGGCACGTCGGCCGGTGGGTCCTCGCCGGGGGCGGCGCCTCAAGCTGCGTCTGGGGGCGGACCATGGCTCAGCTGCTGCTGCTGCTGCTGCTGCTGCTGCTGTCCTGCACACACCGACACACGACCGGCATTCAGTCAGCCTCTTCCCCTAAAAGCTTTTCCCGCAGCGCGCGCCTTGCAGGCAGATGCGCGCCGTATGAGATTTGCGATTTATTTTCGTCTCCCGTCCGCGCCGGCGAGAGGAGATATTAAACCGTGTCCTCGCGGGCGGTATTCCGAATATTACTCTGCGCCGGCGAACGCGGCGCGCGTAAGCCGCTTTCGCCCATTCGCGCCCTATTTAGAACGCCATTCTTGATTGCAGTGCCTCTCGCGTTTCACGGAATGTCCTCTGAAGCTCGCAAGCACCGCTTGTGGGTGGCACGTCGACTGCACTGACTACAGTTCCCTCCTAAAGAATTGTTTTATTTCACAGCGCCACTGTGACATTGCCACACAATTACAGTACGTACATGTACATCTGCTCAATAATTGTTATTAATACACAGAATAACGAGTGTACTTAAGTAACAGGAATTACGCATCGCTCACAGAGCAAGAAACACTCCACTCACATTTACAAACAACAATAGAGAAACTAGATGAACGCCAATGAGCAGATATATACCAGTTAGAATACTAACTGGGGATAACAGGAAAGACTTTCAAAACTATGTACGTATATTCAAGAAGCTGGAAGTAAGAAAATAGCCACTGTACCTTTGCTAAACACCTGATAAATCATGGACATGTACCATCCAACACAGGATAGGACGTGAAAATTATTACAGTGAACAATTAAATAAAAAGTTCCTAACATTACAGCAAAACTTTCATATACAAAGAGCCCTTGAAATGAAAAAGAAAGTAGTTAATGACTAAATCAATATAACCAGTAAGTCACTGCTCATTTTAGCAACTAAAACTATAACAAATAGAAATGCAAAACATAACCACAATAAATAATTAATGAACATTCCTCTCTTCCTCTTCCTCTCTCTCTCTCTCCCTCCCTCTCTCTCTCTCTCTCTCTCTCTCTCTCTCTCTCTCTCACACACACACACACACACACACACACAAAACAAACGAAAATATCAAATTGCACACATAACATAAAACAAAAGACGAAAGATAAAAACACAGCGACAGTGGGCAACACTACACACTGTAAACACACAAATGTTCAACGCACAATGAAAAGTGCAAGTGAAGTGGTGTAGTAAATTTGGTCTAAAAATAACGGAAACAGGTCGTCTGGAACATTTGGTCTGCATAAACACGTCTCCAGGACAACAAGCGCTCATGGACTAGCAACAATGGATATCGTAAGTAACGCCAAACGATAATCTAACCTCAAGAAATTTGTGCTACAAAAGTTGCTTATAATGTAAAAGATAAGAGGAAAACGCGAGAAAACGTAACATAATAACATATTTGTAACTACTACATAATACTTTTGTTATATGTATGAAAACAAACATAGAAGCGAAACGTGAATGGGAAAAAATAAATTGTCTTCACTTAGTTACAAAGATGGAAAATACCTACATGAATTATTTATCAGTGTAAACCTTAAATAGACTGATGAGCGATGGAATTACAAACACCCAGCAGTATAAGGATGATTCGGAAACTTAGACTGGATAGAATACACGGCTGCAGTCCGTAATAAGGTGTCGCCTTCACTTCGTAAACTTAAACAAGAAATTCGTAGGATCACTAACACACCCCCATACGTGTTTATTTTGATCATATTCACCAAGGACTTTATCGTAACACAGCTCATTCCGCTGGAACTGACTATGAATACTTGCCAGCAACACATTTTTAACGTTCGCTATTATCATGACTACAGTCCGATAAGCGTAGAGTCTATTATACATAGAGTTGTCAAACTACCGTAGACTACCGTAGACACTCGTAAGTAAGCGTAGACGACGGTAGATTTTCTAGCAGCTTTTGTCAGTGAACGTCGTACCCATGTTACATGTACGTTAGGTGTGTTATATACGTATAGGGCGTTACCTTATAACGACCATTTTCTTCACACATCCGATCAGTGTCTTACTAGATTCGTCAAAAAGGTATGCGGTTAACTGTCTATAAACTCAATGAGGATATATTAAAGAAGTGGTTAACTGTCTAGAAACTGAATGAGGATATATAAAGGATTAGATCACATTGGGAACATTCTTGTTCTACATAGTTATCCTCCTGCCTGTTACTTGAAGTAAATGTTATTTGTGGCAAAACGGAAACTTTCAATGTTTGATTCAGGTGTTATTAGAAAACTGTTGACGTAACGTGAAACGTAGGGCTGCTGAAGTAAAAATAAAGAAAACAATACATATTTATCGCATAGCGCTATAAAAGTCAACTTTTCCAATAAAAAGTAAAATAAAAATCCTGCAAAACAAAGATGTATCATACATCACGTCAGTGCTTTGTCAATATTATATAAGACATGTTTATCTTATTCTTATAGGACTTCCGCATTGTCAATATTTACAGAAAACTCTTGTCTTTGGTCACGATGAAGCAAGTTGTATTGAGTATAAAATGAAATAAAAAAATTATAAATATATTTTTCTGTTTGTGCATGTGAACTGTACTTGTATCAAAGTAACTTCTTTGCTTATATAAAAGCGCAGAAGTTAAGCGATGAACTAATTTTTATTACCTATAATTTTATTACCTAATATTACAATTCATATTTTATATGGATATAAAATACACACTGGGATAACACTGAATGACGTGTGGTTCTAATTATTTACAAAACAAACAGCCAAACAGACAAAGAAAAACTAACAAAGAGAAGTCGTCGGCTTCCAGTTTCTCCCTTACACATTCATATTTTATGTTTCTTTCCTTATCAATGATAGCTGGTAATGCTACCATTTACCTTACCACTCCTACAATGATAGCTGGTAATGCTACCATTTACTACAGCATTTATGCAGTGCAGCAAAACTACCGAACCGCAGTTTTTGTTGGGCGCAAGTCTAATCGTACCCCATGTTTGCTATATCATTTTCTCTATCATTACAGACAAACTGAAGATAAATTGAAGATAAGTAAATCTTGAACTATTATGTTCCTGTCTGAGTAGCATAGCATAAATCCTCAATCCCAAAAAAATGAAACCCATTTTATATCACTACATAAGAAAGCTGCCTACCTAAATCGTTTTCTGTATCAGGAATGCAACTTTAAAAATATCTTCCTCAAAAAAGCAGAGAAATAAAATTTCTTCCACGCTTCAAAAGACAGCAAGTGGTGCACCTTCTGTCAGAGTGGCTCTCCCTTCCATATACTTGTCTGCAGCTCATTCTTGTCAACCACTTCTCTCTCCCAGTAAATCTCCCTCTCTGTTATGCACAGAGTCCACTACTGAAAGTATGTTCTATCTTAAGGGGTGCTCTCATTGTCGCTCCAGTTTTCTCCTCTTTCATTATCACTTATGTTTCTGATGATACAAACATTATTTCAAATGTATTAAACTAATCAATGTTTCCTTACTCTTCATATCTTTTATTATTATTATTGTTGTTGTTGTAGTTGTATTATCATCACTACTAATGCAGATTATTATTATTATTATTATTCTTTCTTTCTTTTCTCAGACGTTATGTCTGGTCAAAAATGGAAAGGGACGCGAACCTTGATCAAGTGTGACTTCCTTTTAACTGTACGGTACATGTTATATTGCATTTAGGAACTTTCGGGTGATTGAACATGTATCAATAATTACGGATTTCTGTAGTTGTATATATAAGTTTGGATGTAGCTGTATTGCATTGATGTACTGGTGGATATTGTGTGCGATGACTCCTGTAGTTGATAGTATAATTGGTATAATGTCAACTTCATCCTGATGCCACTTGCTGGTTTCTCCTCGTTCTAGAAAGAATTTTCTTAAATTGTTTACCTGTCCATAATGTAGTTTTTTTATGTCGATAAATCCCCTTCCTCCTTCCTTTCTGCTTAATGTGAATTTGTCTGTTGCTGAATGTATGTGATGTATTCTATATTTGTGGCATTGTGATCGTGTAAGTGTATTCAGTGCTTCTAGGTCTGTGTTACTCCATTTCACTACTCCAAATGAGTAGGTCAATATTGGTATAGTATAAGTATTTATAGCTTTTGTCTTGTTTCTTGCTGTCAATTCTGTTTTCAGTATTTTTGTTAGTCTTCGTCTATATTTTTCTTTTAGTTATTCTTTAATATTTGTATTATCTATTCCTATTTTTTGTCTGTATCCTAGATATTTATAGGCATCTGTTTTTTCCATCGCTTCTATGCAGTCGCTGTCGTTATCCAATATGTAGTCTTCTTGTTTAGTGTGTTTTCCCTTGACTATGCTATTTTTCTTACATTTTTCTGTTCCAAAAGCCATATTTATATCATTGCTGAATACTTCTGTTATTTTTAGTAATTGGTTGAGTAGTTGATTTGTTGATTTGTTGCTGCCGGTAGTTTTAGATCATCCATGTATAGCAAATGTGTGATTTTGTGTTGGTATGTTACAGTAATATTGTATCCATAATTTTTATTATTTAGCATGTTGGATAGTGGGTTCAGAGCAAGGCAGAACCAGAAAGTACTTAATTATTATTATTATTATTTTCTCAGACGTTATGTCTGGTCAAAAATGGAAAGTGATGCGGACCTTGATCAAGCGTGACTTCCTTTTAACTGTACAGTATATGTTATATTGCAATTAGGAACTTACGGGTGATTGAACATGTATCAATAATTACGGATTTCTGTAGTTGTATATATAAGTTTGGATGTAGCTGTATTGCATTGATGTACTGGTGGATATTGTGTGGTATGACTCCTGTAGTTGATAGTATAATTGGTGTAATGTCAACTTTATCCTGATGCCACATGTCCTTGACTTCCTCAGCCAGTTGGATGCATTTTTAAATTTTTTCTCCTGTTTTATTTTGTATATTTGTTGTATTGGGTATGGATATTTCGATTAGTTGTGTTAATTTCTTCTTTTTATTGGTGAGTATGATGTCAGGTTTGTTATGTGGTGTTGATTTATCTGTTATAATGGTTCTGTTCCAGTATAATTTGTATTCATCATTCTACAGTACATTTTGTGGTGCATACTTGTATGTGGGAACGTGTTGTTTTATAAGTTTATGTTGTAAGGCAAGCTGTAGATGTATTATTTCTGCTACATTGTCATGTCTTCTGGGGTATTCTGTATTTGCTAGTATTGTACATCCGCTTGTGATGTGATCTACTGTTTCTATTTGTTGTTTGCAAAGTCTTCATTTATCTGTTGTGGTATTGGGATATTTAATAATATACTTGCTGTAATATCTGGTCTTTATTGTTTGATCCTGTATTGCAATCATGAATCCTTCCGTCTCACTGTATATATTGCCTTTTCTTAGCCATGTGTTGGATGCGTCTTGATCGATGTGTATTATTATTATTATTATTATTATATTGACTACTATTATTCGTCTAAACTATGGGGGTTCTCATAGCAATTTGTCACATGTACGTATTTAACCCAGAACCATGCATAGAAACTGAAAAAGTTTTTGTAGCGTTTTTATTTATATGTGTTGTTCCTCGTCCATTGTGAGAGTTGGCCTTAAAGTCCTAATCCGGTCTGGCTAAATAAACAATAAAGAACTAGCCTGCAGCAGTCGCATTCGTCCATGGAGATGCATCATGGAACGTGCTATAAAAGAAGTTTGGAAAGCATCCTGATCTATCTGATGTAGAGGGTAGTTCCGTGATAATGTTACAAACTTTCAGGGAAGATGGAGAAGGGTAAATGTATCAATTTGAGGTAAGGGTCCCTGGCTCGGATACGACCGAGTCCAAAGTTATAAGCGATACCTTTGATAGTGAACGTCTTCTACTGCAAGCTCTTTGCTTTCCATATTTTGGGAGGATGTAGTATGGACCAATGAAAAGAGAAAAAAGTAAACAATCTAAACATTGGCCCTAAAGTACACAGCTTAAGAGCTATTAGCATATTTTCATCTTCACGTCTGTGAAACACATCTATTTTACTGACTAATATGCATAACAAAGCATTTAAAAATCCTAGTTTGTTGCAGATGATAATGTGGAGCAAAATATCACCTATACTGCAACTGACAGGCAGCCACACAACCATCAGTATGTAATAGTAAGATATATATTTTTCTGTTAATATTGTTGTGTTAATCCATTACATATTGTAAAAATGTATAATTCTACGTGTGTGTGTGTGGGTGGGTGCGTGGGTGTGTGTATCGATTGGTTTGGGACAACATGTGGAACACACATCTCATGCTAACATATACCTTTCTGTCAGGTCAGTCGACAATCGCTGTCGGGGTAAGAACCATCCACCTATCAATGACGGTGGGGGTGAAAAAGAACAGTAGCCCGTTGCGCGTTAATTCCCAGACTCTATTCGTCCACTATTTGAGAATGAGCGCGACTTGCATTTAACTTAACACATACTTTCATACGACTTATTTTTTTTGCTGACGACCGCAACAAAATTGTTTAATGGAAAATGTTTATCGATTGCTTTTTATCCGCTGTTCATGCAGTACAAGTACAACACGAGGTATGACGTTATAATTTATTACTTTTTCATAACTAAATCCATTCGTAACACACACTGCAGACAGTATACATTTATGCCGCTAAACGCACCTACAAAAAGATATCACTATATGATACACAGTTCAGGAAAATCACATCATAAACGTTAAGCACAAAGCGAGACGCCGAGTGGAACGGGCGAGCACGCACAACTATAAATAAATACCTTGGTAACGCCGGGTTTCTCTGCTAGTACTTTAATGAAAGTAAATACCATGAACTCAAAACTGTTAAGTATTATTATGCAAAATACGTTTCTATGCTATTTGACAAAATAGTAAACGATAGTAAACTCCGTCGGAATATGTTTGCTTGTTAAAAAAGAACAATTTGTCTTTCCTCCAGGCAGAACGACATTTCTGTAATTATACCTATATTAGGAAGCAGAAATAGACAAAAGAGAAGTTAAGCTATAAGGCGAATCATGATCCAGCGTTATAATATTGCGATAGATACTACTTTACATGACACATTTTCTCGTATTTCTAAAGATGCCAGAGAAACCGTAGTAAAAACGTTTTAACAACAAATTGACTCTTGTTATTGCCTACCTAAACCGCGGAAACGATGTGCTCAGTTACTTAAGTGTGCTGTGCTTTTGCCTCAACTGAGTATCCTACATCGACCCTGGTAGCACGCTACCATCTTCACATGGTAATTTGGCCTCTAGGCATGCATTACGAATATTACTGCAAACCGCTTACACCGTGATGCACGAAGAAGTTGGAAAAGAAAACATCTGAGCCTGCATCAGTGGCGTTCGCACTGCCCACAAGAGCAGAATTTTGTGTGATACTTGATATTCCGGTAGAAAAGTGTGGAAGTAGGTAGCTGCAGAAGCATGTCTCAGCGAAGCAATCCCACGGATTCTCCATGGATCAGTCACATTTCGGCGTGTATCATGTATAGTTACGGGACGTCTCTCATCACTGCTGAGCGTGATGTGAGAGCTGAGCTGTATCCGAACAGTATCCTCAAACCTGTTGGCTAGCTGAGCGGTTCTAGGCTCTTCAGTCTGGAAGCAGTTTCGAATCCTGCCTCGGGCATTGGTGTGCGTCATGTCCTTAGGTTAGTTAGGTTTGAGTAGTTCTACGTTCTAGGGGACTGATGACCTCAGAAGTTAAGTCCTATAGTGCTCAGAGCCGTTTGAACCATCAATATGTACCACCCCTTTAGTAAACACATTCCTCCGGGAGTTTGGAACAGCCGACAAGGAAGGCTTGCGGTACCTCCTGACATCTGCTGGGGCTAGTTGAAACTTGCAAACGTGCAGTTGTAGCAAGAAACCTAAGCAGGTCCACATTGGAAGAGTGGGCGAGGCTTCGGCAGCATCGTTTTGGTTACCTTGTGAACAGCTTGACAAGGAGGATCCAAGAGTGTTTCAATGCTCGAGCTGGAGCAATACGGTACACGATTAAAAGAAACAAGTTTACTGTAACCAGTCACTGTTTATTTATCTCCACGACTTGTTTCAAAGGTTTAAACCTTTGGAGATTAATAAACAGTGACTGGTTACAGTAAACGTATTGTTTCATTTAATGTCAATAACAGTCACGGTAAAGCCTAACCTAAAATGTTCGCATTTAAAGTAACGGTACACTATGTTTGTCAGCAACAGATTTTGATTTCACAGATGTGAAAAAAGGGCCGTTATTGTTGTTATAGGTAGTTTTGCTTTTACGTCATACAGAACTTGTTTCTTATAATTTTCATAAAGGTTATTATTTCATTCCTTCCTCCCGCTGAATCTTAGATATGTAGATGTTGCAAAAACTTTTACTGAGCTGATTATATAGCATCTGATCAAAAGTAACCGGACATCTATTTGTGAACATTAATATTGGATGTGTCAGTCCTTCGGCTTTATGGCGGCTTGAAATCTGCTGGGGACACTTTCAGTGATGTGTCTGAATGTCTGTAGAGGTATGGCAGCCCACTGTTCCTCCAAAAACCGAATCCTGAGAAGGTAGTGATATTGGACCCTGAGGTTTGGAGCAAAGTCGACGTTCTAACTCATGCCAAAGCTGTCCCACTGGGTTCAAGTCGGGATTGTGGGCAGGCAAGTCCACTTCATGAATGTTGTTGTCCACAAACCGTTGCCGCACACATGCTACTTTCACACAAGGTGCGATGTCAAGCTGATACAATCATAGTCTTCGAATTGTTCCTCCTCTTTACGCAATGCACAGTGCTATAAAATGTGTTCATATCGTTCCACATTTAGTGTTTCCTTTAACCCAGTGAGATGGCTACACCCTAACTACGAAAACACGAGTACACAGCAACACCGTTTCTTCTGTATTTCAGTGTTGCCACTACACATGGCCGAGCGAGGTGGCGCAGTGGTCAGCACACAGGACTCGCATTCTGAAGGATGACGGTTCAATCCAACGTCCAGCCATCCTGATTTAGGTTTTCCGTGATTTCCTTAAATCACTCCAGGCAAATGCCGGGGTGCTTCCTTTAAAAGGGCACGGCCGACTTCCTTCCGTGGCCTTCCCCAATCTGATGAGACCGATGACCTCGCTGCTTGGTCTGTTCCCCAAAGCAACCCAACACCAACCCCACGACACATGATGGCAAGCGACGTCTTCTAGACATTCGCACAAACTGAAAGTCTTCCATCGGGTCGCTACAATGTATACCGTGATTCATCACTCAAAGTGACTCGTTTCCACTCATCCACTTTTCAGTGGCTTCGCTCTTTTTCTGTCACTTAGCACTGGCTACAGAAATGTGAGGGTTACGAGGAGCCGCTCTACCACTGCGCGCTATTCTTTTTAACACTCTTCACAGTGACTGTGCTACATGAGCTGCTGGCAGCACTTTCGAACTCACGAGTGAATCCTTCGTCTGATTCGTGCGTTTTCTTACGACCACCATCTGCAATGTTCTACGATCCCACACAGTCAGTACATTAGGTTTGTCTGTTTCCACCTCACAGTCACAACGCCAACACTCCACACTCCTGGATCTGTTACACAAGAGACACCGAATGTCTAGCACTGTTCGAAGTCACTTAGTTCTCTTCACTCATCCATTTTACTGTTACTGCTACACTGCTGCCAACACAGCACTCCCCGCCTTCAGTTTATGTTGCTGGATCTGACTGTTGTGCCACCTAATGGTCAATTCCACATTGAATAGTGTTGGGCTGGGTTGGGGAAGAGACCAAACAGCGAGGTCATCTGTCTCATCGGATTAGGGAAGGACGAAGAAGGAAGTCGGCCGTGCCCTTTCAAACGAACCATCTCGTCATTTGGCTGGAGCGATTTAGGGAAATCACGGAAAATCTAAATCAGGATGGCCGGACGCGGGATTGAACCGTCTTCCTTCCGAATGCGAGTCCGGTGTGCTAACCACTGCGCTACCTCGCTCAGTCACATTGTATCGGGGTTTCCACATACATGCGATCAGATTTTGCGTTTAGTCCATTCCTGACCTGCCCCACTCAAATCTATTATACTTAATTGCAATTACCGTGCTGAAGGGATCGTGATTAATCATGTACTTATTACATAAATTAAGTGTTATGTGTTTAAGCAGCGAACCAATATCAGCCGTGATATAATTAGACGAATAAATGAGTGTTGGATAGGGTGGCATCTGGCTCATTATAATACCGTGTTACGTACAAGTTTGACATTCAGTGCACGGGTAAATGAATGATGATACTATGCGTTAGTGATAAAACGACCAGTACCTTAACGGTTTATCTGTTGCTGTTTTGAAATATTATTCAACAAGACTGGTAAAGGAACATGTTAGTATCCTTCGCATGTACATATGAAATTTAAACATTCAGTCATTTGCTCAAAGCAAAAACTATGGTTTGCAAGAACTTCCGTAACTTAAATCTGCGCGTTTTTGGCAAGTCTGTCAAGTCACTTGCACCCGAAAATATCATTCCGTTTCAACAACGGTGAACACTGTGAAATTTCTCGTTACACTTCTCTTGTCTATTACAGTGAGAAAGAATGAAACGGAGCTTCCTGTATATCTCGGCGAGTGTAAGTTTTCGATGGAATGTATTTTGCGGTTCAATTCGTGGTTCATGTGAAAGGAGGAAGTTTGACAAGTATTTACCAGTGGAATATATAAAATACTCTTCAGTAAAAAGCCAGAAATAACAATATCGACTTAAAAAGAATTAACCAAATGTAACTAATTTTTGGTACCCTAACTAGTACAGCGATACCTAACATCTCAAAGACGATGAGAGTATTTGAGCTACATGTTCTGCAGGTACAGCTTACAGGTAATGAACTTAAAGCACAAAGCTCAGGCATTAATTTGAATGAAATAATTACCAAAATTACATAATTTGTAGATATAAAAGTTTGTGATTGAGATGCAGATTGTAAGCCTTTGTTAAGGAAATCAAGCCTCAATAATATAATAACATGAGGTTAAGTAGTTGTAACTGCAAGCGAAGCAACGTATATAATTAACCCAACGAATCTCACAGCAAGGTTTTGTTGTGAAACTCTCTGAAACAGTACATTAGAGCGAGATTCTAAACCGTATCCCTGCCTTCTAAGGAGGACGCTCTTACCAACTGATGCGTACAGGGACAAGTGACTACCCACTTTGACAACTTCTGTGTTCACAAAACTGAAGCTATGTTAGGGGTTTATGTGTTCAGCCTAAATACCTCATTTGGTAATAGCTCTGACCGCGAAGGGCTAGGATCTAGGTTAGAGACACACCTTGACTGACTACGTCAACAAGTAATCTGCAGCTAACGTTTCTTCATTGTTACTCGCTTAAAATTAACAAATAGGTGCTATAATTGACTTCTTTCTTTCCTGCTGGTATTTGTATGGAGTGCAGCCATGTATGGAAGTGAAACACGGACGATAAACGTTTTAGGCAAGAAGAAAATATAAGCCTTTGAAATGTGATGCTACAGAAGAACGCTGAAGATTAGATGGATAGATCACGTAACTACTGAGGAGGTACTGAACAGAATTGGGCAGAAGAGAAATCTGTGGCACAAACTGACTAGAAGAAGGGATCGGGTAGTAGGACACATTCTGAGGCGTCAAGGGATCACCAGTTTAGTACTGGAGGGAAGTAGGGTGTGGGGGGGGGGGGAAGGGGTAAAAGTTGTCGAGGGAGACCAAGAGATGTGTACAGTAAGGTTGCAGTAGTTACTCGGAGATGAAGAGGCTTGCACATGATAGAGTAGCTTGGAGAGCTGCATCAAACAAGTCTTTTGACTAAAGATCACAACAACAACAACGACAACAACAACTGTATTGTTAAAAAAATTAACCAAATATATTGAAAAGGTGGTAAATTATTCTTTTTTCCTTTTCTTCTTCTTTGATAATTTACCAAGCGAATGCACAATATGTGTGGACTGAAGGTGAAGAGAACAAAGACAAAATGCACAGATAGGAAGGACATGTGTTAAGACATCTGAGAATGACTTCGATGATACTTGAAGGGGACAAAGATTGAAATACAACGAACAATTAATTGAGGCTCTTGGGTGCAAGTGCTACTTTTAGATGCAGAGGTTCTCACAGGAGAAAAAGTCGTGATGGGCCACATAAAACCAGCCAGGATGCTGATGACGCAATAATAATTACTAGTTTCATCATGCATTGCAGATATTCCAAATAACAATTTGTTCAATAATCAACAAACAATATATGTATAGTAGCATATTTACGATGGTGGTTTGATATGATTGGTAAATTTCCATGAAAGAGCTGAATATTTTTGTTGCGCCTTCATAGTTGATAAGCTTAATTATTCCAAGGGTCATATAAAGAATTTCAACAATGTACAGAGTACAGTTCATTGTTGACAACCGTCTGAATTGCTCAGTGTGTCGACTGCGACTGAAAATCGAGAAAACCGAGTTTCATTCTGTTGCTAAACGTTTTTATTTGAAGGGTTGGACTGCAGTACAAATCGAAAAATAATTGCATATGTTCACGTGGACTCTGCTCCGTCATTGAAGGTAATTTTCTTTTGAAATAATAAATTTAAACGTAATCATACAATCACCGACGGCGAAGAGCTCTCAGGTGTTCTAAATGAGGTCATCACAAAAGAAACCATTGACAAAATGCGTGATATGATATCGCAATGATATTGCTGAGACTGTAGGCATCTCAAGTGAGTGAGTCCATAATGTTCTGGAGGGAGAATCGGCTACGAAGAAGCTGTGTGCCTGATCGGTCAGCCAAAAGCACATCTGCCATAATATTTGAACACAATGTCTGACGATATTTAATCACAATCCCCAAGACTTTTTGCGTTGATTTGTGACTGTTGATGAAACCTAGATCAATCATTGCACACGAGAATCATAACGGCATTCAAAACATTGGACAAAAGCTGGTGAAAGTGAACCAAGGAAGACGAAGATCAATTAGGCATCTGGTAAGGTCATGGCCACTAATTTTTGGATTCCGAAGGAGTAATCCTCATAGATTACTTGGAAAAAGGCACGAGTGTAATTGGTCCCTATTTTTCTTTACTGTTGATTCGTCTGAAACTTCTCCGTTGGCTGAAAAAAGACCAAGTGCTCTTTCACCAAAATAATGCACCATCCCACACAGCAATGATAACAATGGCAAAAGCACATCAATTTTTCTTTGAGTTGGTTTCCATCCACCCTATTCTGCGGTCATAGCTCCAAGCGACGTCTTCCTGCTCTCTAACTTGAAAATTTTGCTTGCTGGGAAGAAATTTTCTTAAAACTGGAAGTGATAGCTGCAGTCATCGACTATTATGCAGAGTTTGACAGAATCTAGTTTTCTAGTGGGATGAAAAAGCAGGAGGATCGCTGGACCAAGTGTATATCGCTCAAAGAGAAGTTAGGTGAGTTGTTTACGAAACAAACATTTGTCTTGCTTTTTTACCTGACATATTCATTCAGCCGAAAATTATATTCTTTTGCAAGATACAACGTGCAGGGTGTCACCTTTACAGATATCACCATACACAGAGTGATATATGCCATTTTACTAATTCCTATTCCAAAGAATGCAGGTGCTGACATGTGCACACCATCAGTTTAATAAGTCATGATTGTACAATATTGACACGACTTATTTGCAGAAAAATGAAAAAAAAAATTGTAGGAGCCAATCACAAAGAATATCAGTTTGTATTCCGGAGAGCTGTAGGAACACGCGAGTTGCCACTTTTCCTACGAGTTATTTCATTGGTTACAAGATAAACACAGCAGAGACAAACCTACAGTTATAGCAACATTAGACATAAACAAAGATTTTTACACGATTGACTACAATGCACTCTTTGAAATTCTGATGATAACAGGAGCAGAATAGAGGGATCGAAAAGTTGGGCCTGCAGTTGCGAGAGTCGAAGGGCGTAAAAGGGAAGCAGTGGAAGGGAATGAGGCAGGGTTGTAGCCTATTCCCTATGTCATTCTATGTGTAGGATGAGTAGGTGGTAAAGAAAAACAAGGAGAAATTTGTTGGTGGAATCAACGTTTAGGGAGGACAAATAAAAAATTTAGGTTCAGCCATGAAAACCATTGACAAGAAGAGGGGACAGGATGACAGGACATCTGTTAAGACAGGGAATAACTTGCATGGAGCTAGAGGCAGCTAACTTTAGAGGAAGACAGATATTGGAATACATCTAGCAAATAGTTGAAGACGTAGTTCGCAAGTACTACTTTGAGATAAAGAGGTTGGCACAAGAGAGGAACTGATGAAAATGTATTGAAAGAAGAGATCTTTTAATAAGACACATCCTAACGACTCAAGGTTCGTCAGTTTGATAACGGAAGGAAGTAAAAAACTTAGAGAGAGACCAAGAGATAAATACAATAAACAGGTAGCTTGCACTAGTTATGCAGAAATTAAGAGTCTTCCCCAGAATGGAATAATATGGAGTGCTGTATCGAGATAGCCCTCGAAATCATGCCCACTGCCAAGACAGCAACGTCTGAATGATATTTCCAGTGTCTGACGGCATGAACTTCGTTATTGTATATTACTGTCATGATTCCAGCCTTAAGCCATTATCAAGTAAAACACTGTAAACATTTTTGGACAAATGCGTAGAAAGCGAGAAGGACAAAAGGTTTAACGTCAGTATGCCATTACAATGTCAGGTTAAAAATTATCGAAATAATACTACTTACATGTTGGGTATAACAAGACTTTGTTAAACGAAGTCATCGTCAAGTTCTATTGAACTACATGTCTTAGCATTCAGGTAAGTACAATATCACCGAAACGTATGGCAGATATGTACTACATGTTTTCCAGACATAAAGAAATTGAGCTACAGAAAGAAAATCAGTTCAGTAGTTACATGTTCACTGAAAGTTATCTGAAAAATACCATGAAAGTTACTTGTGGACTGGTGGACAAAGACGAACAACTTGGGTTATAAATCTGCGGTATATAATCCATGTTTACGGAAACATCATAGATACATTAAATCATACATCTTTGGAAGGACTATGTTATCTGTGAATACAACTGTAAAGACATCTTTCGAAGAACATTGTTATCTGTACATACAAAGTGTAAACAATGTGCTTATAGTACAAAAATATGACATCATGCTGAAAGGAGTACCCTACATAATATACTGGCTTAAATGAGAAACATCCATACATCAGTGCAGTGTCGAACAATTATCACCGTGACGCAGCACGATGATCTCTCGAATCTTATTATACAACTGGTCTATGTGTCATACATATACATGGTGCTGAAAATTAAGAAAATTTGCCATTGAAATATTCTGCACTTTAACCTATATGTTGTAGAAGAGGTATAATGCATGAAATATAAGATATTAAAAGCACGATTCATATAATGATCGGGTGTTTATAAATATAGAGCGAGGATGGTGTATGGTGGGGGCCAGGGGGAAGGTTCATGGAAAGCAGTTAAGTATAAGGCATTTGGTGCTAGGGGAAGGTGTGGAACAGTTATCAGTGGGATAAAAGTACAAGTATTAGACGCGGGGAGAGAGAGGTGGAGGTGCTGACATGGAATCAGGGATTAAATGGGTGGAAAACATAGTGTCTTCCATACATATCTGTGATTCTGTATTTACCTACACGTTGAGACACCCAATTCAATAGTTCTTGACGATGTCTTCTGTTAACAGAGTCTAGTTATAGGCAACATGTAAGTAGTATCGTTTCGACAATTTTTAATCTGACCTTGTAATGGCATACTCATATTATATGTCTGGTCCTTCTCACTTTCTACGCATTTGTATAAAAACAATTTCCATATTGTAACTGATAATAGTTTAAGGCCGAAATCATGAGAGTAATATAAAACAAGTAATTTTTTACAGTAAGACGGCGGAAATATTCAAACATTATTACATGACTGTGGCCGAAAAACATGAAAAGATTATCAACAACAACAGCGTCATCCTAACGTTACGCTGTTCTAGACAGGACCACTGGCGTCAACTTATCTTTTATTTTCCACTATAATAGCATCGTTGTGACGTATCTAGATTGGTCGCTGTATTAACGGAAGTCTCGCAGGTTAAACTTGTGTGTAGTTCCTGAGCAGGACCTAACTCCCACTGTTCCCGATAAATACAGTATTATACGTTGCGTTTCGAATATCATATGATAATTGATCTTGTTAAGAACTTCAAGAGTTTTTTTTGTAATTTCCTTTCTTCTGAATTAGCATAGCATGTAAAATATGAGCTGTTTAAGGAATTAGTACACTATGCAAAAAGCATATATACTCTAGGAGCAATGACACGGCCTATGAGAATGCCTGAAGTCTCGCAGCCCTATTCACAGTCACAACGAAGCAGCTGGAACGCTTGGTGAGAATCATTAGGTCAAATTCTATTCTCAAGTTTTCTGGAACAGCGATGGAGCCCTTTATGAAATCTCGCAGTGCTGCGAAGCACGTTCGCACATTGTCCGACTTCATGCTGTCCAGATTATGAGACACGCAGAGAGATGTATCAGGTATGTTTCGGACAATGATATGTTTTTCAGCCACATTCTTTAAACATAACCTTCATCACGTGGAAATATGCATGCCAGTCTCAAAGAACAACAGAATGGCTCTGAGTACTATGAGACTTAAAGTCTGAGGTCATCAGTAGCCTAGAACTTAGAACTAATTAAACCTAACTAACCTAAGGACTTCACACACATCCATGCCCGAGGCAGGATTCGAACCTGCGACCGTAGCGGTCGCTCGGCACCAGACTGTAGCGCCCAGAACCGCACGGCCACTCCAGCCGGCAACAACAGAATTCCTGGGCGTCCCGACTTATAAGTGCGCGTCGGTGCAGTGCTGTCTTTATAGCACTGTGTGCTAATAGCGACACAAATAGATAAGTAGTTGGAACTGCTGCTGACCTAAAAAAGCTGTTGTCATTAAGTTGCGTTTATGAGCTACTATTTTGTAGTCTGTGGAGAATCTTCGTATTTCATTTTTTGTTAGCTTTCGCTCGCTGCTCTCATACTTGCCATGGCAGTATCGATTGATGGTTCTCTCGATCCCGTCACCCCGGAAATAATCCCGTAATATAAATTTGAGTGAGTCTTTAGTTTCTCCGTCAGATAATTTGAAACTCGATATCTATCAGTCTTTACTTTCTTGAACGTCAATCTTTATAACATCGTGACTTCTCTTTGGTGCACGAATTTCTTCCAATTCTGTTGTTGTTATCTTCAGACGATACGAGTCCGTTGGAGACGAAGATGGTTCAGTTGTTACCGAAAGAAAGCGTTGATCTCACTTGACACTTGCTCATTGATACCAGTTCTTGGGTTCAACAGAGCTCAAGCAAATATTATACCCGTATTTCTTGAGTTCTGGAATGCTTTCTGTACAGTACCCACTTGCTTTCACGGTATCAGCATAGGTACTCAGGATGACTACGTGAAACATCCGATCACGAGGACCGAAGAAGCGAGGCAGTTGGTTCGAATAAGAGCACTAGGCTACCAGGAGAAAGACTGAGAGCGATATATCATCAAGCATACCCTCAGTGAGATACAGCTCGTGAGACTTGCTGTGGACTTTTACTCCTATGCGAGCAGTGGAAATCGGAAAAGTGCTAAAGCACAAATTTGGGCCGTATCGTATGCTTCGTCGCTTGTCAGACGTCACATACAAAGTCGACGATTATGACCCTTCAAAAAGAGGACAGAAGCGCAGAGACGTCGTACGTGTACTCGATATGAAATCCTACTACAGTCCATTGGTGAAGATCGACAATGAGAGGTTCAAGAAAACTGGAGATCCACTGGACCTCCGTGAAGGTACGGCGGGAGAGTCTACCTTCGATGCTCATCACTGTCAAGGTGATGTAACAATACGAACAGAACGTGGGGATCCCGACAGCGCAGCCATACGGAGGAGTATCGACAAGATGTAGATCGAGTGTGTTGTATTTTGTGCCAATGAGAGGTTGTGAAACAGCGGGTTGCTTTTTCTGCAGGAGAGGAAGCGATGCCGGTAGTTGCAGAGCTTACAGTGTGGCGTGGTGATTAATGTCTCTGAGTTGCGTGTTGTCGGTCGCCAAACCTGGCCATATATCACGTCTGGAAGGTTCTTCAAAGATCTTAGACTTGCACATTCTGGAATAATGGATATTTATAGTAATACCAGCTTTCTGGAATATTTGAAGTTTGTAGAAACAGCTGCACTCCCCGTCCTGGAGTTCAGTTCTTTTCTAGCTGTACATTGGTGTCAATAACAAACGTAATTTCAGTGTTAAGTGTTGTAATTAATTGACCAACCCATCTTCGTCCTTGGAATTCATTGAGGTTTCGATGTGATAGCCTGAAAAACGAAAATAAAATTTTTGCTGCCCCTGGCAGCCGTTAGTTAGCAACCTTCAATTGGAACCATATTACTATTTTAGACGTTTAGTAATGTAGGTAATGTCAGCGGAGTTGTCTGTATCTGTCAGTAGCACTTTATCACTTCGTAGGTGCTATGATGTGTGGGTGCCATGGTCACAATTATACAAAATGTGTGACCAAAGCTAAACTTGTGGATCAGACGAGGGCTCAAATCCGAATTACTAGTGCGGGCTTTCAAAAATAATTGATGGTGGCCCTTAACTACGTACCCTCAGACTCAGAGTTGAAATATTAAAAGTTTTGGCTGGTTTCGTTGCAATTAAATAAAATCAGCAGGTACTATTTTTAACGACTTTAAATGATGAGTACGATAGCAGAAGTACCTTTAAGAATGCCGTTTATTAGTGCAGAACACTTATTGGTGTCGATGGCTCAGCAGTTAAATAAAATATAAGTTGAATGACAGGGAAACAATAGATTCCTACTTCACATAGCTAGTTATGAACAACAACATAGGTTGCAAGATATTCACTTCTAAACGCATACTACGTCTTCACTGCGGAAGCCACAGAAATCTCACAAGTGTACAAGTCAGCACCATGAAATATTTCCATCTCCCGTGACCACGCGCAAACTGCTCAACACTCTCCAAGTATTTTCTGCGACCGTCCATCGCGCCTTCCCCTACAGCACTCTGCCGTGCCCTGTGCGAACCGATGCTCCTCCACCACCACCATACAGTCTCTCCATTGACTTCGGTAGTCGCTTACTGTAGTAACGAGCGCTGTGACTGGCTAGAGCGCTCCCGCCACGGCTCCAAGCCAACACACACTCACAAATATGTTGAAACACATACGAAATACTGGATTTACATTTTAAAAACTTGAAATTAAATAAATATTCCTACTGTAGGACCATAAACACGTTCAACACACATTATTAAATACACAAACAAATCAAATAAACATATATCAAAGGAATAGAGACAAAAGTAGGTCAGTAGCCTAATATCTTTGTGCGTTCTAAAACACAGTAAATATTTGACAAATTTCTTTATGAATAGTATATATCGGATATAAAAAAGACATAGACGAATAGATATATTTATAAGCATGCTGCTACCGTTTTTTCGTGTCACTGTGGGGTATTTATGGCCTGACGTGATCAATAGTAATCAGCCACTTTGACCTCCAGTAACTCATGTACTAGTCAAGTTACATGCCTGTAATTCATACCAATTTATGTTTACACTAATAGCTTTCTAAAGATACATCGTTCGACAAAATCGGATGAACTGTTTAGATTTTGAAAATGGGTTGCTGGGTGTTACTTGTATAAATTACAGTCAGATACTAAACTTTAAACTAATAAAGATATTGCAAATCTGATTACACCATCAGACTCGTCGTGCAATAATAGTAATGTACATGTTTTTTAAAGGTATCATGATTCCTCTGGATATTATTAAATTCTACGTGAAATGTGGAACATCTGCCATTATGGTTTCACGGAGTCCGCCATCTTTCGCACTCCCGGTATACAAATCTCCTTCATCGACACAAATGCCATGCCTTGACACAGCGTCAACATGGAAATCCCAGCCACACGGTCGGCCTGGACCACGCGCTGGGGCTGCCCCTCTTGCTCCGGCTAATGTTCGGCAACACGCGGTTGCTGAGGAGCCCCGACTTGCCGAGCAGCCAAGCGGCCACGCAAACTTAGAATTTTCAGGGTGCGACAGCTCGCCTGTTACCTCACATTACCCATCGTACAAATTAGTTTACCGGCAGCTTTTTCAACAGTAGACTGACAGACCTACTCAAATTCACTTGGTCACTTGACTTGCAGCCTAGTAGGAACGGTTCTGCTTATGAGATGCAGAAGGATTTCTGAGTTGTTACGTCACTACAAGTAGAAAATAGCGATCCGGATTCTATATCCAGTCCGGTGTAAAATTTTAAAGTGCATATTTTACGTTTCGAAAGCCACATTGCGATGTGTGGTGGAGGGAACTTCAGTACCACTATGTTTTATCTCTTTTCTTCCATTCGTGACTGGTGTCTAAAAACAACTTATGGTGAATCTTAGAATAAGACCTAATTTCTCTGATAATATTGTCAACAGCTCGTGGTCTTGTAGGTACCCACAGGATGAGAACTGACTACAGTCGACAGACGAATTCCCCCACAGAACGCTTTAGTAAGACGTTGTCAGATATGCTGTCGTTGTATGATGATGCGAAAAGAGACATGGGATACAGTACTACCCATCGGGACACTCGCATACGACACAGCGAAGAAAGACACTACATCCTTCGTTTCGTTCTTTTTGCTCCTCAACGGCGCGAGGTGACTCATAGGTTAGCACAATGGATTCGCTTTCGGCAAGATGACGGTTCAAATCCACATCCGATCGTCCAGATTTAGATTTCTCGTTATTTTCCAAAATCCCTCCGGGTAACTGCGGCTCCATTCTTTTGAAAGTGGCGCGGCCCATTCCTTCGCCTTCCTTTCGTAATCTCGACTTGTGATTAGACTCTAACGATCTCGCTGAGGACCGAAAGATAGATTCTAATCTTCCTTATTCTTCCTTCTGTTCCACGGTTGCGAGATGACTCTCGAATAATGGATTCCGCTAACGATTCCTTACTGTGCCAGGGGTTTTCTTCTATCTGGTGTGTGTGTGTGTGTGTGTGTGTGTGTGTGTGTGTGTGTCTTGTCTTGAACATTATCGATTCGTAAGTCGCCTAAGTGGCAGCCGAACATCCCAGACAGGATACGCTGATTTCATTTTCTCCGATTCTCTCGTTGTGGTCATTTTGCGGAATGGATGTGGGAGGAAGTTATATGTTCCTCACCTTGTCTGGGAATACACATATTTTAATTTCCTTAGTAGACCTCTCCGTGTTCACAACTCTTCTCTTGCACTGTCAATCACTGAAGTGTGTTTAGTATTTCAGTAATGCTCCCCCTCCCACTAAACGGGCATGTGACGAAAACCCCCGGTCTTCATTGATCTTCTGTACATCTTCCTTCCATCCATCCATCCATCAAACAACATGATAATGATCCCAAACTGATGATGTGTACTGACGAATGCGTCGAATTCTTACTTTGTAAGCCAATTTTCTTGCGATTGAGTTACATTTCCTTAAAATTCAGGCAATAAATCTCTGTCTCCACGAACCTACTACGGTGTCGTAAATAAGATTTAAACCAAAAATTGACACACGACATACAATGAAAAGGGTATTTACAGATGAGGAACGACGAAAAGCATCGGAACGAATGAAGAGATACTGGGCCACTCGGAAGGGGAAAATACCAAAGAAGAGGACCAGAAATGATTGACTGAAGTGGTCCAATGAGGCCGTAAAAGCAGAAGAAGAAGAAAAAAATCTCTGTCTGACATCTATTCTTAATTCTCGCACTTGTCCGCTCTTGCTATTTTCGAGTTGTGTGGATGATGTTTCTTCCGAAAGTCTGATGGTATGTCGCTAGTCTCATATATTCTACACATCAAAATTAATACTCGGTTTGTTGTCACCTCTCCTAATGACTTTAGAAATTCCGATGGAATGTTTTCCTTACTACGATCAGTTTACCTGTCATTTAGGAGTTTGTGAGATGCTGAAAGAAGGAAACAATACCTCCCCCTCCCACCTCCCCCCCCCCCTCGCAGTGAAAATTTCGGAAGATGGAATTAAATATTCCGGCCTATTCCTTATTTTCGGTGCCAATACGATCTCTGAGCAACTGAGCAGAAAATTATAATCCGTTAATTGTCCTCTCAGGACACTTAGTTCGATCTCTTGCCAAATGTTCCACTTCCGAATTCGTTAAAAGCTTCTTTTATCGATCTCTTTGCATATATTTCGGCTTTATTTAACTTTAGCTGGTCTTTTCCATCCCTTACATGCTTCTCAGCGCACACAAGATTCAGGTGTATTCAGCAACGCTTTTCAGTTATTTCACCAATTTATGTTGCAGATCTTCATTCCCAGTGAATATTTAACGTTCATTACGCAGATACTTTGAAATCTGATACCTGAAAATTCTGATAGACATGAGTAGTTTCCTACTTTTCTCAGCGCTCCTTGTAACAAATGTGGTCATTTTTGTTGTAACAGCCTTTTGGTCAGTGTTTACAGCTTCTATGTTAACTGATTTAAAAATTTCATGCGTAGGTCACGTATTTTCATAGTGCTGTATAATCAGCAAAAGAGTAGAAAGGCGGCGTCTATGAACACCACATTTGTCAGTTGATATTATGGCGATTAGTCGATACACACTTGCATAAGACGGAAGCTACTGGGTGCCGACACTGTACGCTAATTATTAAATTTACCATACAACGCTGAAACTGAATAAGCTGTATACTAGAAATTACTTTCGGTTATTTAATGTGGGACTGGTATCCGGTGCAGATGCTCATTATCAGTGGCATTGCTTTACAGAAGACGTAATGTATTTCAAAATACGTTTACCTGTAGAGTGTAGTATTTTGTACTGTTAGGGGCGTTCCATAAATTATCCAACAATTTTCTTCTCGGCCGATTTAGTTTGAAAAAATGTGGTATTAGATGTGAAATGTCATGAAATATTCCCGCTTCAGTCCCTATCGTTTCATCAAGTTCCGATGGTGGCGGCACTGTGCGAAACCTTCAAAATGACGTCTGTAACGGAGATGCCCTCCAAGCAGCCAGTTATCATTGAGTTTCTTTAAACGGAAAATCAGTCATCGCAGATATACACAGACGCTTGCAGAATGTCAATGGAGACGTGCCAGTGAACAAAAGCACGATGAGTCGTTGGATGAGGCGTCTATCATCATAGCAACAATGCCTACCGGGTGCCGGTCGGCCGCACACAGCCGTGGCTCCAGCAATGCAGGAACATCTCTGTTCGTCCACCAGTTATGGTACTCAAAAGTATATGGCGGCTAGGTTCCTCAGCGTCTAACAGAAGACTATAAAGGGCAACGAAGAATCATCTTTGCGGAGTTGCTTGCGCGCTACGAGGCTGATCGTGACAGTTTCTTGCCGAACATCGTCACAGGCAATGAAACATGGGTTCATCACTTCGAACCGGAAGCAAGACAGTAGTTCATGGTGTGGCACCACACCACCTCTCCTCCGCAAAACTCAGCCAGTAATGTCATGACGACGGTCTTCTGGGGACTGTCAAAGGGGTTATTCTGTTTGATGTCCTCTATCATGCTTCAACGATCAACTCCTACCATCAAGAAATTGAAGAAACGATTTTAGAGCGTTTACTGCCATAAAAATGCAAACTTCTTCTTCTCAATGATAACGTAAGGCCTTACACAAGTCTGTGCACCCGAGAGGAACTCACAAAACGTCACTGAACTGATCTTCCTCATACACCTTACAGTCCAGATATCTGGCATCCATCTGTTTGACCGAACGAAGGATGCGCACCACGGTAGGATGTACGTGGATGACGCGGAGATTAATGATGCAGCAAGAAGTTGGCTTCGACATAGATCAGTAGAGTGATGACTTGCTGGGATACAAGCCATCCCAGTAAGGTGGAACAAGGCCGTCACTTTGAAGGGAGAGTATGTTGAAAAATGGTGTTTTGTATTCAAAAGAGTGGAGAGTAATATGATGTGTTGGAATCTGGAACGAAACAAACCTTCTTTCAGAAAAAGAAATGTGTTGCATTACTTACTGAATACCTCTCATAGTTAATGTGACCGCCACATTTCATTCAATTTCACTTGCTTTGTATATTTGTTTTCTAGTACATTCAGAGACGATTCCAAAAACAGTGATATAAATATGTAATAATATGGTAGTTTTAATCAATATATTAAATTTGTATATTATGTGATCGTCAATGGTGATGTACTTTACATCCACATACAACGATTGACTTATTTATTTAATAGATTATATAATTACGTTCTGAACTGTGTTATCTGTGTTAATGGAATATCTAAACAAATAAGGTACACTCCTGGAAATGGAAAAAAGAACACATTGACACCGGTGTGTCAGACCCACCATACTTGCTCCGGACACTGCGAGAGGGCTGTACAAGCAATGATCACACGCACGGCACAGCGGACACACCAGGAACCGCGGTGTTGGCCGTCGAATGGCGCTAGCTGCGCAGCATTTGTGCACCGCCGCCGTCAGTGTCAGCCAGTTTGCCGTGGCATACGGAGCTCCATCGCAGTCTTTAACACTGGTAGCATGCCGCGACAGCGTGGACGTGAACCGTATGTGCAGTTGACGGACTTTGAGCGAGGGCGTATAGTGGGCATGCGGGAGGCCGGGTGGACGTACCGCCGAATTGCTCAACACGTGGGGCGTGAGGTCTCCACAGTACATCGATGTTGTCGCCAGTGGTCGGCGGAAGGTGCACGTGCCCGTCGACCTGGGACCGGACCGCAGCGACGCACGGATGCACGCCAAGACCGTAGGATCCTACGCAGTGCCGTAGGGGACCGCACCGCCACTTCCCAGCAAATTAGGGACGCTGTTGATCCTGGGGTATCGGCGAGGACCATTCGCAACCGTCTCCATGAAGCTGGGCTACGGTCCCGCACACCGTTAGGCCGTCTTCCGCTCACGCCCCAACATCGTGCAGCCCGCCTCCAGTGGTGTCGCGACAGGCGTGAATGGAGGGACGAATGGAGACGTGTCGTCTTCAGCGATGAGAGTCGCTTCTGCCTTGGTGCCAATGATGGTCGTATGCGTGTTTGGCGCCGTGCAGGTGAGCGCCACAATCAGGACTGCATACGACCGAGGCACACAGGGCCAACACCAGGCATCATGGTGTGGGGAGCGATCTCCTACACTGGCCGTGCACCACTGGTGATCGTCGAGGGGACACTGAATAGTGCACTGTACATCCAAACCGTCATCGAACCCATCGTTCTACCATTCCTAGACCGGCAAGGGAACTTGCTGTTCCAACAGGACAATGCACGTCCGGATGTATCCCGTGCCACCCAACGTGCTCTAGAAGGTGTAAGTCAACTACCCTGGCCAGCAAGATCTCCGGATCTGTCCCCCATTGAGCATGTTTGGGACTGGATGAAGCGTCGTCTCACGCGGTCTGCACGTGCAGAACGAACGCTGGTCCAACTGAAGCGCGAGGTGGAAATGGCATGGCAAGCCGTTCCACAGGACTACATCCAGCATCTCTACGATCGTCTCCATGGGAGAATAGCAGCCTGCATTGCTGCGAAAGGTGGATATACACTGTACTAGTGCCGACATTGTGCATGCTCTGTTGCCTGTGTCTATGTGCCTGTGGTTCTGTCAGTGTGATCATGTGATGTATCTGACCCCAGGAATGTGTCAATAAAGTTTCCCCTTCCTGGGACAATGAATTCACGGTGTTCTTATTTCAATTTCCAGGAGTGTATTACAAAGCTAAGGACTTTTGCGAAGATTGGCGAAATATTCGAAGAATATTTTTGTCTTTAGTAAGTGTGTTTGTCAATATATTAGAATTTTTCGTAGCCTAATCTTTACTGTTCTGTCTGCTCAAAAGAAGGTAGTTGGGACTCCGAAAGATTATTTGTATGACATCTGCCACATAACCATGTAAACTATATGCTTAAGTTACTGTGTGCTGTCCAGTAAATATGCGACTTTTAGGATCTTGCATTCACACTCGGAAACGGAATCCAGTTGACATTTCCTCTTGGCAGCACAAGTCACAACAGCATCCATCAAATGCGGTTTTCAAACACAGAGCTTGCTAGCTGTCTGCCTTGCATGTGGGTCAGGGCAACGCTTATGGCTTTATAATGGCACAGATGTCGCGGCTGTCCGCTAACGGTTTCTCCTCTGCTGCAGGGAGGGGGCACACTTCAGATGGTTCTGCTCCTCGCTGCTGCATACTGATTCCTCTGCGAGAGCTGGCGTGTTGCCTAGAAACTTGGGAACCCGTTATACAGAGCACACGCTTCCTGTGCGGCTGCTACATTATACACTGCATGGAAACGCAATGGTGGTCGTTTTTAATGCACAAATGTAGCACACCCAACATTTTTTCCTAGTGATACGGACATTAGTGATTCTTGAAGATGAAATGTTTATTTACTGCCAAATAACTTCACAAATATCCGGGAAAAACCTGAGGAACAAACAGGAGCATTTGTGTGCAGATGAACCACCTCCAAAGAAAACAGAAAATGTAAATAGGAGCCATATATCTCATTCACTGAATGAATATGCGACTGTTGTAGTGGAGGAAATGATAATAGTAGTATATGTAACCATGTTCTGGTACAAAGAGCATATTTTTTAAAAATTCCTTGATATAAACAAAGATTCTAATTTTGCTGAATCACCCCAGTTAAAAATTTATCTACACTCAACAACGAAATATCCATTTTGTTGTAAAAACAAAAATCTAATGAAACTTTTTCTTTATAAATAAGTTCTCCCAGATTGTGTTTATCTGTACCATCAAACGACATTTCTATTTCATTCAAAAAATAAAAAATCTAATGAATTTTTCTTCGGTAATAAGTTCACTGAGCTCATGTTTATCTATACCCACAACTGAAATTCTGAGTTACTTAAAAATAAAAATGTCTAATGATTTTTTCTTTAGAAATATGTTCTGCCAATGCTTATCTACACCAATCGAGGAAATTTTCATTTAAAAACTCATAGGTACATTTAAACTGTGAGTGTTCTAATTCTCAAAACCCCAATGTTTTCTGTGTAATAAGAGCAAAACAAAATGTCCTCCAAAACTGAGCTATTTCAAAACTTAGAAAATTATTGTAAAGGAAACATGTATCGAGTTATTCTGATTCACAACACTATTGTAAAGGAAAATGTTATTTAAACCTGACTAGACAAGATCTCTTGGAATTTATTGATTATTTTAGTATGAAAGGAACTAAGAAGAGACATCCAAGATTAAAAATGTAAAAGACCTTCCATCAATTTGTAGACTAAAAAATCAAACAACTTTTCTAAATGTAGTAAAGAAAAATTCATTGATGATATTTAAAATCATGTTGACAATATTAATAATAAAAATAAAAAATTGACCTAAAAGTCTTTCAAACAACTTCATGAAACCTGAAAAGCAAAGCAGTCCTAAAATTATTCTAAACTTAATAAACAATAATTAACCACAAAATTCAAGAATACTGTAATACAAAGAAAGCGATTAAAGGTGACATAATTTTTTTGTAATTTTAAAGGACAAGACAAAAATCGAAGAATTTCATTTCAAAAGAGCTAACGAAGTTTTATTAAGAACAACTGATTTAGAGGGCTGTTATCAGAAATCAATGAATAACCTACTAACTGAAATGGAAGGAATGCAAAGGAGAAAAATCTTTTTGCTCTCTGTTTTGTTTAAATAGTTTAGAACTAAGTGTTAATAGTCGCAAACCAATTTCTGGTTACTGTTATATCGATTTACCAAAAGATTTTAAAGACAAAAAAACTGTAATTATTGTAAAAATGAAGATCAAAAATGTTTTTTCTATTCTACACAATTAGCTTTATATCAAGCAGAGCGCGATGGAGAAAGAGACATTAAATATAAAAATTTTGGAAAGTAATTAGATGAACTTTTTGTAAAAGAAAAAATTATTTTTCCTTTTCAGTTAACATAAATTCGAAAATTTGGAAGGAAGTCAAATACTTTGACTAATGTTTATGCAAAAATAGAAAATTTTTATTGTATATCCACTTCACTGTAAAGAAAATGAACAAGAAAGATGCATTAATATTCCTATAATTCGAAAAGAATATGATGCACTTTATTTTAGGACAAAAGTCTATTTGGATGAATTAGTTTGCAATCATTTAAAAGCGGCCATCAAATTTATTCTTCTGATATAATTTTGATATTTTTATTCACAAGAAAAATTAGACTACCCGAAATCCATTGTAAAGATCATAAGGAATTAAAATATATATGCCTTCAGTTAGTGAAAAAATTAAATTTGAAAATTATAAACATTCATCATGAGTACTTTTTGAAATTTATGCTGATTTCGAATGTCTGTTAAGAAATGTTAACACATGTCAACCATAGCCTCAAATAGCTTAATAATACGTATCAAAACCATATACTGTTTACATTTATTTATTATGACAAATCTTCTAATATTGATTATAAAATACATGTAACATTTGCTGGCTAAGATGCAGCAGGAATATTCTTTGAAATGTGAAAACATGAATCTAGAGAAATTGCTAAAATAAATGATCAAAATGTTCCAGTGAAAATGACAAATGAAGATAAAATAAATTTTAAAAATTCAAAAACTTATTTTTTTATGAAAAAGAAATTACTAAATGAGAAAACATAAGAGATCATTGTCATTTAAAAGCAAAATATCCATAGTTGTGCACAAATATGGTAATTCTGGTTATCAAAATCCTAAATTTTATCCAGTTTATATTCATAAATTGACAAAATATGAGGTTCATTTGTTTATAAAAGAGTGGCAATAGACAATCAAGCTATTAGTGCTATACCAAAAAATGAACAGAAATATATTTCATTCTGCAAAAATTTTTGAAGATGGATTAACAATCTGAGTTTGTATACATTACAATTTGTGGCTTCAGGTACTGATAAATTATCTTCTGATCTTAAGAAAGAACAGTTTAGAGACACAATAAACTATTTTAACAGTGAAAAATTATATTTAATAACCAAGAAAGGGGGTTTTTCCCTAAGAATATATGGATTCTGCAGAAAAATTCCAAGAAATGTAATTACCTAAGAAAGGATGTTGTTATTCTGCTGAATATTATAATAATATAAAACTAGTTTGGTAAAAATTCAGTGTTAACTTACATGAATATACAAGATAGTATAAGAAATCTGAATTTTAGCTGTGGCAGATCTTTCTGAAACTTTATAAGATACATAAATTAAATCTTGTAAACTTGATTGAGATTTTACTGCACCAGGATTATCCTGGGGTCCCATGTTAAAAAGAAAAAAATGAATGAGTTGTATTAAATGATTATGACATAATTGCGTTCCTTGAAAATGACATTTGAAAAGGAATTCCTCAAAACATTAAAAGATATGGTGAATCAAATAATATGTACATAAAAGTTTTTGAACCAGAAAAGCAGTGTTATTTTTTTATATTTAGATCCAAATAACCAATAAATTTATACAGTGTCTGAATTTGTACCATCTAAAAATTTCGAGTGGCTAGACCCAAAAAATTTTAATAATGAAAAATACTTAAAATATCACATGACATAAAAAACGGTTATATCTTAGTAATAGAATTAGAATATCCAATATTATACATAATTTCCACAAAGATTTACCAGTAGTACGAGAAGGGAGTATTAAATTACACTGAAGTGGCAAAGAAACTGGTATGAGCAGGTGTATTCAAATACAGAGATATGTAAACTGGCAGAATACAGCACAGTTGCTACATTGGTTACTGCTACTATGGCAGGATATCAAGCTTTATGTGAGTTTGAATGTGGTGTTACAGTGGGTAGACGAGCGATGGGACACTGCATGTTCGAGGTAATGTTGAAGTGGGGATTTTCCCTTATGATCATTTCACAAATGTACTGTGAATATTAGCAACCTGGTAAAATATCAAATCTCTGACATTGCTGTGGACAGAAAAAGATCCTGCAAGAATGGGGCCAATGATGACTGAAGAGAATCGTTCAAAGTGACAGTAACACAATCCTTCGACAAATTGTAGAAAATTTCAATGCTGGGCTATCAACAAGTGTCAGTGTGTGTACCATTCAATGATACATCACCGATATCGGCTTTTGGAGTCGAAAGCCCTTTCATGTACCCATATTGACCGCATGAGAGATAGCTCTACACCTTGCTTGAGCCTGTCAACACCAACATTCGACTGTTGATGACTGGTCGAACGAGTAACATTTCAAATTGTATCTAGCAGATGGAAGTGTACTAGTGTGGAGACAACTTCAGGGATCTATGGACCCTGTATGTCAGCAGGGACTATTCAACTGGTAAAGCCTCTGTAATAATGTGGGGTGTGTGAAGTTTGAGTGATATAAGACCCCTTATACCTCTAGATACGATTAGGACAGGTGATATGTACATCAGCGTGCTATCTGAACACCGGTATTCATTCAGTTCCGATGGACTTGAGCAATCCAGTGGGATAAGGCAACACCTCATCTTTATATCTTCATAAAGTTATGAAGTCAATGATAAGTGGATTTGACACGAGTGATTATTCAAAAGATAATATTTCTGAAATTACACAACTAAATAAGAAAGTTTAATCAGAAAAGGAAAATGACAGAGTACATTATCTTAAGAACAAAGATGTATGTTTATAGAGTAGAAAAATCAAGTACATAAAAAATCTAAAGGAGTTGAAAAATCTATTGTAAAAATGAAATTACTTTTAATGATAATACTTTTATACATGACAAAATAAAACAATATACAAAAATGAATTTGGTTAGTTCGTTTAAACCCAGACTGTATAAATTTGAACGTAATACAATTGTTTTAAGTTTTGATGGTGATAAATATATTATATTACATGATGGAATTAATACTTTACCATACAGAATTTATAAAAGAAAGAAAACAGTGATGAATGATGATGATGATGATTTCCTATGTGAATTAAATTGTTGCTTCTGAGATAATTGAAAATGAAGTATAAAATAAGGAATTGACGAGCTTTTAGTATTTCTTCGCAGTATGACAATTTCTGATGGGTATTCATATACACACATCAAAAGAAATTTTGCTACACCTCGCTTCTGAGAGTTCCTGAACCTGCACAGGAAATTAGAATAGAGATTAACATAAACATAATTTCCACCCTTTTTATGGCTCATGAATACCACACATTGCAGTAGTACCACCAAACATCGAGGCTTTCAGAGGTGGTGGTGAAGTTTGGTGTACACACCAATACCTCCAATACCAAGCAGCATGCCCTCTTGCATTGATGCATGCATGTACTCGTCATAGCATACTATCCACAAGTTCATCAAGGAACGGTTGGTCCAGATTATCACACACCTCAATGGCAATTCGGCATAGATCCCTCAGAGTGGTTGGTGAGTCATGTCATCCATATAACAGCCCTTTTGAATCCATCACAGGCATGTTCGATAGGATTCATTTATGGATAATATGCTGGCCCCTCTAGTCAAGCAATGTCGGTACCCTCAAGGAAGTCATTCACAGGTCATGCACGATGGGGGCGCGAATTGTCTTTGATGAAGACGAATGCATAGCCAATATGCTGCCAATATGTTTGCACTATCAGTCGGAGGATGGCATTCACATGTTGTACAGCCGTTACAGTGCCTTCCATGACACCAGAGGCATACATCGGCCCCTCATAATCCTAACCCAAAATACCAGGGAACCTCCACTTTGGTGCACTCCCTGGACACTGTGTCTAAGGAATTCACCCTGACTAGGCTCCCTCCAAACACGTTGTGCGTTAATGATATGGCCAAAAGAGTCAGCCTTCAGGAATTGTGAAATGAACGCTGTCGTCCAGAACCGTGTGCCGCAAAGAGTGCAGATTCACCACAAGATAGGTAAACTCACAGGTGTCTACTGTCTATTGAGGCCTAAGTGCTGTAGCGTGCAAGTGAGACAGACTTGAACCTATGTCATAGGGCAACCCATTAGTAGCTGTTAGTGGCAAGGAGATGTAGCAGTGTTAAATATGGAGGATGTTAGATCGGCCATAAAGGGTAACATTCATAGAAAATAATTAATTCTGTAGTAATGCAGGGAATGAAGCCACCGTAATTTTAATCCGCCATCCTCCATAAATTTTCATACTGATCCTAATAAAACTTGAATATCGAACATATCTTTAATAGTTCAAGATTTGCCATTAAAATGAAATTAACAACAAACTTTTTATTTATTTATGAACTCTTCTCGATTTTACAATGAACAACTCATTTTATTTTCACACTACATTGAAGAAGAAAATATTTTTTTAAATACAAAAGTCAAAATTAATAAATATTTCTACATTTAAATGGATTCATTTCCAGATATTTAATATCACAAACGTATATAAAACAGTAAAAAGAGTTACTAATTATTGAAAAAAGAGTAACACATGGTTTAAAACAAAAGGTATTGTGATTTAGATGATCATGATAAAAGTAAATAAATAAAATATCTAAAAAAACTAATGGGAAACGAACAGTACACTTACGTACAGATACAAATTTTATAAGTGAGCTCGGATTATATACTTTAATTATGATATCCAAATGTCTTTAGCAGAACATTATGAATGTCGGATTTATGAAGAAGTTTCACCACCAATTCTAAACTGTGGTGAATATAAAATAAGGGTTAATGTAAAAAAAACTCTATGAACGTCATATAAATCATTTAAAAAATCTAAACAAAATGAAGGATAAATGAAAAATATGTTAGAACTATAGAAGTTTTATGTGAAAGAAATGACCAAATAACTACTTTATTCCTACATGTTGTTCCTCAAATAACTGATGAAAATTAAAGATGTACTTTCGTTATTTTAAAATTGAATGATTATAATCATGATTACTTTCTTTCAAAAGAATTTAAAAATGTTCAGAAAGAAATAAATATTATCAGAAATAGTAGCCCAAATCGAGAAGAATTTTCTGAAGAGTTCATTAAGTACCTCATTCAATAAATTTACTCCAAAGAATGGGAGAAAATTCAATATTATTAGTTGCCAAAATTATTACAATATTCTAAATAATTACACAATAGAAACATTTGTGATTATATAATTAACCTTGTAAACGTTTTTTAGAAAATATAATTGAATTTCCAAATGCTTTTTATACAGTCGAAATAAATAAAAAAATCCGTAACGATTTTTATATGCATCTAGTAATCTAAAATTATCATAACGATGTAATTCAGTTAATTTAAAATTAAAATTGAAGGGTAATTCTGACATAAGGTCATTCTTATTAAGTTTTATTTTATTGTCAAAATACACTCTGCCATCCTTAATATGACAATGCAGACAAAGAATATTATACTCAGTGCCAAACAGTTTTAAATTTTCAATACTTAACTCCATTTATATTACCAAAAACTCCAGTTATTATCCATTAAGAAAATCCAAAGGTTATATTTTCGAAAACGTAAACGAATAGAAGGAGATTTAATTATTAAAAGTTTTATGTCATATTAAATTGTTGTTTAAATTACTCATATATGATGGTAACTTGTTTTCAATTTATCCTACATACCTCATTTAGATTTTCATCATACAATTGATATAAGAATGTAGGTACATTTTCGTTTTGAGGGTGACATACAGACAGAAAATATGAATGGGGTTAATTTTCTTATTCATACAATTTGATACATTTCTATACATAAAGGTTTTAATGTGTATAAAACTATTTTATCTTATTTATCCCACTATTATGTCATTTATCTAACCCTAACTATTTAAGGAATACTTTATTTTCTTTCTCATTCAAAACTTTTCCACCAAGATAAACAATTAGTAGTTCTTTGTTATAAAAACTTCCTTTTATTTCTTCGCCATTTGAATCCTTTAATTCATATGTGATTCGATTAGAATAAATAACATCTTCAATTTTCAAAATTTATGAATTTCCTGTATGATCTTTTCCAAAAAGTCGTTTTAATTTGCGTATTCATACTTTATCACCTATTTTATATTTATCATTAGTATCTAACAAATCAGTTACACAAACAGTTATGCATAAGATTTTTCCATTTTCTTTCTTTAGATACTTTTTCATTTTTACTGTGAAACATTGTGTTGTTATATTCATCAACAAGACCTAACTAAATCAACAAATTTTTTATTTTTCCTTGTAGGTTAGATTTAGTTGTCTGTTCTATTAAATCTTTCATCAACTAATGCATTTAAATCATTAAAACCTAAATATGGTGTTGTTTTACTGATAAGACTATTTCTTTAAATTCTTTATCATAAAATTATTTTCCATAACATTCTTTGTGAATTACTTGTTTCTCTAGACTTTTTCAATAGCATCAACTACTTTCTTAGCTGTTTAATGTTTGTCTATTCATATTTTGGAAAAACTTCAATTACAGTTAATAGGTATTTGTATCATTCATATATTTTGGTAGTCCTCTTTATTTTCCAGATTTCCACTAATTCAGCTAACCATTTATTCCAAAATAAATTAAATTTTTTCTGTTAAAATATTTTCTTTTTTATTGAGGTATTCATTAATTATATCTTCAAGAATACTTAATCCATTACCTATAAATTTTCTTTAGCAAACCCTTAGCTGCTTCGTCTTCCATTTTGGTTTTTACTCTTTGAGGATTATGTGTTTCATTAAACTTTTACACTTCAAAGAATAGATGTGAGAATGATGAAGAATCTAATGATTGTCCATTTATATAAAATAATAAATAATTAAATGGTACAATTTGAACAGAATCTTTTAAATTGCATCTAAGATATTTGATTTGTTTACTGTTAACAAATAATTACATTCACTTATTCTGTGCACTTTATTACTCTTTACTGAGATTTTGGAATCATTAGATAATAATTTTTATCTACATTTTCGGCCATAACAATAATTTTCTTATGTTGAAAACCATATTCAAAATGTGAAAGTTTTACAAACGAAAATTGTATGATATGTTTATGATACATTTTATTTTGAGTACTATTTGTTTAATTATATTTTGTGTTAAATGTATCTTTGAGAATCAATACGAAAAAACTTTGCTACTTACTATTAGTAAAGTAATTTGATAGCTTATTTAAATGAAGTTGATGAATTTTTCATTAAAATCAGTTTTCGTAACATTTATTCATCTGTATTTAAGTACATCTACATCTACATCCATACTCCGCAAGCCATCTGACGGTGTGTGGTGGAGGGTACCTTGAGTACCTCTATCGGTTCTCCCTTCTATTCCAGTCTCGTATTGTTCGTGGAAATAAGGATTGTCGGTATGCTTCTGTGTGGGCTCTAATCTCTCTGATTTTATCCTCATGGTCTCTTCGTGAGATATATGTAGGAGGGAGCAATATACTGCTTGACCCCTCGGTGAAGGTATGTTCTCGAAACTTCAACAAAAGCCCGTATCGAGCTACTGAGCGTCTCTCCTTCAGAGTCTTCCACTGGAGTGTATCTATCATCTCTGTAACACTTTCGCGATTAGTAAATAATCCTGTAACGAAGCGCACTGCTCTCCATTGGATCTTCTCTATCTCTTGTATCAACCCTATCTGGTATGGACCCCACACTGCTGAGCAGTATTCAAACAGTGGGCGAACAAGCGTACTGTAACCTACTTCCTTTGTTTTCGGATTGCATTTCCTTAGCATTCTTCCAATGAATCTCAGTCTGGCATCTGCTTTACCGACGATCAACATAATATGATCATTCCATTTTAAATCACTCCTAATGCGTACTCCCAGATAATTTATGGTATTAACTGCTTCCAGTTGCTGATCTGCTATTTTGTAGCTAAATGATAACGGATCTATCTTTCCGTGTATTCGCAGCACATTACACTTGTCTACATTGAGATTAAATTGCCATTCCCTGCAACATGCGTCAATTCGCTGCAGATCCTCCTGCATTTCAGTACAATTTTCCATTGTTACAACCTCTCGATACACCACAGCATCATCTGCAAAAAGCTTCAGTGAACTTCCGATATCATCCACCAGGTCATTTATGTATATTGTGAATAGCAACGGTCCTATGACACTCCCCTGTGGCACACCTGAAATCACTCTTACTTCGGAAGACTTCTCTCCATTGAGAATGACATGCTGCGTCCTGTTATCTAGGAACTCCTCAATCCAATCACACAATTGGTCTGATAGTCCATATGCTCTTACTTTATTCATTAAACGACTGTGGGGAACTGTATCGAACGCCTTGCGGAAGTCAAGAAACACGGCATCTACCTGTGAACCCATGTCTATGGCCCTCTGAGTCTCGTGGACGAATAGCGCGAGCTGGGTTTCACATGACCGTCTTTTTCGAAACCCATGCTGATTCCTACAGGGTAGATTTCTAGTCTCCAGAAGAGTCATTATACTCGAACACAATACATGTTCGAAAGTTCTACAACTGATCGACGTTAGAGATATAGGTCTATAGTTCTGCACATCTGTTCGACGTCCCTTCTTGAAAACGGGGATGACCTGTGCCCTTTTCCAATCCTTTGGAACGCTATGCTCTTCTAGAGACCTACGGTACACCGCTGCAAGAAGGGGGGCAATTCCTTCGCGTACTCTGTGTAAAATTGAACTGGTATCCCATCGGGTCCAGAGGCCTTTCCTCTTTTGAGCGATTTTAATTGTTTCTCTATCCCTCTGTCGTCTATTTCGATATCTACCAATTTGTCACCTGTGCGACAATCTAGAGAAGGAACTACAGTGTAATCTTCCTCTGTGAAACAACTTTGGAAAAAGACATTTAGTATTTCGGCCTTTAGTCTGTCATCCTCTGTTTCAGTACCATTTTGGTCACAGAGTGTCTGGACATTTTGTTTTGATCCACCTACCGCTTTGACATAAGACCAAAATTTCTTAGGATTTTCTGCCAAGTCAGTACATAGAACTTTACTTTCGAATTCATTGAACGCCTCTCTCATAGCCCTCCTCACACTACATTTCGCTTTGCGTAATTTTTGTTTGTCTGCAAGGCTTTGGCTATGTTTATGTTTGCTGTGAAGTTCCCTTTGCTTCTGCAGCAGTTTTCTATCTCGGTTGTTGTACCACGGTGGCACTTTTCCATCTCTTACGATCTTGCTTGGCACATGCTCATCTAACTCATTATGTACGGCGGTTTTGAACTTTGTCCACTGATCCTCAACACTATCTGTACTTGAGACAAAACTTTTGTATTGAGCCGCCAGGTACTCTGAAATCTGCTTTTTGTGACTTTTTCTAAACAGAAAAATCTTCCTACCCTTTTTAATATTTCTATTTATGGCTTAAATCATCGATGCCGTAACTCCTTTATGCTCGCTGATTCCCTGTTCTGCATTAACTTTTTCAAATATTTCGGGTCTGTTTGTAACCAGAAGGTCTAATATGTTATTGCCACGAGTCGGTTCTCTGTTTCACTGCTCAAGGTAGTTTTCAGATAAAGCACTTAAAAAAATTTCACTGGATTCTTTGTCCATGCCACCCGTTATGAACGTCTGAGTCTCCCAGTCTATATCCGGCAAATTAAAATCTCCACCCAGAACTATAACATGGTGGGGAAATCTACTCGAAATATTTTCCAAATTATCCTTCAGGTGCTCAGCCACAACAGCTGCTGAGCCAGGGTGCCTATAGAGACATCCAATTACCATGTCTGAGCCTGCTTTAACCATGACCTTCACCCAAATCATTTCACATTTCGGATCTCCGTCAATTTCCTTTGATACTATTGCACTTCTTATCGCTATAAACACGCCTCCCCCTTCACTGTCCAGCCTGTCTCTGCGGTATACATTCCAATCTGAGTTTAGGATTTCATTACTGTTTATGTCTGGTTTCAGCCAACTTTCTGTCCCTAGTACTATAAGGGCGTTGAGACCGTTTATTAATGAGAGCAGTTCTGGGACCTTTCTGTAGACGCTCCTGCAGTTTACTATTAGCACATTAATATTGTTATTCCCTGTTGCATTTTGCCTACTCGAACCCTGCCGCGTCTCAGGAGGGCCTAGGGAGGGGATTCTCTAACCTAAAAAACCCCCATGTGCACTCCACACGTACTCTGCTACCCTTGTAGCCGCTTCCGGCGTGTAGTGCACGCCTGACCTATTCAGGGGGACCCTACATTTCTACACCCGATAGCGGAGGTCGAGAAATTTGCACCCCAGATCTCCGCAGAATCGTCTGAGCCTCTGGTTTAAGCCTTCCACTCGGCTCCAAACCAGAAGACCGCGATCGGTTCTGGGAACGATACTACAAATAGCTAGCACTGATTTCACCCCGCGAGCGAGGCTTGCCGCCTTCACCAATTCCGCCAACCGCCTGTACGAACTGAGGATGACCTCTGAACCCAGACGGCAGGAGTCATTGGTGCCGACATGAGCAACAATTTGCAGTTGGGTGCACCCAGTGCTCTCTATCGCCGCCGGTAGGGTCTCCTCCACATCTCGGATGAGACCCCCGGCAAGCAGACAGAGTGAACACTGGCGTTCTTCCCTGACCTTCCCGCTATTTCCCTAAGGGGCTCCATCACCCGCCTAACGTTGGAGCTCCCAATAACTAATAAACCCCTCCCCCCGTTTGCCTGCTCGGACCTTGCTGAGCAGCCACATGTCCACTCACAGGCAGAGCGGGCAATGCCACATGGCCAGCCTCCACATTGACCCTCCGCCTCGTGCGCCGCTGAACCCGCCATTCCCCTTGGTGAGAGGGTGGCCCAATCGCGCCCAGTACCCGCGAAGATGTCTTGACAGCAGGGACAGTGGGTGAAGCAAGCAACACCTGGGGTGTACCTTGCGATGCACTAGACTCCCCACTGCCGCTACACTCCGAGGCAGCAGCCTGAAGATGGCTGACCGCGGCCATCAACATGCTCAGCTGTTCGCGAACAGTGGCCAGCTCCTCCTGCGTCCGTAAACAGCAGTCACACATCCTATCCATCCTAAGGAATCAATTTACTGAAGAGAGTGAATCAACCTTTAACTAGACTGCTAATTCACTAAAGTATTTCTGTATCAGAGTATATAACAACATTAGCTAATTCTTTTTCTAGATTTTGTTTGGTAACTGTGTTGTAACCTCTTTTTAGGTCGTTTAAATTTAGTAGGATTTCTACCTTTACAACCTGTGTAAGCTTTCACTGTTTTAGAAATGTTAGCTCTTTCTTTTTGAAATTGTTTGATTACCGCATTTATTTTTAGCGTTACTGATGATTGAAAAAAATTTCATATTCCTTAAAATAATGTTTCTATAACTGTAACAGTGCTCTGATTTTTCTAAATTCTAGTGCTAGTTCTTCCTTAAATTTTGATGTATACTTGTTGGAAATCTTCGATTTTTTAAGTTGTCTGCTGTCTTCAGGATATAACGTATTTTTAAATATGTCCATTTATTAAATTTAAAATCTCTTGAAATTTATAACTGTAAAAAAGTAATTTTAAGACAAAAGAACACAAAGGACCACAAATAAATTTGTTAAAATTTTGTATGCTTTTGTTATTATAATATAAGTTATTTTTTCCAAAATATTAACCAATTGTTTTGGTATATTAACACCAAATAAATCGTAAAGTAATTTCACACTTTCAAAATTATAATAACAAATCCAGTGGGTACCTACATGATCAGATATATGTACATTAACTAGTCTAAATTGATATTCTCTAGGATGACTTTTAATTGTTTAACTTATTCTTCTACACAGAAATTACTTAATGCATTAGAATTACTTGGTAATTCATTGATCGTAAATACATGCTGAAAATATGTAATTTTTAATTGTGTAACTAATTCTTCTACATTAAAATTACTCAATGCATTAAGATTTATAGAGAGTTTTTTGCCAATTATTTCTACTCCCTTTCCTTTTTTCTCTGTTTGTTTGTTTGATTACATCTTTTCTGTTCTTCTAATTCTTTATAATGTTTTTGTCATGAACTGATTCTGCAATTGCTGCTGCAACACTGGCTAGTGAACCAGTTGCATGTAATACAGTAAGTAAAATATGTGACCACCCTTCATGTTTTTTTCTTTCTTTTTTGTTAGATACTCAATTATTTTTATTGCAACTGGATTATTAATGTAATGAGTAAATTTCTACCTTTACTTATCTCTCTTTCATTTTTGAATATCATTTAATAATACTATTTAATTGATCATTACTCAGTTTAATTTTAATTGTTTTTGGTTTAGTCTGGACACTACAGTGCAACATATAATCAAAACTAACGTGATTCATTTAAATAGATTACAAATTAATTCAGAATTTTTTCTAGACCTCAGCCATTTTCATGAACATTTAATGCCATTCCTGATTTTTGTCTTCGATACATAATACCCCCAACAGCATTTACAGATAATTTTTCAGAAATTGAAGCATCCAAAACTTCGATTTTGTCTTTTGGAAGTTCTTCACCTGCTTCATGTTTTTTTCTAAGTCTTAATTATTGCTGAAAATAATGAAAAATTCTTTACAAGTTTCATCTAACAGATTTATTCATTGATCTCCACATTTTAGTATTTCTTCTAGGTTAGTAGAAGGCTCACTGTATTTGTAGCCTGGAAGATATGTGTCCAGAATTGGTACATTATTTACTGTGCAGTTTACTAATCCTTTACCATATTTTGTCTGATTTCCAAAATGTGTTAGGAAGATAGTTCAAAAGTCTAATTAAGTGTGGAATTTCTTTCCGACTCTTGATGATGAAATTTATTAAATTTCAGAAAAACTGGGCAAATTATCTTCAACAATTGTTTTATCCTATTATCTTATCTACTTCATCTATGTTTTTTTATTTTATTTGGATTGTTTTCATTACACAGTGTATTTGAATGGAATAAAGTTCTAGCATAGTTTTGTAAATCAATGGCGTCAAATTTGTCACCTTAATCATCAATACTAATTTATTTTTTAGTTAACTCATTCATTTAGGTATCAATACCTTTGTATTCCTTTACATCAATTTATAATTTATCACCATTGAATTCAACTGGATATTTAAAAATCTATTTAAATGTACCAACAGGTCATAATCCAAAAACAGTATTTTCACTGTGATTGACAAATTACAACATTCTTTTACTTGTATCTGTTCTTTTATTATAATAGTCTTTTCATTTTTCTATCTGTTTCATAAATCTCTAACAAATTATTTATTTCCAATTCACTGATGTATAACCTCTTTTATCATTATCATGTTGTTTAAGTGCTGAAATATTGTTAAATTCTTCTAAACAATGTTGATTAAGAGGAACCATTTGATTTTCAAATTCTTCATTTTATTCGATGGCTTTCAAAACAGCATCACTTTGGTTAACTTGATCAATTGAATCGATAACTTATTTTTAAAATTTTTCATATTCTGTTATTGGTTACTTTCCATTTCAAAACTCTTAATTGTTCATTTACTTTTCTATTTCATCTAGCTTTTTTAACAACCTATGGATAAAAGTTGAACTTATTTGTGACAGATAAAGTACAATAATCACTTGCATTTTATGCTCATCATTTATGATCAATGATTATGTTTAATGGTTATGTTGAATGATGATGTTCTATGCTTATGTTTATCAATTATGTTAAACATTTATTTCAGTATTTAATAATTTCTTTATCTTTTCTCCCCATTTCATATTATTAATTTTTCTTGTATTTGTTGTTATAATACCAAATTCATCCTTATCCCAGCATATACTACACATTTCATTAACATCATAGAATTTTAAATTTCACCAACAACTTCATGATAAATACAATTCGAATTAGTATCAAGTTGTCTGAAAATATTTAAAAAATTAAATTACCCTTAACTAATTATTTCTGTATTTCTCAATGTATTTGACTTAAATAAACGCTATCTATTTCTTTGTGCATACTTAGGGTAAATTAGTCTCACTATATCTTGATTTTCAAGAATAAAATCATCAAAATCTTCAACTAAACTATTTTCACATTCATCTATTGCTTTAATTTCATCATTATTTTCAATATAAGTAGTAATTTCGCCATTGATTTTATCTTCAACTTTTTCACAGCTTTTTAAAAATTCTTGATATTTTGGTTAATCGAAGCTTTTAGAATAAACATACAAATGATTATTTTTTTCCCATGTTATTCATCCAGGTGCTAGAACATAATTATCAATCGTTAGTGGTGTTTTTCCAACACTGCTAGGTACTATTATTGAACATCAAATAGTATTTGATAAATGTTAATCGTGTTTCTTTTGTAATTTCTTCTGTGGTATTCTTATTTTTTGTTGCAAAAAAATGATAGAAGTTCCAGGCGTTCAATAAAGTATGGAAAATTTAGAAAAATTTATTCAGTCAAGAAAACCTGATACAGAAGATGAAATTTTAAACAGAGTTACTATTGAAAATGTTATTTAATTTTTTATAGATAAAGTAGATTGTATTGGTGAAGTTTTAGGATCTAATAATCACATTATTGAAGATAATGTAAAAACAGTAGCTAACAATGTTCCAAACATTGTTGTATTTGAATTAGCAAATATAAATTTTAATTTAGCTGCTGGAATATTTTTTTAAAGATACTGATCATTGTTTCTCCATCTAAACCAAATGATGGATTTGGAGGACCAATAATTTATGAACGAAATTATTCTCTAAATATTCCAATTTTTTATACTATTCAGAATTTGTAAATAGTTATTAATGTTGGAAATAGTAATTTGATGCTGGTGTAAGTGTTTCTTAAAAAAGTTTTTTTCTTAATAAACCATGAACTATTTAAATAATCAAGACAAGGAAGCAGAAATTAATATTAATGTTGAAGATGGATTTTAGAGCTGTTTGACATTATTATTATTAAAAAAGGAAACCATATTAAATACATCATCAACTTTTATTCAGTTAACTTCATCTCTATCAAATCAATAAACACTGCAAGGACACATATTTAAAAGTAGTAAAATTGAGAACAAGCAAAATGAAGTTCTTCATCATTGAAAATATATGTCGGATTTCTGGGGATTTTAAAGAAATAATTTGAGAATGAGATTTACCAGTAATTTTTACTTGTTCAACGAAAGATCAGGAAGATTCTATTCTTCAATAGGTTAGTAATAATGATGATAGTCATCTTTCTAAAGAAGTTAAAATTGTTGTTAAAAGTATGTGAATTCATGTTCCTGTTGTTAAATATGAACCAGAATATTCACTTGAACTTGAATATGAAAGATGGAAAAGATCAAAAATTCCAGTTTATTTTTTTGAACCACAATCAATGAAATTGGTTGAGTAAGTGGAAAAGGAAATTTTCAACTAGCTATTTCTAATTATTACAATTCCACTGAATTTGATATACCTTACTATATTTTTGTTGTTTTTCAAACTAATCGAAAAAATAATTGGTTAAAGATTCTTCTTTATTCGATAGCACTAAATAAGTAAATTTCTACTTAAAGCATGGAAGAAATGAAATTATTCCTCAAGAATTATGGAATCTTGATCTGCCAAAATATTTTCCAAAAGCTTACGGTGCTTTTAGAAACATTAAAAGAATAACACAATTAAATAACAATGTGAACGTAAGTCTATTAAATTTAATTCAAAATTATCCTATTTATGTCATAAATATGCCTAGAAGAATGAATGTTTTATGAATACAAAGAGACCAAAGTAACTGAGTGCATTTGCTAACGAAAAGGTCTGATATGGTATAGCTGCATATATAATTATGTATGGTCAACGGAATTTAACTTATGATTTGCAATGTAGAATACTTACTGAAAACTTTTAACTGCATAAATGAACAAAAATGCAGAAGAAGTTTCAGAATTGTAAACTTCATGCTTACATTTGCTTTTGAAGGGTTTTCAGAAAGATATAGGAAGTAAAAATAGAAAAATTTAGATTTTAAACATTTTTAATGTTAGATACAGGTTTTAATTTTCGAAAATATAATTTCTTTCTAGCAAAACAAAAATTAACATAGTGAATGTAGTAAAAAAAAAATATAGCAAGTGAACTTAACAGTTATAGTAAAAGCTATGCAGAAGAGTTCACTAAATTAACAGAACTGGTAAAAGAATCTTACAATGTTTCAAAAGCTGAAATTCTGGTAAATAAATATATTCAAGAAGTTTCACTACTTTTAAATGGTAAATAAATATAAAATTACTCTTCCAGACTGTTATAACAAATTCTTTTCAGAAGACAGTGATAAAGTACAGAAAACTGTTACTTTAAATTTTATACATAGAGGTAAGAACTAAATAAAGATTGTTCAATTCATGTTGCCGAAATTGAATGAATTTTAGAATATTTATGCTCTTCAAGTTTTTAACTGAATAAATTTAACTTCTTGAATATTAAATTTAAACTATATAATTTTTAGTTTTGTAATTAAATGAAAATTTCGTTCTTGGGTATAATTAACTTTTTAACTGGGAATATAGCAAAACTAAAATATTGGTTGATAACAGGAAATTTTTAGAAAATATGCTCTTTGCATCGGAACTGGAGTATATATATATGTTTGTATTTTTATTAAGTTTATCTCTGCTTTTCGTAAACCATAATGCAATTTTACTTTTTTCCGTTTTCCTCACAGATTTGAAGGTGATTTTCTCAGATCCGAATTTTGAGTTACAATTCTGGTAAAGAAATAGTCACTTAAACCACTGAATATGGTTTTTACACATAATGCCTGAATTTCTTATTTTGTTCATTATAACCCCCTTTCTATCCACATATTAATACTTATCAATGCAAAGCCATTGTAGGTTACTCAATTTACATCATTAGAGTCTTTTGGCAAAGTTTTTGTTAGGGAAGGCATCAATAGTTCAGCGCCTTTGGTAAGAGAAGTATCAGTATAGTAGCTGTATGCACTGTCAGTTGTCAGAATGATTCTCAACACTTCCTCAGAGTTCGATATTGTTTGACGGAGAGAGGTCATAACAAGAGCCTCTTGCCCTTGGGACACATCTACATCTAAATCTACATGGATACTGTACACATCGCATTTAAATGCCTAGGAGAGGGTTCATTGAACCATCTTCACAATTCTCTATTATTCCAATCTCTTATAGTATGCAAAAAAAATGATCACCTATATCTTTCTGAACAAGCTCTGATTTCCCTTATTTTATCGTGGTGATCATTTCTTCCTATGTAGGTCGGTCTCAACAAAATATTTTTGCATTCAGTGGAGAAGGTTGGTGATAGGAATTTCATGAGAAGATTCTGTCGCAACGGAAAACGCCTTTCCTTTTTATGATGTCCAGCCCAAATCCTGTATCATTTCTGTTACACCCCCTCCCATGTTACACGATAATACAAAATGTGCTCCTCTTCATTGAACTTTTTCTATGTATTCCATCAGCCATATCTAGTAAGGATCCCACACCGCGCAATGGTATTCTGAAAGAGTAGATCTGTTATATTTTCTAAGTGTCCTGCCAATAAAATGCAGTCTTTGGTTAGCCTTCCCCACAACATTTTCTATGTGTTCCTTCCAGTTTAAGTTTTTCGTGATTGTAATACCTAGGTATTTAGTTGAATTTACGGCTTTTAGATTATACTGATTTATCGTGTAACCGAAGTTTAACGAATTCCTTTATTATTCATGTGCCTGACTTTACATTTTTCGTTATTTAGGCTCAATTTTCGCACCATTCATATATCTTTTATAAATCGTTTTGCAATTTGTTTTGACATTCTGATGACTTTATTAGTCGATAAACGACAGTGTCATCTGCGAACAACCTAAGACGGCTGCTCAGATTGTCTCCCATACCATTTATATAGATAAGGAACAGCAAAGGACCTATAACACTACCTTGGGGAACGCCAGAAATCACTTCTGTTTTACTCGATGAGTTTCCGTCAACTGTGAGCTCTCTGACAGGAAATCACCAATCCAGTCACTGAGACGATAGTCCATAAGCACGCAATTTCACTACAAGCCTTCTGGAAATCCAGAAATACCGAATCGATCTGAAATTCCTTGTCAATAGCACTCAACACTTCATGTGAATAAAGAGCTAGTTGTGTGTTTCACAGGAACGATGTTTTCTAAACCCATGTTGACTGTGTGTCAGCAGACAGTTTTCTTCGAGGTAATTCATAATGTTTGAACACAATATATGTTCGAAAATCCTGCTGCATACCGACGTTAACGATATGGGCCTGTAATTTAGTGGATTAATCCTACTACCTTTCTTGAATATTGGTGTGACCTGTGGAACTTTCCAGTCTTTGGGTACGGGTCTTTCGTCGAGCGTTGTATATGATTGTTAATGATTGTTAAGTATGGAGCTAATACATCACCATACTCCGAAAGGAAACTAATTGCTATACAGTCTAGACCGGAAGACTCGCTTTTATTCAGTGATTTAAGTTGCATCACTACTCCTTATTACTTCTTCGTTACTCACGTTGACAGCTGTTCTATTCGAATTCTGGACTATTTAGTTCGTCTTATTTTGTGAAGGCACTTCAGAAGGCTGTGTTTAGTAACTCTGCTTTGGCAGCACTATCTTCGATAGTATCTCCATTGATATCGCGCAGAGAAGGCATTGATTGTTTCTTCCCACTAACATACTTCACATAGCTTTGGATTTTCTGCCAGGTTTCGAAACAAAAGACAAAGTTTCGTTGTGGAAACTGTTATAAGCATCTCGCATTGTAGTCCGCACTAAATTTCGAGCTTCCGTAAAAGATCGCCAATCCTGGGGATTTTGCGTCTGTTTAAATTTGGCATGTTTGTTTCGTTGTTTCTGCAACAGTGTTCAAAACCGTTTTGTGTACCAAGGAGTATCAGCTCCGTCGTTTGTTAATTTATTTGGTATAAATCTTTCAGTTGCAGCCGGTACTATTTCTTTGAATTCAAGCCACATCTATTCTGCATTTATATTATTAATTTGGAAGGAGTGGGGATTGTCTCTCAGGAAGGAATCAAGTGAATTTTTATCTGCTTTTTTTAATAGGTATATTTTTCGCTTATTTGGGGATTACAATATTCAGTCTCGCGACGAAAACCCTGTGTTCACTAATCCCTGTATCGGTTTTGATGCTCGTTATTAACTCAGGATTATTTGTTGCTAAGAGGTCAAGTGCGTTTCCACAACCTTTTACTATTCGTGTGGGCTCATGCTGCTCGAAATAATTTTCAGAGAATGTGTTTAGCACAATTTCGGATTATATTTTGTGCGTACCTCCGGAATTGAACATGTATTTTCGCCAACATATCGAGGGTAATTTAAAGTCACCACCAACTTCTCTGTGCAGTGGACAGTATGCATATCGAACATTCGTGTTAGTTTAGAATTGTACTAGCTGTATACATGGCGTTGCCCAGGTACATGTTTATTCCAATTCCATTAGTCCGCCTCCTTCCCCTACCTCTGACCATCTTTCTATCCTTCCACCCCCCCCCCCACCCGCCACCACCTCTCTTTGTCCATCTCCGCCACCTCTTTGTCCATCTCCGCCACCACTCGTTCTCTGTCCATCTCCTCCTACCTCTCCCTTTGTCCTTCTGCCCACCTGCTCCTTCCACCTCTGCCCATCTCCTTCTTCACCCTCTATATGCCCATCTTCAGCCCTACCTCTGTCCATCCCCCCTCCTCTTTCTCTCTGTACTTCTTCTCTTCTCCTTTTCTATTTCCTCCTCTTCTCGCTTTCCATCTTCTCCTCCCCCTTTCTCAGTCCATCCCCTCCTCTTTCCTTCCATTGCCCATCTCGTTCTTCTGCCTCTCTCTGTTCGTCTCCTCCTCTCTCCTTTGTCACTTTTCTCCTTCTCCTCTCTCTGTCTGTCTCCTCCGCTCCCATGCCTGTGTCCACATCCTTTTTTCCCCTCTCTGACCATCCATCTCTTCCTCCGCCGTTCTCTCTTCACGTTATCATCTCCATCCTAGAATTTGAGCACCGGCTGAGTTCGAAGCTGGGGCAAAGGACGTTTTGATTAGTAGTCAATGATGTTACCCATAGCCTACGGGTGTGTGTTGTACACTGATATAATTTTGCTAGTACATTCAGTAGCCTGTGTGAACACTGTGTACGAAAAGTGTCAGGAATGCAGTTAGCAGTAAAGAAGTAATAAATTAAAATGTCTACACTGATTCCCTTGTTTTCTGTGTGAACATCGATAATTTAGCAAGTCACAGACTTTTCACCTCTCTTGAGTTTGTGAGAATTGTCAGTGTGAAAAGTTTCGTAAAGATTTGAAATTATGTTTCAACTGTGTTGCAAGTCACAGAGTGCTCTTATTCTCAAATACTGGAGCAATGAATCTGTGTATTGGCACGTCGTGTGCTATACTTCTTTTTCATCCTCACCCCAACCCCTTTCATAAGCAGGTGGTTCTTACCCTCAAAGCGATTCTCCGCAGACAGTAAGCGATATGTGTGCCAAGTTTGGTTCGACCCGGTCCAGTGACTTGGGATGCAGAACATACACACATACGCCCACTTTTATGATATGTATAGATACAAAGTATCTGCGTATCGTGCACGACGCTTTTACAGTGTACATGAACTAGCCGAGAACACTGCATGAACCAGATTAAGACCAGTACTCTTAATATTCATTCTCTGTAATATCGTTTGTACGAGAAGTAGCAAAGAACCCAAAATGAAATTTCTGAATCGGTTGCCAAGATGTCCCTGGGTACTCCACGTAGCAATAGCATTGTCCGCTAAAGACGTAGGTCTGAGACCAAATATCGCATTAGTACACAATGCTGATCTGTCAGGAAGTTTCCATAGACTTTTGTAGAGTGGAAGACTGATTTCAGTACGAGTAATTATTCTTCAATCTCTGGGGTTTCCTTCGATTTAGTTCGAAGAAAATTCGTCACTTTCAATTGTCACATAGGGAGAATCTTTGAGAAGACAGGTCGACTTCGTTTACTGACAGTATTTCACGAACACTATGAACCTAAATGAAATTTTGTAGGGAAGAAACAAGTGTTCAATTTTGTCCTACCAGTATTTTCAAAAAGAATATGCGAGGGCTCACTGAAAAGTAGTGCCTCCGAATTCCTTGTGATGCTTATTATTCGGTCGACTTCCAGCTTTGCTGACGTAAGTTGCAATCCTCAGCTGCTAGAGGGATCCGAACTTCAACGTGTTCCATGGTGACTTGTAACGTAACTATGTGGGTGCGTGAGAAAGAGAGCACTGTAATCGAGCTTCTAACCGCTGTAGAGTTCGTCCACACAGGGAGAAACCTCACCTTTAGCACGACAATGCCAGACCACAGACGAAGACTGCAACATCTGCAACAATCTGACGCCATTGCTTCATTGTTATCGATCATCCTCCATATAGCGTCGACTTGGCTTACAAAACTTAACGGACGCCTGCAACGGCTACACTTCGATAGAGGTGAGGTTGAGGCTTCGGCAACAAACATTCTACAGTGACGGTATCAACGAGCTGGTCTCTTATTGGGAGAAAGGAGTTCGTCGCCAGGATGACTACATTGAGACATATGTATTTAGACATAATGAATAATATGAAGAGCGTTAATGAAGCCCATCAGCATAAACAAAATCTCACATGGTTATAGATCAATACCATTAGCAACTTTACTGCTTATCTCCAAGCCAGCTGTTATACTTTCACTTATTTAATGCTCGCTAAGGAATCACGTCATTTTGACCTGGACTTGGGGTCAACGAGAACCAATTACAGGTTACAGAGTTTTATCACCATGAATTATTTGAGTCGAACCAAATTTTTAGTTGTTACTTTCTCCACTTAAATGTAGAAGAGAATAATTACTTCAGAACAACGATCGATGGAGTACTGGGTCAAATGAACCTTCAATTTTCTGTGATCCATCGTTAGTAACGTGTCTTAAACCTAATCATCCGCAGAAAATATTTCTTCGAACTTAATATACAGCTGAAAATGGGAACCACAAAAGAGCAAAATGGCACCGTACGTTAAACTGGCTGCAATGTCCAGTGCAGTTCTAACACGCCCTATGAAAGTTTAATACTGCCTGAAGTTATTAAATTATGGGTTATACCCGCCAGGATTCTGCTTTCACAGTCCAGTGGTGAACCATCTATACTCTTGCTGTGGCACAGTATGAGTGCCACGTAAATAGACCGATCGAAGGAAATTACAAAAAAACGGCTCTGAGCACTATGGGACTTAACATCTGTGGTCATTAGTCCCCTAGAACTTAGAACTACTTAAACCTAACTAACCTAAGGACATCACACACATCCATGCCCGAGGCAGGATTCGAACCTGCGACCAGAGCGGTCACGCGTTTCCAGACTGAAGCGCCTAGATCGCACGGCCACACCGGCCGGCAAGGAAATTACATCTATATCTGCATGAATACTCCGTGTAGCCATTTCGTTTCCTGTTCTGTTCGCAAATAGTGTAAGGGAAAAACGGCTCTGTATATGCCTGCCTTCGAGTCCTAGTCTCTCTTATCTACGTGGTCCGTAGGCGAAATGTATTTTGGCAGGCGTAGAATCGTTCTGCAGTCAGCTGGAAATGCCACTTCTCCAAAGTTTCTCAATAGTGTTTCGCGAAAACAATGTCGTCTTCCTATTTGAGTTCACAAACATCTCCATAACATTTGGGTGTTGATCGAACCTACCGGCAACAAACCTTGGTTCACGCCTCTGAATTGTTTCAATGTCTTCCCTTAAACAGACCTAGTAGTGATCCCATATACTACAGCAGTAACGAAGAATGGATCACACTAGTGTTCTATACACTTTCCTAAAGTTATACAAATAAACCGATGTCGAACATTCGCCTTCTCTCTTACGGTACTTTCATGCAGTTCCATGTCATATCGCCTTACAAACAACTCACTACTAATGCTGTATTCGAACATTACGAGATTCTTTTTCATACTCATCTGCATTAACTTGTTTTCAACATCTAGAGGAAGCTGCCATTCACCACACCAAGTAGTAATTTTAACTAAGTGTTTTGTATTCTCCTACAGTCACTTAACGACGACACTTTCCCATACAACACAACGTCATCAGCAGAGAGCCTCAGTATGGTCACTCAGTACTTTTGATCGGTATACCACCATGAGTAGTATCGCAGAATAATGAGGTAGCGTGTGAATTATTGCCTCTGATTTCTCTTATTTTATTATGATGATCATTTCTCCCTACGTAGGTGGGGGTCAACAAAATATTTTCGCATTCGGAAGAGAAAGTTGGTGATTGAAATTTTGCAAACAGATCTCGCCGCAAAGAAAACCGCCTTTGTTTCAATGACTGTCACCCCAACTCGCACATCATATCATTGACACACTCACCCCTATTGCCGATAACACGAAACGAGCTGCCCTTCTTTGCACGTTCTCGATGTCCTCCGTCAATACTACCTAGTAAGAATTCCACACCGCGCAGCAATATTCCAGCAGAGGACGGACAAGTGTAATGAACGCTGTCTCTTTAGTGGGTTTGTCGCATCTTCTAAGTGTTCTGCCAACAAAGCGCAGTCTTTGTTTCGCCTTCCCCACAATATTATCTATGTGGTCTTTCCAGTTTAAGTTGCTTGTAATTTTAATTCCTAGTTATGCAGTGGAATTGACAGCCCTTAGATTTGTGCGATTTATCGTATACCCAAAATTTATCGGATTTCTTTTAGTACCCATGTGGATGACCTCGCACTTTTCTTTGTTTAGTGCCAATTGCCACTATTCGCACCGTATAGAAAGTCTCTCTAGATCATTTTGTAATTGGAATTGATCGTCCGATGATTTTACTAGACGTTAAATTACAGCGTCATCTGCAAACAATCTAAGGGCGTTGCTCAGATAATCACCGAGATCATTTATGTAAATCAGGAAAAGCAGAGGGCCTATCACTTCGAACTGTGACCTCTCTGAGAGGAAATCACGAATCCAGTCACACAACTGAGACGATAGTCCACATGCACGCAATTTCATTAACAGTCGCTTATGAGGAACGGTATCAAAGGCCTTCTGGGAATAGAGAATATGGAATCGATCTGAAATCCCTTGTCGACAGCACTCATTACTTCATGAGAATGAAGTAATGAGTGCCAGCTAGCTGCACAAGAACGATATTTTCTGAGTCCGTGTTGGTTATGTATCAATAAGTCATTTTCTTGAAGGTTATTCATAATGTTGGCACTACTTGAAGTAAGATACGAGGGCTGTTCGGAAAGTAAGGTCCGATCGGTTTCGAAATGAAAACCACAGTGAAAAAAAGTTTTTATTCGCTACATCTAGTCACACCTTCCAGCTGCCTCTCTAAATTGTCGCCGCTCCGACTTAGACATTTGTCGTGGCATTGTAGAAACTTTCCAGTACAGAAAGCAGCCGCATGTGCTTTGCGTCTATCTATGCTGGTCTGCCTTTTGTTGCTTGTGCCAGAATGTTGTCCTCGTAGCGAGCGGTTCATGTGAGTAGAGATAAACTTCGGAGGGAGCCAATTAAGGGCTGTATTGTATGTGACCATACGCTTCCCATAGGAAAGGCTGAAGAAGCTTCTTCATTGTCCCTGCCGAATGCGACTGAAAATTGTCTTCAAGAAAGAAGCGCATGAGATTTATGTTATGTGGGCTGCATAGGCTTAGGGCGAAATCTCCCACCAGGTCCTCATACTTGGCGGCAGACACTGTCGTTTTAGGCATTTTTACGTGATCACTTTGCGTTCTGAACTGAAAAGAGCGACGTGAAGCGATCGACAGGCACAGTAAAGACCCTGCTCAACACATTTGTGCAAAGTTCCATCGAATTTTCACAGTGGTTTCCATTTCGCGCCTATTCGGACTCGACTTTCAGAATACGCCTGATAGGTTGCACTTTGTTGCGTTAAGTTTTCTATCTCACATGCTGTAAGGATTCTGCGGCTAAACAGGAAAACTGGTCAAGTAACAATCTGTACCGCACTATTTGTAACGGAACTTTTATAAGCCGATGTTCTCGTTGCCTGGTCATAGTACTTTCCTTATTGCCTTATACGTAACGTATCGATAGATACTGAAGCTTTTATTTCTGTGTAGTACAAACAGAACTACATGACTAGCATATGGACAAGGGAGCAAATGCGCGTTTTAGTACAGCTAACGCAGGAATTTTACGTCCGCCCATTTCTTAAACAGTGTGATGTGAGAGCCAGATATAGCCAACAACTGCCGCTGGAGTGCGTTGCGATCGCGTGTACCACGTTGAGAGCGCGCAACTTATGCACAAGTTGCATCTTTTCCGAGCCTTCGGCAGCAGGTTAAACGTGGTACGCTCAGCGTTGACGTCCGACAGCACGGTACGTGTGCCGACGGCTTACGCCGTCGGCACACGGTCTGTGCATCTGAACGTTGAGCGTTGAGCGTGCCGAGTTTCTGACGTCATAGCGTGGAACAGCAGGTTCGGGAGTCTTTCCGAACGTGAAGAGCAATATCTGGCAGATCAGATATTCTGTGCGTGCGTCTGGGCGTTGACCAATAAGATGGCACAACGCTACCTACGTCAGAAGCACTCCGTCTCCCTTCAGAACAGGGTTGGCATTCATTTCAAGCCTATATGTATACATGCTGTTTCTGAGCACCAGCAAACTGAGAATCACTGGAAAATCTGTTGTTAACTGTGTGCTTCGTTCCAATAAAATAATGAGAAACATCATACTCGTGGCAAAAGAATTATTGTAACCTGCGTATTATGAGAGTAGGCTATTTGAAGGCAGCAACACACTGAAACTCCACCGAAAACGCATTTTTCTTGGTACACTTTATTATAATTAAATTTCAATCAGTAACATATCTAAGATTAAGATTTTCAACAAGACATAAGATAGTAATATTATATGCAAGAGGTGTGGTGTGGGCTTAGCGCAATGAGTAGCGCCATCTTCGGTCTAGAGGTCTTTGTTGGGGCGGTGGTTCGCGTCTTCCCACTTACGATTTTTTTTCTAACATTCGTTTTTTTTTAGGTTCTGATACTTTATTATCAGATTAATATAAGTATATACTATAATAGTTGATGTAATGCAAATATAAGTTCACCTTTTTTTGAGGGGTGACTTTGTTCGATTGGCTTAATTTACAGGACAGCTTGCGCTACTTGTATAAAGGTACACTCCTGGAAATGGAAAAAAGAACACATTGTCACCGGTGTGTCAGACCCACCATACTTGCTCCGGACACTGCGAGAGGGCTGTACAAGCAATGATCACACGCACGGCACAGCGGACACACCAGGAACCGCGGTGTTGGCCGTCGAATGGCGCTAGCTGCGCAGCATTTGTGCACCGCCGCCGTCAGTGTCAGCCAGTTTGCCGTGGCATACGGAGCTCCATCGCAGTCTTTAACACTGGTAGCATGCCGCGACAGCGTGGACGTGAACCGTATGTGCAGTTGACGGACTTTGAGCGAGGGCGTATAGTGGGCATGCGGGAGGCCGGGTGGACGTACCGCCGAATTGCTCAACACGTGGGGCGTGAGGTCTCCACAGTACATCGATGTTGTCGCCAGTGGTCGGCGGAAGGTGCACGTGCCCGTCGACCTGGGACCGGACCGCAGCGACGCACAGATGCACGCCAAGACCGTAGGATCCTACGCAGTGCCGTAGGGGACCGCACCGCCACTTCCCAGCAAATTAGGGACACTGTTGCTCCTGGGGTATCGGCGAGGACCATTCGCAACCGTCTCCATGAAGCTGGGCTACGGTCCCGCACACCGTTAGGCCGTCTTCCGCTCACGCCCCAACATCGTGCAGCCCGCCTCCAGTGGTGTCGCGACAGGCGTGAATGGAGGGACGAATGGAGACGTATCGTCTTCAGCGATGAGAGTTGCTTCTGCCTTGGTGCCAATGATGGTCGTATGCGTGTTTGACGCCGTGCAGGTGAGCGCCACAATCAGGACTGCATACGACCGAGGCACACAGGGCCAACACCCGGCATCATGGTGTGGGGAGCGATCTCCTACACTGGCCGTACACCACTGGTGATCGTCGAGGGGACACTGAATAGTGCACGGTACATCCAAACCGTCATCGAACCCATCGTTCTACCATTCCTAGACCGGCAAGGGAACTTGCTGTTCCAACAGGACAATGCACGTCCGCATGTATCCCGTGCCACCCAACGTGCTCTAGAAGGTGTAAGTCAACTACCCTGGCCAGCAAGATCTCCGGATCTGTCCCCCATTGAGCATGTTTGGGACTGTATGAAGCGTCGTCTCACGCGGTCTGCACGTCCAGCACGAACGCTGGTCCAACTGAGGCGCCAGGTGGAAATGGCATGGCAAGCCGTTCCACAGGACTACATCCAGCATCTCTACGATCGTCTCCATGGGAGAATAGCAGCCTGCATTGCTGCGAAAGGTGGATATACACTGTACTAGTGCCGACATTGTGCATGCTCTGTTGCCTGTGTCTATGTGCCTGTGTTTCTGTCAGTGTGATCATGTGATGTATCTGACCCCAGGAATGTGTCAATAAAGTTTCCCCTTCCTGGGACAATGAATTCACGGTGTTCTTATTTCAATTTCCAGGAGTGTATTTTGCTCCTTTTTTTTACGGTTCGTAATTCACATGTTGCAAAGATTCTGCTACTGGGTAGGAACAGTGATAAAGTAAGACTGACCTTGGGGTTTTACTAAAATGTGGGAATGATTAAATAATGTTTATCTTATGTGGATAAGGATTCCAAATTTGTACCGCACTGTTTGTAATGGAGCTTTTATAAGTCTGTGTCCTTATTGATTGGACATGGTACTTTCCTTTTCGTGGACGATGGAGGAAATGTACGTTTCAATAGATGTAACGTGGGAATGTTACGCGTGCCCGTTGAGTAAACTGTGTGATTTACGAACTAGAAACGTCCCTCTACTGCCGCTGGACTGCGTTGCGATTGCGTATACCACGTTGGGTCCCACGTACCGTATGCACAAGTCGCATCGTTCCTGAGCGTTCAGCAGCACGTTGAACTGGGCACGCTCAACGTTAACGTTCGACAGCACGGTACGTGTGCCGACGGCTTAAGCAGCGTGCTGGACCAAAGGCGGTGGCCCAGCGAGTTAGAGGTCGGCGAACGGGCCGCAAGGTGAAGCTGTAGACTGTAGCGTCGGCTGTGGCTCTGTATGTGGCAGTCAAGGGAGAAAAGTGCGGACGACGGGAGCGAGCGAGTACTGCGGGCTGGATTAGGCGCCTTGGTCTGAAGGTATGCCATGTGCAGACGTCTTGTGAGGTGTGAGGCGTTCGACAGTAAAGTTGGACGGTTGTTTCTACGGTGTGTGGATCTTTGCACTTTGCGTGACTGTGTTGATGTCGCGGTTAATTAGACATGTCACACAATGCCTTCGCTGCAGTCTCTGGTTTTGAATTTATCTCCTTTTGGGCAGCTGGAGGCTTTAACCGCTAATGTGAATCTCACCCCACGCTCTGTGCAAGTGGCTGCACGCTGATAATACCCCCCTGCCCAATCCAGACAAGTGATTCCTTAAATATTCCTTCACTAGAGGTTGAAATTGAGGAAGAAACTATTATGGTTTTGGGAGGGTTGACATATCTTGTCACCTAGTATGATATTTGTGAGAGAACGGTTTCTGGCTTGCTGTGTTTTGTCGCTTGTGCACGCTGCAACCGCTAAATAGGTGCAAGTATTGGAATGTACGTTATTTGAGTTAACAAATTCCATTTCTCTGTTTTTTGCAGAGGCCTGATTGTATTCTGTGCACTAGTTGTCCGTGCTAGCACGGGATTGGTTTTTAATTGCCAACGGCCTGCGGTGGATTTGCCCGCTCTTGACCAGCCAACGTAATGCTCCATGTTCTGGCTGCGGTCTTGTAATACGTAAGTGAGCTGGTTGGCCTGTTGTAGTGGTACAAGAATTTTCCGGTATTTACTTCTTCGTTCTTACTTGGTGTTATTGTAATCTATTGCCAGGGATCCGAAGTCCTCTGTTGGTGACAACGTATTGCTCTCAAATTGGTAGCTTGGTGATTCTGTTGTCTCCTGTAATGTACTACTAACAAGGTGGTTAAAGCTGACTTTACACGGCCACGTGTTGGTTTTCGCTAACGTTAAAAATTTCCGATAAATACTTTGGAATTTCCATTAAATTCATATTATGGGCAAGGATCCCTCGAGATTTGTTTTAGTGTTGTAACATCTTACGTTTTTTGATGTACAATGAGCTGAACGAACTTGCTCACTTGAAAATATAACTGTTGGTCAATGGTTCCCATGTGATTGTATTATTCGGTTTAACATTAATGTTCTTTCTGTTGGGACTTGGTTCTGTGTGTACCGCTATAGGTGGATTTTTAAAGAATAATATATTTACTGTTTAATCGAGTTGAACTTTTAACAATATATGTCTTTTAAGTAGCATGTACGTGATCTCTTAAAGAAACTAAAAACCATCGCTGATGAATTTTATCCTCGTGCGTGGGTGGTGGGTGGTAAGAATGGCAACTCTATTGGAATTGGAGACAAGGAAGAAGTTGTTGCGAGGTGGAAACAGAACTGTGAAAAGCTGTAATCTGGGGTGAGCAACAATAGGGAAAGTTATGCAGTTGACCCACATATATTGGAACCTATAGTCTTTCGCAGCGAAATGGAGGACGCAATACAACACATGAAAGTCTATAGATCCCCTGATCTAAACAATATATCTGGTGAGGTGATCAAGGAAATGGGGTAGAAAGGTGTTGCTGTGCTGCATTCAATGTGTACAAGAGTATGGGGAGCTGGGGAATGGCCAAAAGACTTGTCGAAGTGTCTCTTCATACAAGAAAAAGGAACTACTCATACTACTGAACAATTTCTCTCATACTCCACGCAGGCAAAATTTTGCTGTACATCCTGAAACAGTGTTTGAAGCCATACGTTCAGCCTAATATATCCACCGAACAAGCAGTTTTTGTTGGAGGAAAACTAACCTGTTGACAGGTTATGAGCAGATGACAAATAATCGAGAAATCGCGAGAGATCTGTGTTTCTGTGTTCATCTGCCTCCTTGACTATATGAAAACCTTTGACTGTGTTATCTGGGAAAAGTTATGGCAGGTGCTTGCCCATTATATTTACCAGCACTGATCAGAAGGCTATACTGGCTGGTTCAAATGGCTCTGAGTACTATGGGACGTAACATCTGAGTTCGTCAGTCCCCTAGAACTTAGAACTACTTAAACCTAACTAACCTACGGACAACACACACATCCACGTCCGAGGCAGGATTCGAACCTGCGACCGTAGCGGTCGAGCGTTTCCAGACTGAAGCGCCTAGAACCGCTCTGCCACACCGGCCGGCAAGGCTGTATTACAATACAATAATCATGTCGCAACTGTAAAGACAAATGCTGGCACACCAAATTTCCTCAGACAGATTAATGTTCTGTACCCCCAAATGCATAATATCTATGGAGAACATGTCAATAGAAATTCTTTTGGTGGTTGGAGGAAAGGCGTCTCAAATGGTCGTAGAATTATTAACGACCTCCGATTTGCTGATGACACTGTGCATTGAGCCAGTAGCGAAGACGAACTTGCTGGCCTATCAACGAAAGTAAAGGCTATTGGTCTATCCTCGCGTTTGGGCCTCAACCTCAACAAGTCCAAACTCATGATAATTGATCGAGGAGTACAGATTCAGCTCACAGGTCGACTGGTGGAAGTGGAAGCCGTACATTCTTTCATCTGTCTCAGGTCAACAATCTGTGTTCAAAATGTTCAAATGTGTGTGAAATCTTATGGGACTTAACTGCTAAGGTCATCAGTCCCTAAGCTTACACACTACTTAACCTAAATTATCCTAAGGGCAAACACACACACCCATGCCCGAGGGAGGATTCGAACCTCCGCCGGGACCAGCCGCACAGTCCATGACTGCAGCGCCTGAAACCGCTCGGCTAATCCCGCGCGGCAACAACAATCTGTGCCACGGGAAGCTGTGAAGATGAGATGAGACGACAGATCACTCTCAGGCGGGTGGCTATGAAGAAGCTCACCAAGATCTGGCTGAACAGAGCAATAACGAACACCACAGAGGTCCGGCTTGTTGAAATACTCTCGTCTTTCCTTTATGGTTGTGAGACATGGTCACTTAAAACCACAGACAAACAGCAAATCGATGCATTTGAGCTTTGGTGTTGGCGCAATATGCTGCGCATAATGTAGGCCGAGAGAAGGACAAATGTATCCATTATTGAGAGCAACTCAGTATCTCCACACGCCTTTCTTTTCGTGTCAACCAAAACAATTATCCAGTCTTTGGGCGTACTACGAGAAGAGATGGAGAAAACGTAGCGAAAATAGTCATGGGAAGGAGGATCGAGGGCAAGAGGCCGAGAGGAGGAGCAGTGAACAGATGGCTTGATCATATCAAGAAAATCTTGGGTCTACCTCTTGAGAAGGTTCGAAGCTGGTTACCGTCCCAGATGGAGACGCTTGGATCAAGAGGTCTCGACGCTCAACAAAGAGTGCAACGACTTGTGATGATTATGACCAAGGAATGGAAGCTTTTTCTGCAATTAAGTGTGCAGCCGGGCGAAGTGGCCGTGCGGTTAAAGGCGCTGCAGTCTGGAACCGCAAGACCGTTACGGTCGCAGGTTCGAATCCAGCCTCGGGCATGGATGTTTGTGAGATCCTTAGGTTAGTTAGGTTTAACTAGTTGTAAGTTCTAGGGGACTAATGACCTCAGCAGTTGAGTCTCATAGTGCTCAGAGCCATTTGAACCATTTTTTTGCAATAAAGTTTGCATTAATAAGACTAAGATCTTGGATGAATTTTCAGCAGCTTTCCACTGAGGGAACCCTCTTTCCTAACTACCCTGCTCAGTTGGCGTAAAATCTTAACAGAGAGTGGTTTACCTCCCGTGTCCTGTTTTATGAAATCCTGAAACACTTTCATATTAAATAACTCTCTTACAAAAGTAGCTATGTAGTCACTACGTATTATTACAAACAAGATTACTTGTTGAGCAAGAAATCAACTATGAAACAGAGCATGGACATTGACGGACACAAAAGCTCTGTAGTGGGTGGCATGGTTAGACTTAATTTCGTGTTATGTATGAAGTAAGGTGATATTTTTTATCAAAGCTTTTAGATATCATCATCGAATCAGACTATTTTTGTTTTCCGTTTCACACTCATTCTTCGTCCGCGCACCTAGTTCTCTGGCAGGTGAGGAATAAGCATGTACGTGAAAATTAAAAATTATGATCTAGGGCTCATATCGTAACGCTGAAAACGGTTGAGACATTAGGCAGTATCCCAGAGACAGGCACAATTCCGGTTTTATAGCCGAGTAATCATGTTGTTGTTGTTGTTGTTGTGGTCTTCAGTCCTGAGACTGGTTTGATGCAGCTCTCCATGCTACTCTATCCTGTGCAAGCTTCTTCATCTCCCAGTACCTACTGCAACCTACATCCTTCTGAATCTGCTTAGTGTATTCATCTCTTGGTCTCCCTCTACGATTTTTACCCTCCACGCTGCCCTCCAATGCTAAATTTGTGATCCCTCGATGCCTCAGAACATGTCCTACCAACCGATCCCTTCTTCTAGTCAAGTTGTGCCACAAACTTCTCTTCTCCCCAATCCTATTCAATACCTCCTCATTAGTTATGTGATCTACCCATCTAATCTTCAGCATTCTTCTATAGCACCACATTTCAAAAGCTTCTATTCTCTTCTTGTCCAAACTATTTATCGTCCATGTTTCACTTCCATACATGGCTACACTCCATACAAATACTTTCAGAAACGACTTCGTGACACTTAAATCTATACTCGATGTTAACAAATTTCTCTTCTTCAGAAACGCTTTCCTTGCCATTGCCAGTCTACATTTTATATCCTCTCTACTTCGACCATCATCAGTTATTTTGCTCCCCAAATAGCAAAACTCCTTTACTACTTTAAGTGTCTCATTTCCTAATCTAATACCCTCAGCATCACCCGACTTAATTCGACTACATTCCATTATCCTCGTTTTGCTTTTGTTGATGTTCATCTTATATCCTCCCTTCAAGACACCATCCATTCCGTTCAACTGCTCTTCCAAGTCCTTTGCTGTCTCTGACAGAATTACAATGTCATCGGCGAACCTCAAAGTTTTTATTTCTTCTCCATGGATTTTAATACCTACTCCAAATTTTTCTTTTGTTTCCTTTACTGCTTGCTCAGTATACAGATTGAATAACATTGGGTGAGGCTACAACCCTGTCTCACTCCCTTCCCAACCGCTGCTTCCCTCTCATGCCCCTCGACTCTTATAACTGCCATCTGGTTTCTGTACAAATTGTAAATAGCCTTTCGCTCCCTGTATTTTACCCCTGCCACCTTTAGAATTTGAAAGAGAGTATTCCAGTCAACATTGTCAAAAGCTTTCTCTAAGTCTACAAATGCTAGAAACGTAGGTTTGCCTTTCCTTAATCTTTCTTCTAAGATAAGTCGTAAGGTCAGTATTGCCTCACGTGTTCCAGTATTTCTACGGAATCCAAACTGATCTTCCCCAAGATCGGCTTCTACTAGTTTTTCCATTCGTCTGTAAAGAATTCGTGTTAGTATTTTGCAGCTGTGGCTTATTAAACTGATAGTTCGGTAATTTTCACATCTGTCAACACCTGCTTTCTTTGGGATTGGAATTATTACATTCTTCTTGAAGTCTGAGGGTATTTCGCCTGTTTCATACATCTTGCTCACCAGATGGTAGAGTTTTGTCAGGACTGGCTCTCCCAAGGCCGTCAGTAGTTCTACTGGAATGTTGTCTACTCCGGGGGCCTTGTTTCGACTCAGGTCTTTCAGTGCTCTGTCAAACTCTTCACGCAGTATCGTATCTCCCATTTCATCTTCATCTACATCCTCTTCCATTTCCATAATATTGTCCTCTAGTGCATCGCCCTTGTATAGACCCTCTATATACTCCTTCCACCTTTCCGCTTTCCCTTCTTTGCTTAGAACTGGGTTTCCATCTGAGCTCTTGATGTTCATACAAGTGGTTCTCTTATCTCCAAAGGTCTCTTTAATTTTCCTGTAGGCAGTATCTATCTTACCCCTAGTGAGATAAGCCTCTACATCCTTACATTTGTCCTCTAGCCATCCCTGCTTAGCCATTCTGCACTTCCTGTCGATCTCATTTTTGAGACGTTTGTATTCCTTTTTGCCTGCTTCATTTACTGCATTTTTATGTTTTCTCCTTTCATCAATTAAATTCAATATTTCTTCTGTTACCCAAGGATTTCCTCTAGCCCTCTTCTTTTTACCTACTTGATCCTCTGCTGCCTTCACAACTTCATCCCTCAAAGCTACCCATTCTTCTTCTACTGTATTTCTTTCCCCCATTCCTGTCAATTGTTCCCTTATGCTCTCCGTGAAACTCTGTACAACCTCTGGTTCTTTCAGTTTATCCAGGTCCCATCTCCTTAAATTCCCACCTTTTTGCAGTTTCTTCAGTTTTAATCTATAGGTCATAACCAATAGATTGTGGTCAGAGTCCACATCTGCCCCTGGAAATGTCTTACAATTTAAAACCTGGTTCCTAAATCTCTGTCTTACCATTATATAATCTATCTGATACCTTTTAGTATCTCCAGGGTTCTTCCATGTATACAACCTTCTATCATGATTCTTAAACCAAGTGTTAGCTATGATTAAGTTGTGCTCTGTGCAAAATTCTACCAGGCGGCTTCCTCTTTCATTTCTTAGCCCCAATCCATATTCACCTACTATGTTTCTTTCTCTCCCTTTTCCTACTGACGAATTCCAGTCACCCATGACTATTAAATTTTCGTCTCCCTTCACTACCTGAATAATTTCTTTTATCTCGTCATACATTTCATCTATTTCTTCATCATCTGCCGAGGTAGTTGGCATATAAACTTGTACTACTGTAGTAGGCATGGGCTTTGTGTCTATCTTGGCCACAATAATGCGTTCACTATGCTGTTTGTAGTAGCTTACCCGCATTCCTATTTTCCTGTTCATTATTAAACCTACTCCTGCATTACCCCTATTTGACTTTGTGTTTATAACCCTGTAGTCACCTGACCAGAAGTCTTGTTCCTCCTGCCACCGAACTTCACTAATTCCCACTATATCTAACTTTAACCTATCCATTTCCCTTTTTAAATTTTCTAACCTACCTGCCCGATTAAGGGATCTGACATTCCACGCTCCGATCCGTAGAACGCCAGTTTTCTTTCTCCTGATAACGACATCCTCTTGAGTAGTCCCCGCCCGGAGATCCGAATGGGGGACTATTTTACCTCCGGAATATTTTACCCAAGAAGACGCCATCATCATTTAATCATACAGTAAAGCTGCATGCCCTCGGGAAAAATTACGGCCGTAGTTTCCCCTTGCTTTCAGCCGTTCGCAGTACCAGCACAGCAAGGCCGTTTTGGTTAATGTTACAAGGCCAGATCAGTCAATCATCCAGACTGTTGCCTTTGCAACTACTGAAAAGGCTGCTGCCCCTCTTCATGAACCACACGTTTGTCTGGCCTCTCAACAGATACCCCTCCGTCGTGGTTTCACCTACGGTACGGCTATCTGTATCGCTGAGGCACGCAAGCCTCCCCACCAACGGCAAGGTCCATGGTTCATGGGGGAGGGCGAGTAATCATGTTGTTTATAAATTCAAAGTTGCGGACACAGTCGCAGATGTTATTTATCATGGTGCTGTATTTACTTCTGAGCTAGTGCCTCGTTCAGCTCTTATACACAGGGTGTCAGTAAAAGGTATTCCACATTTTGAGATGTGGTAGCACGGTGCAAACCAAGAGATATGTATATATATCCAGTAAAAATGGGCTCTAAAATGCCTACTTGTGAGCTAAGAGCACTTTTTCATCTTCGACACTATGAAGGACATCTATTAAAAGCTCTTTGATATTACGAAGGACCAACAGAATGAAGCAAATAAATGACTAAACATTTAAGAACACACTTTGAAGCAGTTGGTCTTCAAATGTAATTTTCTTGCTGTTACACACGACCTGCAATTGTAAACAGTTGCTAAAAGAGGTGGCCAAAAATATGTCCAATTATGTCTGTCATTTCCCGTGTGAAAAAATAGGCTCGCATTATGCCGTTAAGTGCAAAGATAAAACTAGAATGTGAAAGCACTTCACAAACTTACCAAAACACATACTGATGCCATTAAAACCAGTGTATCCGCTGCACTAACCCAGAACTGCGAATACGGTTTACAGTAACAACACATTCTACGGTTTACTCGTACATAATAGCAAAGAGCTTTCACAAAAGAAGTATGTTTAACAGTAGCGAAGATGAACAAGTGCTCATAGGTCTTAAGGAATGCATTTTAAAGACTATGTTAACCAGAACTTTTCTCTTCTTTTGGTCCATACAATCACCTATCAAAATGTCGAATACACTTTTTTAGACTATACGTACCATAATTTCATATTGTTCGTAAAGTCAGTTAGTCAGGGACATTACTGAACCATACTTTAATCTTTTTTAGAAGCTCCGACGTGTTGGAAAATAAAAGACATTGATCCAGGAAGTATATAGTTTCTTTCCTTAATTCTAATTGATGATAACAAAAATTGACGTTAGATTACCGATTATTGACCTTAGTGACCATCTTCTGTTTAAAACATAAGAAGCATTGTATTACCTTAAAACAATAAAAACAAAGAAACATCGTCAACTGAGACAAAAAAATAGCTAGAAATCTTCGAGTAGAACTAATAATATAGAGGAAACTATGTCACGCGTGAGTGATGACGCCATCCACATTATGACAGTCACCACTGTGGCCTAGTTAGCGCTATATTATTAGTTATTTTCGACGATGCCTAACTCATGTTATTTACATTTCTTGACTATACCACTTTGGCTTTATTTTATTAAGAGAATATAAGGCTACATATGTTAGAAATATGTCAGAAGGTGGTGTCTTCGGACCGAGATTGATAGTCTAACAAACTTACTGTATTCATCCACTGTAATTATAGAAACAAAATATATTTTCTTTGACTGGCAGAGGCTGGAAAGCGGTAACTGACAAAGTTTATAGACATCAACTTTTATTTGAATTCTTATTGTCTGACGTCGACGAATCGGTGTCCAACACAGTGCAATGACGTAGTATAGAAATTGCAATAAATATCCCCGAATGAATTGATACAAATTTTGGAAGAAAATACGGTTTTTAATGTAGAACTCTAGTTTTGAACTTCTGTCGACTGAAATTCGAGCATATATTTAAAGAAGAATAAGGGATAGCGTGAATATAAAGCGAGTGTATTGATTCACAACAATTAATGAAGTCGGTACGTAAAGGCGTCATGCAACATATGTCAAATTAGTAAAAGTTGTTCTCCATGCTTGGATATGCGACTGATCAGCATTTCAGCGCAACAACACAAAGTGCTCGCAAGTAAAGTCACCCTCAGCGGTTGGACAAAAATAGGGAATAATACTGAGGAAAGCCTGCTAGAACATAAATTTGTATTATAGCCCTGCCTGCAGGAAGCGCTGCTGTATTGACCATGAACGTCACTTGTCCAAAGCGGTCAATACGTTGCAAATGTCAGTCGACGTCAGAACAGTGTTCTGTGGAGCTGTGAGTGCATTCCGTCGGAACTAAGAGGAATGTGAAATGCATTCGCAGTTACGAATACGGACAACTATCAGCTGTATAAAGCAATGACGGCACTGAAAGTTTGTGCCGGACCGAAGCTCGAACCCGGATATCCCGAATTAAGCGAGCGATCACCTTAACCGCTCTCTCCCCTTGTCTTTTTTTTCAAACCTCGTTTTGTTCGTTACCGTTCACTGGATTTGTTCGGGGTGAACGTCCATTAACACCCATTCAAGTTCATCGTTGATCCATTTACTCAGATTTCTTAATGCAGAGAACACCTCACCGTCTGACAGAACACGCTGAGCTACCGTGCCGGCTGTGACTACCTTGCACGGCTCACGGTTAGACCCAAACCCCCATACGTCGTCGTTCTTGCTTCATAACCTGCACTCATACACATTACGCAATTTCCGTGTTGGGGGGAGGACGTTCTAATTGAATACATACGAAGATGGTATGCGTTCTTTCGGACATGTCCGAAAGAACAGTTACCATCTTCATATAGTTAAGGCTAACCGGCCATTGACCTTCTCCTGTGCGGATGCACACGTATTGCCCGAACACTTACGGGACTTGGTAAGACTGTCTGCCGGGAATAATGAGTGTAATGGGCAGGATTACTACGAATGTAGTGTGTGGACATTAAGTTGGGAATGTGGGTCTCACGGGGAACGTGGAAGGGATACGTCCCTGCAGTCACACTATCCTCTGTGCCCTTTGTGGCTCAGATGGATAGAGCGTCTGCCACGTAAGTAGGAGATCCCGGGTTCGAGTCCCGGTCGGAGCACACATTTTCAACTGTCCCCGTTCATGTATACCAACGCCGGTCGGCAGCGTAGGGTCTTGATTTAATTATCATTTCGTTCTAATTGAAAGTCGTTGCCTGGTATCGGCGGATAAACACGATATTCCCGTGCCTGTGTTGGTCAGACCTACAATACAGAGCTCCTTCAGACATGAAATAAAGTCCGAAGGGACATCGGGCATAAGAGAATTAGAAGTGGAGAAAATTGTTGGTGATGGTATGGTACATGCTTCCGCAACGAAGGTAGCTGAAGTGTTACTTACACTGGATACAAGGAAAACAGAAGAACATCACCGACTAAGTCGGAACGCGGAAGGAAGTGTGTGCTGAGTGATCGTGGCACACGCTCATTGAAGAGCAAGAGGAAAAAATCACTGCAGAACTGAATGTCGCACTCGCAAGCGCTGTCAGCACCAAAACAACACGAAGGCAGCTCCGTAAGCAGAGCTGCAGCACGAGATGGGATTCCGAAACCACTCGTCAGTGATGCAAATACCCGTAACGGTGAAACCTAGTGTCCAAGCCATAAAAACCTGACTGTGGAGAAATGGAAGAAAGTCGTTTGGTCGGAGGAGTCTTGTTTCACGCTGTTTCCAACTTATGGTGGAGTGTACGTATCAAGGGTGAAGTAAGGCGTGGGTTGGTTGATGATTTGGGCAGCCAAATCGTGATATTCCTTGGGCGCCATTTTAACTCTATAAGGTCGCATTACTGCGCAAGGACTGGGACTGTGCGACCATACTGGCTAATCCATCTCACAGATTGTTCCCCAGTGGTTCAAATGGCTCTGGGCACTATGGGACTTAACATCTATGGTCATCAGTCCCCTAGAACTTAGAACTACTTAAACCTAACTAACCTAAGGACAGCACACACATCCACGCTCGAGGAATGATTCGAACCTGCGACCGTAGCGGTCGAGCACCCAGCCATCACGAGGCAGAGAAAATCCCTGACCCCGCCGGGAATCGAACCCGGGAACCCGGGCGTGGGAAGCGAGAACGCTACCGCACGACCATCCCCAGTGGTGATGCTGTGTTCCAAGACTGTAAGTCCCCAGTTCCTACAGCTCTCTTCGTACAGGACTGGTTTTGTGAACACGAGGATGAATTGTCGCATTTCCCTAGTCTACCACAATCATCGGATCTCAAAATCATTGAGCGTTTGTGGTCTACTTTGGAGAGAACGGTTCGTGATCGCTACCCATCTCCGTCGTTGTAATCTGAACTTTACACACTTATGCAGGAAAATTCACTTGAAAGCCGTACAGGACAGGTATTCATCCATTCCGAGACTACTGGAAGCTGTTTTGAGTGCCAACGGGCTTCCTACACCGTATTAGGTATGTGACGTTTTTTGGTCTTACATTTTTGTGCACACGTTGTACATTCTCCACACAGGTGAACATTATTAACGGCGTTTATCACTCAGAAAGTACATTTGAATGTTGAATGTTGGTGAGAAAAATGTGCTGGGCATCGTGGAAGAAAAAATTGACAGAACTGGATTGTGGACTATCGAGACTGGGCTTACAGTTTCACGATTTGTTTGTCACGCTAGTAACGATCACAAAACTGTCGTCTCAATATGCAAATATGCATGTATGGAAATGGTAGGTTAAGGAGGGTTGTAGTCAACGGCATGCATGATCTCAATAGCCCTACTGGAGTGGGGTGTGGCAGGTCACGCTCAGTTTTCAGTCGGCAGTGCAGGTTCGCAAAGCTATGGCATGTACCTCGCGAGAGCAAAAGAGCTGCATATCAACAACACACGTGTCCAAATGGCCAGCACTTTGATGTCTGCAGGACCGCTGACTATTGGCGCGGCTGACAGTGCTATGCCTGCTCTTGCCGCAACTGCAGAGAGATGTGCGAAGACAGTGGTGTGCCCAACGACAACAATGGAAGCAAGAGTGACACCATATCGTCTTTCCAGAAGAGTTCCAGTTCTGCGCACGGAACTACGGGGAACGTATCAGTGTGAGGAGTCTCCGTGGAAAACAGAAGTTGCAAGATCACAGACGTCATCTTGTGGGCCCACCACTTATCATGATGGTACAAACATGACCATCTCTGTTTCGTGTAACGGATAATTTTGACAGTAGACGCTATCTTTCGACAGGTTAATGCAAGCCCTTATGTTGTCCGTTTTGTCCTGATCTACCTAGACAGAGAGTCTGTTGATACTGATGTACAGGCCAACACATTCCCCATGTACCTTACCCATCTAACCATGGGTTAACGAAGGTCTAACTCCTCATCACTGACCGACCACTACAGTTGATGAACCGAACTGAAAAAAACTGAGTTCTACACTGCATTTTGAAACAGCAACATTGGTTGAAGTAGGATTGCTGTTAACACTAGCTGCAACGAAATTTTAAAGTAAACCAAGCCTTCTGGTCCAGACTCTATACCAATTAGGTTCCTTTCGCAGTATACTAATGCATTAGCTCCATACTTAACAATCATATACTACCGTTCGTTCGACGAAAGATCCGTACCCAAAGACTGGAAAGTTGCACAGGTTGTAACCTCCCCCTCACTTACCGACCTTAATGACAGTGAAAAATGAAACCGCGTGTACCTAATGGGAGTTTTGGAAAAGCAATCGTCACCGAAGTTAACCTGTCGGCAAAGAGGGAGGAAAGGGTTACATCTAAATGAAAGGAAATGTGCTAATGAAACTGGTGGAAATTAATTTTGAAAAGGGGTAAAGTTATTAAAGAAAGTAAATGTGCAGCCGTTACGTTAACAATTAACTAGCGGTAATTAGGTATTTGAGATTTGGGGGAAATCACGGTCGCCAGTCCTAAGGACAATTACTATAGTAACTGAAAAAGAAAGGTTATTACACATATAATTAGCACTAGAACGTGGCAACTGAAGGTTGACACGTGTAGTGTGAAAACTGAAAGTTTGTCAGAAGTAATAAATTTCGCTACACCCTGACTTAATTTAGCAAAAGAATTAATAAAACCGGAAAATCGAAAGTTAATTTAGTGACTGAAGTTAATAGTGAGCTTTCTTTCTGAAGCACATCGAAATTCAGTCAAATACGGTTAGTCTTGGGCTACCTCAACAATCATTTCAAAAGCTACTTGAATCTACGCAATTTAGAAAGAAGAGAAATACTTTGAACTTGAATTAAATGATTCCGAACAATTAACAATAGTAAAATTTAGTACGTACCAAGCTGAGTTGCAGTCACAGGTAAGCTAAAATACGGTAACAAAACTCGCACTCTTAATTTGTGCTTGTGCAATCTAAATACTGTAGAAAACCTTAACTAAACTTTGAAATTAAAGCAGTGAAATAAAATGATGCTGGCGTTTGAATTTCAACGACACTCGGGTTCATTCCGGAAAAGGAAGGGACCCTGCTTGGTAATGCAACTGGGACAATGAGCAACAAATGTTCATGCTAAGTTGCTGTAATTTTGCGAGGCAAATGGAACAATTTTATAAGCTGAGGTCTGCCATACAGTTCTAAAACTTTACGTGCTTCCAGTCTTCCTTGTTGGTTGATTGAAGGTTTGAAGCCGTCGATCGAGGAGGTGGCGACAGTCACTCATTGTCGGCCGTCGCTGTTGCAGAAGCTGGATGTTGGCGCGCCTTCTTCTCGACACGGTCACCAGACGAAACGGGCTCTTGATGTGCGCTAGTTAATGTTTCCCGTCCGCGACACCATGTCAGAAACTATCATCGCAAGTCGAGCGCAATTACATGCTGCCAAACCCCGAAAGCGCGGCAACTCGCGGGAGCGTCACACAACACACCTGTTCCACTCGCTACCCCAGCCAGACTCCTCCTGCTCAGCCCGCGCTCCACGCGGCAGAGTTAACACCACCAAAGATCCTACACACTTTGATTCTTCACACGACCTATCGACGTAATCGTTCGATAGCAGTTTTCCCTAGGCAAGACCCAGCGTAAAAATACAAATAATATTTACGAAACAAACCAATTATACATCGACATAAATGTATAAATATATATATACAAACAGTAAAACAATTACAATATACAAAGAGACAGAAATGTCATATCTTGAGGTAACAAAGCAAGGAAAAAAAATAATAGTACAATAGATGGAAATAGGAGGATATGCATTTCCGGCGTTACAAGGTCACACCAATATTCAAGAAAGGCAGTAGGAGTAATCCACTAAATTACAGGCCCATAATGTTAACGTCGATATGCATCAGAATTTTGGAACATATGTTGTGTTCCTTCGAACATTAAGAATTACCTTGAAGAAAACGGTCTATTGACACACAGTCAACATGGGTTTAGAAAACATCGTTCCTGTGAAACACAACTAGCTGTTTATTAACATGAATTGTTGAGTGCTATTGACAAGGGATTTCAGATCGATTCCGTATTTCTGGATTTCCGGAAGGCTTTTGACACGGTACCACACAAGTGGCTCGTAGTGAAATAGCGTGCTTATGGAATACCGTCTCAGTTATATGACTGGATTTGTGATTTCCTGTCAGACACGTCACAGTTCGTAGTAATTGACAGAAAGTCATCGAGTAAAACAGAAGTGATTTCTGGCTTACCTCAAGGTAGTGTTATAGACCATTTTCTGTTCCTTATCTATATAAACGATTTTGGAGACAATCTGAGCAGCTGTCCTCGGTTGTTTGCAGATGACGTTGTCGTTTATTGGCTAATAAAGTCATCAGAAGATCAAACAAAATGCAAAACGATTTAGAAGATATATCTGAATGATGTGAAAAGTGGCAGTTGACCCTAAATAACGAAAAGTGTGAGGTCATCGACATGAATGCTGAAAGGAACTCGTTAAACTTAGGTTACACGATACATCAGTCTAATCTAAAAGCCGTAAATTCAACTAAATACCTAGGTATTACAGTTACGAACAACTGAAATTGGAAGGAACACACAGAAAATGTGGGGAAGGCTAACCAAAGACTGCGTTTTACTGGCAGGGAACTTAGAAAAGGTAACAGACCTACTAAGGAGACTGCATACACTACGCTTGTCCGTCGTCTTTTAGAACACTGCTGCGCGGTGGGGGATCCTTACCAGATAGGAGTGACGGAGTACATCGAAAAAGTTCAAAGAAAGGCAGCACGTTTTGTAT